>NC_083350.1:59589523-59921189 GCF_030254825.1 Meriones unguiculatus | reverse complement strand
TCACCAAGACAAAAGGCCAAATGAGGTAACTCTGTGAATGATTCCAGCCAACCTTCTTCTATTAGAAATACAGTATTATCCGTTGACTGATGTGTCTGTCTTTGTCTTATTTGTATTTATAGAAATTAGAATAGATAAATCCTACATGACTCAAATGCCTAGTATCCCTATTTTCTCCTAGCATGCCCCTGGATTAATATATAAATTGTGACATGATATACTAGAGGCAGTGTTTTAAGCTTATCATCTGCCCAGGGGTTCAAATAAATGTGTAAGATTACTTCTCTTTTTAAGTTATAAAAGATATGGAGGCTGAATTCTGCCATGATTTCTACATAAACTTTGTTATACCATATGGAATATTCAGTTTCTGCCATTGACAAGTTTTATAATCTCTAATCCCATTCTATTTTCCTCAAGAATATGGTTATACAGTGATTCAATAACGTCTGTGCTTTGCAGCCACTATCATGCACTTAATTCTTTCTCTCTTGGGATGGGTAGCAGGAGGTTGTTTGGAGCTCCTGATAAACCTTTCTTGGATAGTCGGCCTTAGGAAACATTGTGCTCCTAAAGTTGGTAACAGTTAAGATGCTTCATAACCAAATACAAATCATCTCTGGTTCCCTGCCAGTGATTTCCTGTTACACTGGATGAAGATTTGATTGCTCGCTGGCAAGTACACTGACTTGATGTGTGATCCCTGAGGTTTTAATCGTTTTGATCACATTCTTGTCTCACTAAAAAGTGCAGGAGTTGGCAATCGCTCCTTCCCTCATTACTGCCAACTGGCTCTGGCCTGCTGTATTTCTCCCACTTATTATTCCCCACTCTAAGTTTTCATAACACAGCTCAAAGACAGTCCAAGCCCTTCAACTGAATACCATCCTTGGCAATCATGGAGATCCTTACTGGAATAATGCATTCCTTTGAAATTTATTGAAATAGAAACTTAAGAATTAATTTTTACTACCGTATACACTGGCTGTGGTCTCTATCCTTTTTTCTGACAAGGACAGAGTTGTATGTTCATAGTACTGTGGGTGACCACTGTACTTTCTGATTTATTGATGGATACATTTATCCACCTAACAGTTTTTCACTGAATATATGATAGATGTCAAGTATAGGCTGAAATACTGGGAAAACAATTAGGAACAAAACCAAACATTTTCCTTGATATTGCAGTGTGCTTATTTTTATAAGCAAAAAAAGTATTTCTACCTACACAACCTATGCAAAACTGCAGGTAACACACTCTAACTTTAAGCTGCATGCTTCCATGTTTGGAGTGCTTGGTCTGAATTAAGACGCTTAGGCTATCTTCTACAGAAAGTGAACATTGAGCTACTGTGAAGAATACTGACTGGTAGTAGTGAACAGATTCCATGCTGCCAGAAAAAGGCAAAGAAGATAGTGATCATGGATAGTCCCTGTGAAAGTCTGAGGGTGGTGGGGAGAGGAAATTAGGAGGACCCATCACTAAGGAGGCAGCAAGAAACTGATTGTAGAGGCTTTCTGAAGTTCCTGTTAAAGAATGCCAAGTAAAATTCAAATATAATCTACACAGCATGATTTTAAGATAAATGATTTCAAGTAAATTTTTACTTAGAAGATAATGCTGCTCAAGTGACAACACATGCTGGAGAGGTTGTGGAGAAAGGGGAACCCTTCTCCACTGCTGGTGGGAATGTAAACTTGTACAACCACTCTGGAAATCAATCTGGCGCTTTCTCAGACAACTAGGAATAGCGCTTCCTCAAGATCCAGCCATACCACTACTGGGCATATACCCAAAAGAGGCTCAAGTACACAAAAAGGACATTTGCTCAACCATGTTTGTAGCAGCTTTATTTGTAATAGCCAGAAGCTGGAAACAACCCAGATGCCCCTCAACTGAAGAATGGATGCAGAAATTGTGGTACATCTACACAATGGAATATTACTCAGCAATGAAAAATAAGGAAATCATGAAATTTGCAGGTAAATGGTGGGATCTGGAAAGGATCATCCTGAGTGAGTTGTCCCAGAAGCAAAAAGATACACATGGTATATACTCACTCATATAGACATACAACATAGGACAAACCCACTAAAACCTGTGCATCTAAAGAAACTAAGCAAGAGAGAGGACCCTAACTAAAATGTCCAATCCCCATCGGGAAAGGCAAAGAGGATGGACATCAGAAGAAGAAGAAAACAGGAAACAACCTAGGAACCTACCACAGAGGGCCTCTGAAAGCCTCTGCCCTTCAGACTATCAAAGCAGATGCTGAGCCTGATGGGCAACTGTTGGGCAGAGTGAATTGAATTTTATTTAAGAACTGGGAAATAGTAAGAGCTGGAGAGGACAGGGTCTCCACAAGGAGAGCAACAGAACAAGAAAATTTGAACACAGGGAATTTCCCAGAGACTCATACTCCAACCAAGGACTATTCATGGAGATAACCCAGAACCCCTGCACAGATGTAGCCCAGGGCAGTTCAGAGTCCAATTGGGTTACATAGTAATGGGAAGAGGGACTGCCTCTGACATAATCTGATTGGCCTGCTCTTTGATCACCTCCCTCTGGGGGAAGCAGCCTTACCAGGCCATAGTAGAGGACAATGCAGCCACTTTTGATGTGAACTGACAGACTAAGATCAGAAAGGAGAGGAGAACCTCCCCTATTAGTGGACTTGGGGAGTGGCATGCAAGCAGAGGGAGGAGGGAGGGTGGAATTGGGAGGGGAGGAGGGAGGGGCTTATGGGGGGATGCAGAATGAATAAAGTGTAATTGATGAAAAATTTAAAAAAAAGAGAGAAAAAAAAAGAAAATAATGCTGGCTAGAGAAGAGGAGAATAGCTAACTATAGGCTACTAAATTAGCTGTTGTGAAAGTTCTAGGAGGAAATGACAGAAACACAGAAAAAAATGTTAAAAGTAGATATAGTTGTATAGAAGAAAACAAGATATAAAAAGATATTTAAGATATAAAAAAGATATGTGCCTTTTATTAGAGATAGTCCTCATTCTATAGGTATATAGATGGATAATACTAGATGAGTAATGGAAACATCTGTGAAGATATAGATCCACAGAAATGACTTTGTCCAATTAGTTTTCACCGTGTTGAGTTTGGAATATATTAAAAATGTGAGTATGAGATTCCAGGTGAGCCAGATGGCTCAAATAATACATCTGGAGGTCAGAGATGCCTCACCTGCAACTAGGCATCAGCAAGTCATCATCTTATAACATGTAACTGCAGTAGAAATGAGCTTCCTAGAGAGAATGAATAAGGCTCAGCCTTGATAATATGAACATGTTTGTGCATCACAAATGGGAGGCCTCTCTTCTAACTGTACATCCCATGTCTATGATGGCTTAAACTAGAATGAAGAGCAGGACAGGAAGACCTACATAACAGAGACCAAGGCATGTGAATAATGACATAGCGAGCATACAGCCATAGTCATTTATTCTACTTTTAGACTTGTCAACATACTCAGATATGCAGTCAACTCTTTTTTGTTGATAAACTAGAATAGTGACAGACTCTAAAGTAACAGAATTCTTTATCAGGAAATTAAGCTTATTTGCACTTTGCTCAGAATGCTTCTAATAGGTACCAGCCTTTGGTCTACAAAATGCAGGCCATTCTTAATGCCAAATAAAACCTCTCTCATCCTTTAGACCTTCACTTCCTTGTCTCTGAGCTCCTCTCTTGCTTTACTTGTGAGTGTGCTCTCTTCTGCACAAAGCTTGGGTGTGTAAAAGCATCAGTCACTGCCATTTAACAGCCTGGTTTAAACACAAGGATTCTTTTCTAGTTTTCTCACTTCCTGGGTGCACTGGTATCATCTCCACTGACAATGTTGAAAGATCGCTGACAGTGATGACATTGAGGAGATCTGAAGGGATTTGCACCCTCTTTCACAAATGTGACTTTTTTTTTTTTTGAACTCCAGGCACAAAGAGATAGACTCAGGGTTTTGATGGTAGCCTCTAACCCAAATGTACACTCGACAAATTAATCCAATACATCATAAAAACCCTTAAATCACAAAATCCTGACTACTTTGGCCTGTTTGCTTTCAGCCTTTACAGTGACTATCACTTTTATTAACCCTTACGAACACTACTATTTTCATTATTCTATTTTTTTGAGATAATAATACAATCGTATCATTTATTCCTTATTTTTCTTCCCTCCAAACTTTCCACTATACCTACTTTTCTGTCTTTCAAACACATGGCATTTTTTCATTAATTTTGTTATATGCATATAAGTCTCTGCATACATATTCATAAATACATACAATCTGCTCAGTCTGTATATTGTTACTTGTGTGTATGTTTTCAGGGATGATTATTTGCTATTGAATAACCATTTGGTGTGTGCTTGTCTGGAGAAGACTATTTCTCCTGCTTTCATCATTTTTTCGTTGCCTATATGAGGTTTTCTGGGCTTCCCCTCACCCACACCAACCTCTCCATTGTTGCTGTCCATGTTTATCTCATATGTAAGCAGTCATGTTGATGAGACTTTATGAGTATAGCTTCTGATAACACCATGAGACACAATCTTGAAACACTCTCTTCCTCTGTCTTACAGTGCTTATGCCTGTTCTTTCACATGTTCCATGGGCTTTATGTGAGGAAATATACTGTAGATGAATCCACTGACTGGGCTCCACACCTCTGCATTTTGGTTGTTTGTGTGTTTCTGCAATGAGCATTGTCAGTTTATAAGAGAAATTTCTTTGATGAAGGTTGAGGATTATACTTATCTAACTGACAATATTTAGAACATAATAAGGTATTAATGTTGGCTTAGGTAATTGGTAGATATACATTCTCCACTCAAGATCCATGACTTTACTAATCCTCAGTACTGGGCTAAGTTTCCAGGCATAATGTTACTCTTGCTGAGTTGGTTACTTAAGTCTAGTTAGTTACTGTCAGAGGATGAGTGCCACTACTTCCCCTGAGATGAAAGTTAGTAACATAAAAATAGGACTAGTACACTTAGTGAAGCCGAAAATAAAACAAAGAACTTATATATAAAAGTAGTATGCTGATACTGACATGCTGATGATTAAAGAAAGTGATATTTCTTTTTTCAATTGAAGATATTAAAATATTTTTGGAACCATTCTAACCATATACATTCAATGTATCATGTACAAGAACCATGTTTAAGCTACATAAACTCCAAATTTTAATGCTGTAAATGTCAACTATTCAAATTAAGAAAGTAAGTTTCCAAGCAATTGGTTGACTTCATAAATGATATCAGATTAGATTGGATAAAATAGAATTTATTGGAATTGAACTGCAAAATATACAGGCAGTTATTTGCTTGGAATGTGTTCCCGATAGTGGCTAAGTTAGATCAAAGTTATAACCCCTTTACATGTGATCAGTGGTACAGAAGAAGGTATTTTTCCCTTTTTCTAATATAAAGAGAAGAAAAGGGAAGAAGAGCAATCATTAGCCATAAAGGATAGGAGAACATCATGTAGGCAAGGACCATGAAGTTAAAGAAAGGAAATGCAGTAGCACAGGACAAGCTACAGTCTAGAGGGTGATGAGGAGAACATTCAGTAGACATTTGTCAGAATCAATTTTCTTTGCACATACAATAGAACAATTGTTTTATTAAATGCATCTAGCTTGCTACATACCCAGCCACACATAGACATGCATGTGGATTGTGAATGCTAAATATTCATAAACTTAAGGAAATTCAGTCTTTCTCCCTAGATCCATCTGTGTGTTCAGTATTCCTGAAAGCATCTTTCAAAATGCTAGTTCAGTGTCTGTTATCATGCTATTGTCCTTAGTTGTAATAATATTCAAACCTCAGGTGAAATTATCAAATGACCCATTGTTCAGAATCTTCTTCAAGCTTTTTTTCTTCTACATACGAATCAAGAAGGACAATGTCTCTCTCACTCCCATATCCTCTGCACAGACACACTGAATAACTAATGTAGAATTGTTCCCTTCTAATTACTAGAATTCATGAATTTATACACATCCTTTCCTTCTCTGAACCCTTAGGCCACATGTAATTTGGATTCTATTATTCTTATACTCTTCACTCCCATGGCTTAGAGTTCTTTCTCATCTTTATTTTCTTTCTTGGGTAGAAGAATTCTAAGAGTTTGTTAACCAAAATTTAAAACATGAATAAAAATAAAACATATTTCATCTCTCAACCAACAAAAGGATGACATTTACAGCCAAAGATATGCAAATATCTAAAATTTCTGCCTTCATTCTTGACTCTCAACTCTACTTTTCCATCACTTCTCTACCCCTTTGCTAACCTTGTGTACTAACAAAAAAATACACATTGTCAAGGAACATAATGGAACATAGGGGCCATGATATATATGCTTTGAACCTACAAGTATGCATCACCTGTGGCTCATTCCTAAATTGTTGTGAACATTGTCCAGCAGTTTTGCAGATGACAGTGATACCATAATGTTAGCTTGATAGACCTATTTAAATTTTAGATGTGAGTATAACACAACCACCAGTTCTTCTCATGTGCTGCACTAACCATCTGACTAGGTCCCCCCTATCAGTGGACTTGGAAAGGGGCACGGTGGAGATGAGGGAGGGAGGGAGGGACTGGGAGGGAATGAGGGATCGGGACACGGCTGGGATACAGAGTTAATAAAATGTAACTGATAAAAAAATAAATAAATAAAATAAAAAAATAAAAAGAAAATAGGTCAATTCTGGGGAACTGTAGAGAGCTGCGTAATGTCGCGCCTTAAAGATGGAGCTGGTTTCCGCCTTCCACCTTCCCGATGGTGAGTGCTCTCTGTCACAAACAACTCCATATTTGGCTAAGGCTGAGAATCTGGCTTGCTTCCCTGTATGTGGACCTATCTGCATTGCCCACGTGGCACGCTGGGGTTGGCTACCCAGAGGCTATTTAAGCTGTGGGCTGGCTTTCCCCGGGGTCCGAGGATTGTTCAAGGTTCCTGAATAAACTGCATTAAAAAAAAAAAAAAAGAAAGAAAATAGGTCAAATGTGATGGTGTGCCTGAGTACCTCTGTGTTTTGAAAGATGTATCCATTCATTTGTTTGTGTGTTTGTGTGTGTATGTGTGTGTCTACATGCACACACACAGGAACCCATGGAGTCGAGAAGAAGATCCTCAATCCCTGGAATGAGAGTTGCAAACAGTTGTGAGCTTCCCATGTAAGTGCAAGAAACCAAACTGTTGTCCTCTACAAGAGATCAAGTAATCTTTACTGCTGAACCATCGTTCTCCAGTGCCATAACTCTTTCTTAATCAGACCTCTAGTCCAAAATAACAGCCTGACAGAAAACAACAATAGAACAAAAATGAGACATCTTATAATAAGTGTGTTCTTGGAAAAGTGTTCTCTAGAATGGCTACTTCTTTTACACACTGAAACTGTAAAAATACATGAAAAGATTTTAATTCACAAATTATACAAATGAAAAAATATGTTTTATCCATAGCACTGGGTGAGCATAATAGGGCAACAATGAGAAAAGGGCAACACACACACACACACACACACACACACAGGCGCGCGCGGGTGCGCGCGCACGCAAACACACACAGCGAGAGAGCGAGAGACAGAGAGAAAGAGAGAGAAGGAAGAACAGCTGGAGAACTTTGCCTTAAGCTCACTGCAACGGAGTGACCTCTCCACATTCTCCCGATGACTTAAAAGTTATAGGGGAAATTGATTAAGGTTTTGGAATGTGGGAGAAGGCCAGCCCATCTGAAGCTCTCCAGAGCCAAAGACAGGACAGCCTGCTGTGTAGCCCTGGGCTAAGTTAATCGTGCTGGCTCTGTAACCAAGGAGCTGTTGTGCCACGGTGCTCCCTTAATGTGCAGCGCAAGCCCATTTACTTGTTTGATTTTGCTCCTTTTTGGTAAATAATTTACATAGTTTTGCATTAGCTCAATTTGCAAAAATTGAGCAAACAGTGCAATTTTCTGTAATTATGCCAGTGCAAGACAGAAGTAAAGTCTGGCTGAGAAAAGCTTTATCCGAACTGAAAAGACATTTGGTGGAAATGGAGCATGAGAAGCAAATGAAGATCTGCTTAAATTGGCCCTGGCCAACGTGAGAAGGAACAGCACACACAGTTCAGCTAACACTCATCCGGCTGAGGGGCTCTGTCTGCTTCTCTCGTTTTTCACACTTTCCTTTTCGGCTACTATGCATTATATATGTGCTGCTATGCCCCACTCTTCAAGAAAAGAAGCACTGCACTGTTTCTTCTCAAGAATGCTTGCATGCTTTTGTCTAATTTCACTGTTTTTCACCCTGAGCCTCTGCATCGTATATCTTCCATTCATTCACTATTCCAGAGCAGACTCTGGAAACCAAAGCCTGATGTCAGTTCTTTTAAGGGTCAACCACACAATTATACCTGAGGCTATGTGAAACGCATCACATCTTTTCTCAGGGAGTGAGGAGCATTCAAACCAGAGCAGCCTTCATCTGTGAGTTAGGAATGAGGCAGATAGGAACTACTCTGTTAATCTAATCTGCATACAATGAGCTTGGTTGATACTAAATTTAAATTATTATCATATTGCTTCCCTTATTCACCTCACATGGTCTTCTCTGAATGGGACTTGAGACTATCAAGGTGTTACTTTAGGTAACTAATTTGCTCTGCCTTAGCTCCCTTTTCATCTCATTAATTGAGAATGCTATTTTACAATGTCTAGCCTCTAATGAAACTTGAAAATGTTACTGAAGTCTCACCACACCTTTTTTCATTTTTCAGTGCTTCCTTGGGCAATTTTTTCTATGTGTTTTGATCATATTAATTCCCACCTCTTCACCAATTCACCCATCTTTTCCTATCACCCAATTTCATATCCTTAAAAAGAAATCCTAAACTTGATATTGAGATATTTTGTTTGAACACTTTAAAGTAAAGGAGAAATCTTCTTCTTATGCAAGTACTAAAGTGAGAAGATACCTTTAAAGTTGTGGACCCAGAAAACAATATACTTTTCTCAATGAAGTTGTATTCCCAATATTTATACTTGTTCAAATTATATTAATTTCTATTCCATACCTGTACATTTATCTACAAACATGGATTTTATGGGTGTTTTAACATCACTATTAAAATAGTGTCATTAACACGAGGCTTATTCCCCATGATTGTTTGCTCTGTCTTATAATAAACCTACAGTTTACCTCTTTGCTTCCATCTTACCACAAATCCATTTGAACCAGTTGAAAATGATACATCATATACACCACACCCTGAAACATGGCTTAATCTAAACTTTTTAATCAAATATACAACCACTGTTCTTTAGTAATTGACACAGAGTCAGCATGCTCCTCTGGCTAAGCCATTTGCAGCCTTTGCATAGTCCTTTGCCTATGGGAATTATTCCTCATGAACAATAAAATATTATGAGTTTTAGGAAGATTAATTGAAATAAAGGAGCAGGAAAACAAACTATTTTATACAAAGGGGCTTTACACACAGAATGTGAATATCTTTGTTGTTGTTTCTTTTTTCCCAAGTCCCATTAATTTCTGGGATACCAAAAATCTCCTTTCCATCTGGATATTAGTACATAAGAAAATAATCTTTCGACTCCCACGGGATGCGTTTTTAATACTGTTAGAAAACATGACAGAGAATAAGGTAGATGTACTAAGGGGTGTGTGTGTGTGAGAGAGAGAGAGAGCATGCAGACAAAAGAAGAGCAGGAGAGGAGTAGTGTTCTGTGCTGAGTCTTTCTGGGCAGAATGTCCTTAGATCAGCCTTGTGGGATCCATGGTTCTGTGCTGGGTCATACTGTACTCAGTGTTCTTGCTGAGCACACCATCTGATTCCTTGTCCTGAAATGCCAAGATGTATGAACTCTAGAGGTAGTGCATTATATAAAAAGAGGATACTACTATTCAGAATTACTTTTTCCCCCTTCTTACCTGCTGTCTTGGGGAGGGGGGGGAGTGTGCTTCTTTTTTTCTTTGATGCACAATTCACTGCCTCTGCTTGTTTTATCTCAAGCATATTGAAACATTTGATGAGAACAGCAGCTTACAGGCATGCACATCTTTGAGTTTGTCCTGTAGTACCTTTTTTCTATCAATTCAGACAGCACAGCTTCTCCTCTCAACCTTAGCTTGGCTTCATAATTCATAAATGGAACCAAACTAAGTGCAACTCTCAGAAAAGCCACACTCAGAACTGCCCACAACTTGAAGTGGAGCTCTTCATCAGAGACCAGCTGACCCACAGAATTCTGAATGAAAATGAATTATTGTTATTTTAAGCCTCTGAATTTGGGGTATTGTTTAATATAGACATGAAGACAAATAGACAAACCTATCCAAATTTATGTTAAGAATCAATTGATATGTGCTCAAATCAGTTTGGTAAATAATAAAGTTTTAATTATCTTTAAGTTTGCTTGTGAAAAATAGTTGATTTTAATGTGAAAGTCCTATATTTCTTTGAAATTTTACACATAGCTGATAGGAGGATTCTAGAAAGATGTGATGAATATGCTCTGATAATATCAGAAGTATTGGAGGAATAATGCGATATGGGGAGATGTATAATCAAATGAAGGAAGAATACCCATCATTAATTTTGGTTACTGGCTACAAATTTTGAAAATCCACACTGCCAATGTGTAAATAGTTATCACTGATTCAATTCATCCTTCATACATCCTTTCTATTCCCTATATACATTGCAAAAAATGGATTTACTCAAGCAGAATTCGAATAAGAAACATATTAAAAACAAAATGTATTCAGAATAAAAGCTATAAAATATTCAGATTGTCTGTGGAGTGTTCATGGTTGAAACAGCTCTGCTTTTCCATTCTTTTATTTTAATGAATTTTTCTAATAGTTATAATAGTTAATTGTCAGATAACCAAGTAGACTGCTGATTAGTGCACAGAATTCAATTGTTAATTAAGATCAGTGAAGTAACCAGCTTGACAGGAAAACTGTTTTAACAAGAAAAAGTGACAACCTTATTGATTTTTGGTGGTCAGATTCTACACAGTCAATATGGTGCCCAGGCAAAGTGAATTTTCTTTTTTCTTTCTTTCTTTTTTTATTTTTATTTATTTATTTTTTAGTTCTGTAGTGTCTAGACAATGAGTAATCATGTTCTAATCTAATGTCAGACGGTCAATTTACATCCAAGAAGTCCTGGGGTATGAGTTAGGTCAAAAAGCTCTTTAAGCTGGCATCTGCCAAAGAGAAAAGATATACAGAATAAAATTAAACTGTCAATATAAATGAATATTTAATACATAAAAGAGGACTCACAAAACTCAGTCATGCTTTTTAAAATTGAGATTGCGATTGCTTTTGTGGCATTAAGACAGTGATGTCTCTAGGACCTTATGACATAATTTTCCCTTCCTATATACCTACATTATGTGAGACTTAGTATTTTATCTGGGTTGGTCGAATGTTAACATAAATGGCACATGAGTTCTGAACAAACATGTCCAAAATTTCTGTGTAAGATGAGACCTATCTGTACCTTAGGAGGTAGATAGCAATGATCCAAGAAGTAAGGTCTTCAGAGAAGCCTACAATATTGTTGTGTGGAGAATGCTGTCCCGGTGAGCATTGAGAAACACAATAAGCAATAGATGGAATTTTGAACTTTGAATTACTGAAGTTATAGTTCTATTTGTTACCATAGTGTACATGAGTCATGACTGATAAAATGGCCTTTATATCACAACAGAAAAAGACATATAATTATGTAGAGTCAGTATTCTGCACTGGTTTCTTCTGGAATTTTGTGACAAAACTCTGCTTTCCTAGAAACCTACATACATACGTGCAGCAGGCTTTTCTTGAAGCAGAGATGTTTGGAAGTGTCTCTGTTCTACATAGAATCACAGTAAATGAAGTCCTCTTGCCTCATGCCTTAAAACACATATCAACCTTGAACTCCTGTCTCTGTGTGAACATCCAAATGGAAGAGGGTGCAGCAGATGACATTTTATCCATTTTAGTTATTTCTGATGCATAGGCCTTTGTGATTGTTGTTTCTCCTTTGCCTCCTCCTCAGCCAGCAGAAAATGAAGACTACAAAAAGCAATCTTTCACACTTAAAAGAAAGCCAATGTCCTGTCCTGGGTCTGTTGTCAAGAAAAAAATAAGCGATGTCTCTCCAATAACTGTGAAATTCTTTTCTCCCTTGAGAGAGCTGCTTTCTGTATTGTGGCCAAGTCATGGCTTTCTTTCTTAGTAAATGTAGCCAACATGATTTAGAAGAGATAAATAATGAATAAAATGGAATCTATTTATAGCCTGGCCAACTAAGAACAATTTCACTTAATAAGGACGTAAGTCAAAATAATTAATGTAGTTCAAGCAGACATGTAAATATAAAAAGCCTGTTTAAAGGGAATAAAATAGTCAAATCCAAGAATGAATATACCTTTTAGATTCTGGGAGGACACTGAACCAGTTATTAAGGATATGTCTGATAAGTAGGAAAGGCATTGATCATCCTGAGAGCTTTCTATAAATTTCATGTATTGTAGAATATGTATACAGTAATCAAAACAACTGTGCAGGTATGAAAACCTTTATTTGGTACAGATAATTCTTCCCACTTCATGTCCTGTTTTCCTTCACAAATAAAGTATGTCTCTACATGCGTGTCTGATTGTGTAACTATGTGTATGTGTGTGTATATGTACCTATATGTGTATATGTGTATGTAACATATTTGTGTGTATATGTTTGCATACATTATATACATTTATATGTGTGTTTGTATATACATATATAGATGTAAATCTAGGTGTATAAATGTGAGTTTGTATATATATGTGTGTGTATGTATTTATATTTGTATATTTATTTTATTTATATTTGTATATTTATATAAGTGCATATTATGTTGTGCATGTACTTAAATGTGTATATATGTTAATATATACACATTTATATATATACATACATATGCATCAAATATGTCAATACAATGTGTGTGCACATGTGAAATATGACTGTCTTATTTAGACTCAGTTAGACCTTGAACAAAGCAGTGAGAGGCCACAAACACTGGATGGTTGCTCTGGAGGAGGAAAGAAGCCTGACACCAGGCTGACCAATAGTGATGATTTTTTTTTTAGTAGAAATTATTACATGAGATTTATTTCTTCTTAAGCTAAATTACATGTTCATGAGAAAATAAAATTTTTAAAACATGGGAAGTATAAGGAGAAAAATTAGATTGGTACGGACAAGCAGCACACGGGTGGACAAGAAAGTGCAGGGTGGAAAGAACGTTATCCATCGGAAAATTCCTTGTGATTTTAAGCTTTCATGGTTATTGTGGGAATAGATATATAAAGAGTAATCAGGAAAAGCATAGTCCAAACAAAACAATCTCAGTGATTTCCCAGCTCTGCCTCCATGTACTCAAACCAAGCATTTTATGTCCTCTAGCTCTTGGCATGTGGCACATTACTTTCAAGGGTAGAAAAACAGCATTTCTCTTTGCAATACAAAATATGTAACATCCAAGTAACACTGCATACTTACATGGGTAAGTTCCTTTCTTTTTATCTTTTCATTGATTAATTTACATTAGAGACTTTTTCTAAGCTATAAATAAATAAATAAATAAATAAATAAATAAAAATACAATGAAAATAAGTTTGCAATTTCACAATCTCCAACCCACACTCTGCCTCACCACTCTCGTTTCTTTTTGAGAATCTATCTCAGACAGATGGAGTGAGTTAACAAGTCTAAACTGTGGGAGTGGATAACTACATTTGCATGGGTATGATATATTGAATAATCTTCACTGAACTGCATGGTAGGGATGAACTTCAGGACTGTACAGCTTCACTGTATTCTGCTGAGTGTGGCAAGTGTACAATTCACTCTGGCCGCTAGGAAGATTCTGCCTCAGGTGGAGTGGAAAGCAACAGCTGCTTGCCAACACACATTATCATGGAACACGAGTACAGGCAGAGGAGAAGGCAGCCTCCAGTCTTCACTGCTTGGAAAGTAAAGAGAAAGGAAACAATTAGTTGATATGGAATATAGCCAGGATTCCATATGTAATCATGCAAGACACCATTCACCCTTATTCTAGGAAGGAAGATGCCATTTGGTATATATGAATATGCTTCCACTCTAACCGGGAAGCTCATGGGGGACAGTAGGGGTTTACTACCCACAAGGTAGTGCCATTTGAACTGAGAAGGTAAGAAAGTTCCCTGATCTTCTCCCAAACTACTCTAGTTTTTTTCTAATGGATGTCTTACCCAGGCCCACAGCAAACCCCAACCTTGTTTGGCTTATGAGATCTGACAAGATCACAGCTTGAAGGAAGAGGTCTGTAACACTCTCTGACAGTGGTTGACTTGGGTTTTAATAGAAATGGGCAGAAATGTAGAGACCTTGTACATTTGAGCACACAAGATTGGCCAGTTTTCATCACAAAAGCCTCCAAGCTTCATTGCAGCAGCTGGAGTGGAGACCTATGAGCTGATCTGGAAAATTCTGCTTCTTGTTCTAATGGGAGCCACAACATTGCATTCCTTTAATTACACCATGTCATGTTGTGTTTCCCTGTGAAATGACACAGAGGAACACGTGGTGACCTGAGATAACTGTGATGAATTACATCTCAAGCAGAGGCTTTCATGGAATGGTATCTGATATAGGAAGGCAGTTAGACTTAGTTTGCCATGGCTGTGGAAGCCACAGAGAATGTTTCCATTGCATATCACAAATATTCAATGATAAGATTATGTACGAAAATTACTGGCCAAGATTTTTTTTTGCCAACATTCACTTTCATTAGTGAAGCATATTAATACTTTCATAAAGATCACAAAAGATATAACTATTCAGTAAACAATAGCCCTACTACTTTTGGTGGCACTAATTTTCCATAATCAGACTGGATTCTGGTGCTAGCATCAGAGCACTACACTAATAGTACTTTTTTCATCAATGTGAAACTAAACTAAGAAAAACTAAAATGAGAAGTAACAATTGTCTAATCCATCACTAATTAGCAATATATTTCTTTGAAGTTTTAATAATGCTAAAAACAAAAGGGGAGTCTTACCTTTAAATAAGTTTGCCACCAAGCATTCAAGACTATTGAAAAGTGAAACATTCTAGACAAAGTTGAACGCGTAAGCTTTTGACAAAAGTACCAAGAATACTCAATAGAGGAAGAGCAAGCTCCTTAAGGGGCTTTGGGAAAAGTGAATATTTGTGTCTGAATGAATTATGTTAGGTTCTTATCTTCCCACCTACCTAAAATATGTTCAAAATGAATAAAATATTTGAAGAGATATTTTTTAATCATACATGAAAATGTAGAGGTAAAGATGCTTTTCTGTAAATATAATTTGGGAGGCATAATGAGAAAGAAACAGGAAGTAAACACAGAAATCAACAAGCAAGATGATAGCAGACAACAGTGCTTCTCTGTGGCAAGAGAAAGAAGAGAGATGAAAGGCAGCCTATAGGAAAAGAAAAAAAGTATCTGATGATGCATTAACACCAGAAAATTTAAAAAGTATACTTTCTTTACAAAAGAACCAAAGTAATACCACAAAAAAAAGAAACAGGCAAATGTAAATAAGTGGGCTAAAAGTCTTCAGTAGACACTTCCTAAAGGAAAATATCTAAACAGCTACCTACTCTTTGAAGAATGCACTGTATGACTGAAGATGAAAGAAATGCATAGCCAACTGCAAGAAAACAAGTGACACACACTAGACTGACTATTTCAGAAATCAAGCAGGAGAGTGAATGCTAGTGAGATCCGAGACTCCTGAGCTCCTGGACACTTTTTTTTTTTAATTTAATTTTTTTCTTATCAGTTACATTTTATTAACTCTGTATCCCAGCTGTATCCCGCTCCCTCATTCCCTCTCACTCCCACCCTCCCTCCCTCATCTCCACCCTGCCCCTTTCCAAGTCCACTGATGGGGGGGACCTCCTCCCCATTCATCTGATCCTGTTTTATCAGGTATCTTCAGGACTGGCTGCAAAGTCCTCCTCTGTGGCCTAACAGAACTGCTCCTCCCTTGGGGGGTGGGGAGGTCAAAGAGCCAGCAATTGAGTTCCTGTTAGAAATAGTCCTTATTCCCCTCACTATGGGAAATCAATTGTTTACTGAGCTACCACAGGCTACATCTGAGCAGAGGTTCTAGGTTATATCCATACATGGTCCTTGGTTGAATGTCAGGCTCAGAAAAGACCTTGTGCCCATATATATTTGGTCCTTGTGGAGCCCCTATCCTTTCCCCATCATACTAACTCCCCTCCTTTCATATGATTCCCTGTACTCTGCCAAAGGTTTGGTTATGAGTCTTTGTATCTGCTTTGAAAACACTGCTAGTTAGAGTCTTTCAGATGCCTTCATTAGACTCCTGTCATACGTTCAATGCACATCCCATCTGTCTTCCTAAATGAGGATTCATCATCTTACCCCATGTCTGCTCTCTTGATTATCTTTTTTATGTGTATAGATTTCATTATGTTTATCATATCGTATAGGTCTATATAAGCAAGTATATACGATGTTTGTCTTTCTCCTTCTGGGATATTTCACTCAGAATGATCTTTTCTAGATTACCATTTGCCTGCAAATTTCATGATTTCCTCCATTTTGATTGCTGAGTAGCATTCCATTGTGTAAAAATACCACAATTTCTCAGCTCCTGGACACTCTTGATGAAAATGTAGAACAATGGTGCTTCATGGAAAACACAGTGTCCTTCCCTTTCAAAAGTATTACTGCCTTATGATTCAACCATCTGTTTATGAATAGTTATCCAAAAGTTGAAGCAAAGATTTTTCTTAAATGTTACTCAAACTCAGTGAGGAATTCTGAGGGCTGTCCTAAATAGGTCTGATACTGCATTATTCCATTTATATGAGGTTTGTGTGGTAAAATGAATGAGGTATAGCATGTGGTTGACAATAGCTGAAGAAAGGCAGAATGGGAGTTCACAGAAAGTTAAACTATCTGTGATCAACTATAAAACAACACACCGTCACTTAACAGAACTTAACGACACATTTTAGGCTTTGTTGAGCTTTTGGATCTCATGTTAAGTGTTCTGATGACAATAAAATAAAATTTTAAGTCAGTTATTGGAACTAAGTTTTTAGTTTCTTGATTACTGTGGTCACATAGTCTAGTACTACAACATAGTCATGGTCAACTATTGACTCTCACATTGAAAAATGCTCAAAAAACAACCCAGATAGAAAAGAAGGAAAGTTTATGAACACATTTGGTCTTCCCACAGAAGCGTTGGTACCCACAGTAAACACCAATGTGATTAATAAACTTTGTTTTGCTTTTCAATTAAAGTAGATTTTCCATGACATAAATGACTTTTATTTTTTTGTTATGTTTCAATTTTTAGTCCATTGAAACTTTGAAATGGTGTTGTCCCTATTAAATTGCTAAACGTCCAGACTCCCAGGATAACCCAAAGTACTGACAGATTATCTTTGGGGGTGTAACAGAGCACAACCTGTTTTCTGATCGCACCTGTACCCTCTGCCAAACTGCAGTCATGGTTCTGTTGAGCTCAGACAGAAGACTCTTACCTTATTGTTTATGAAATATGTCATTCACAGTTTCTTTTTTTTTAAGCATGAAATTGTACTTTCAAAAGTACAAAACATCAGCTTTTTATTTATTTATTTATTTTCTGTAGAACGTGTACAGGACAGAGGCTGGAGTAATTTTGAAAAATGCAGTCCTGTAGTGGGATCAGGGGTTGATTCTAACTGCATTGCCTGCCTTTGGAATCTTTTTCTCAAACTGGGATGCCATGTACAGCCTCATTACAAGAAGATGCGCCTAGGATTACTGTGACCTGATATGCCAAGGCTGGTTGATATCCATAGGAAAACCTCCCCTTTTCTTTAGAAAAGGGGAAGTGGGTTGGCTTGGGATGGTGAGGTGAGAGGGAAAGACTGGAGGAGAAGAGAGAGGAAGCAGTGACCTTGATGTAAAGTATATGAATGCCTTCATCAATAAAAATTTTTAAATGCAGTTTTAGCACCTCTCTTCATGTAGTAAGATTGAACTTTTTAAAATTATGTCTGAGAACAAGTTATAAACAGTGCAAAATTCAACATTTTTTTTCAAATATTTGGATAAAATTATCTGTAGGAAATGCAAAAGAAAATGTAGTTTCATTTCAGGCACAGAAAAAAGGAATAGTTATTACAAAAGGAAGTTCATTCTGCAGTGACAGATCTGCGATTAAACAATCACAGGTTAACACTAAACATGGAAAAGGTGTTTTCTCAGGCAGGGTAGATTTTAAATCACTGCCTTTAACTCAAGATTTGAGAACATTAGTATCATAAAATTGAGAATGAGAGAAATGGGATTTTATACCCTGATCAGTAAGTAATCACTACTTCCTTTCTGAAAAAAAAAAAAAGAAAAAGAAAAAAAGGTAAAATGTCTTAGACAAGCCTGAGGTACCTGCTACTTTCCTGAAATGCATTGTTATCAATGACAGTACTTTATCAATAAGCTATGGTGAGATTTTTTAATAAATGAAACACATATGAGAGACTTCAAGACTTACTGTGCCTTTAACATTTTATAATTACAAGCTAGATGCTGGTGAATGAGGTTGGTCAGGGTGAAGCATTGTACCATGGCTTGAAAAAAAAAATCAATATCTGCTCCTGAGATAGGGCACTTGACCAGAAAGGATATTGCAAGATACAAAAGAGCAGATATGAAAAGCCATTTCTGTGATATTTAAAAAAAAAATCTTATTGAATAAGCAGCATAGAACACAGATCAGGTGAAGCCACAAAGGCACCATCATTCATGGTTGATTTCTTAAGATTATATGAATTTGTATGAACTTTAGTTAGCTATTAATTTTTTTAAGATTTATCTTAAAACTACGAATTTATGTACATTTCAAATTGGAATATCCTATATAAACCAATTGATGAAACATTTTTACTGTAGCATCTTTAATCTTCTGCTCTCAGTTCAGAATGTGTGGCTGAATTATTTGATAATTTTGAGTTTCATAGACTTAAAAATATCATTTATTTTTAAACATACTATTGAACTACATGTAAAATTTGGTAAACTATCTCTGATACACTGTTGAAGTCACCACTTGTCTTCAAGGAAACATTGGACTTCAAACTCAGACATAAACCATTGTGTGACACACCATAATGAAACTCTCAGCTCTACAGTAACCCAATCCTGCATCATGAGGTAAGTTGCTCCTGTGGCCTCATTACTCTGTTTCTCTGAGATTGTCATTTTTTCCATAAAACTGAATCCTCACTGAACATCCCAATTGTCATGCAGTGATTACTGGACAAGTATGGAAGAAACCTTAATTTTGTCACTGAATGAACTTGTGTGTGTGTGTGTGTGTGTGTGTGTGTGTGTGTGTGTGTGTGTGAAGTGAGATCTATAAAGGCTTTTTATTTTAATTTAATTTAATTTTTAATTACACTTATTTACTTTGTATCACCCCTCTAGTTCCCTCCCTCCTCTCCTCCCAGTTACTCCCTTCTTCCCCTTCTCCACGAATGCCTTTACCCAAGTCCACTGGTAGGGGAGGGTTTCTTTTTCTTCCTTCTGATCCTAATCTGTTAGGTCTCATCAGGAGTGGCTGCATTGTCTTCCTCTGTGGACTGGTAAGGCTGCTCCCCCTTCTGGGGGAGGTGATCAAAGAGCAGGCCTATCAGTTCATTTCAGAGACAGTCCCTGTTCCCATTACTATGGAACCCACTTGGACACTGAACTGCCATGGGTTACATCCATTCAGGGGTTCTAGGTTATCTCCATGCATGGTCCTTGTTTGGAGTATCAGTTTCAGTATCTATGGCCTGTAAATCTGGCCACAAAGGCACTTTTAAATGTCATCCTGCTGTTAGTCACAGATAAGAAAGCTAAAACACATTATGATGAACATTATTTCAGAAGAAGGCATTGTGTAACTCAGGTCTCAGATAACCTGTTTAAATCTTTACTCAGATTCCTCTGAGTTGTGTTTCATGGTGAACTGATTGTCCAATACAAATGCAAACACACACAATACATGATCAAGTAAGAATATGTATCAGGAATATGTGGATATGAAAACTTATACTTGATGTAGTAAGAAAATATTAATACGACTTCTCTAGGCCCACAATATACATTTATAATGAATGAATGATATATTATGAAGTACCCTAGTCAAGTTTAAGATTTTTACAAAAATTATTATAGTACTTTTTTTGTCTTTTGTTGTTGTTATTTATTTTTTATATATTAATTTCAGTTTATTTACTTTGTATCCCAGCTGTAGCCCCCTCTCTCATTCCCTCCCAATTCTTCCCTCCCTCATCTCCTCTTTGCTACTTTTATATATGAGTGTTGCTCTCACTATATTGATTTATTCCTGGGTAGAGAATACATTTTATTTGCCTTTAAAATATTTTATTATTATTACTATTTTTTATTGTATTTTATTCACTTTGTATCCTAACTGTGGACCCCTCACTCATCTTTTCCCAGTCCCACCTTCCTTACAGTTTCTGCCTCATGTCCCTCCCATAATCCACTGATAGGAAAGGTCCTCCTTCCCTACTTTCTGACACTAGCCTATCAGGTCTCATCAGGTCTGTCTGGATCCTCTTTCTCTGTTGCCTAGTAAGGCCACCTCACCTGGGGGAGGTGATCAAAGATAAGGCAACCAAGTTCATACCAGAAACAGCCACTGCTCTCCTTAATATGGAACCCACATGGAGACTGAGCCGGGGTTCTAGGTCCTCTCCATGTTTGGTCCTTGGTTGATGCATCAGTCTCTTCAGGCCCCACTGGGCCCAGAATTTTTTGCTCTGTTGGTCTCCTTGTAGAACTACTGTCCCCTCCACGTCTTTCTATCTCCCCTTTCTTCCATAAGACTCCCTTCACTCTGCCCAGAGTTTAGCTGAATCTCAGCATCTGCTTGGTTACCCTGCTGGCTGAGTCTTTCAGAGGTACTTTGTGATAGGCTCCTATTAAAAACATAAAATTTGCAGGCAAATTGTAGAACTAGAAAAGTTCATCCTGAGTGAGGTGACCCAGAAGCAGAAAAATACACACGGTATATCCTCACTTATAAGTGTATGTTAGTCATATAATATAGGATAATATATTAAATTCTAGAGAAGCTAAACAAGGAGGACCCTAAGGAAGGTGCTTAATTCTCATTCAGAAGGGCAAACAGGATAGACATCAGAAGTGGGAGAAGACAAGGAACAGGACAGAAGCCTACCACAGAGGGCTTCTGAAAGACTTATTTGCCTTTTTATTTTGCATGGCTGTGAAGCAGCTAAGAAAGATTTTGATATGTTGACCTGCTACAGAGCCAAATAAGATGGCACCTGAAAATACTAGCCAAATACAAGAAAATCAAAATACAAAAGGAGGAGGAAGAAGAGGAGGAGAAAGCCTTAAATAGCATAATGTAAGAATCCTAATGGAAGAAGGAGATAGAAAGACCTGGAGGGGACAGGAACTCCACAAGGAGAACAACAGAGCCAAAATACCTAAAGAATTGGATATTCCAACTAAGAACCATACTTGGAGAAGACCTAGACCCCCTGTTCAAAGGAAGCCCATAGACTTCTCCATTTAAAAGTGGGTTCCCTAGTAAAGAGTACAGGGGATGTCTCTGACATGAACTAAGTGGCAGGCTCTTTATCCACCTCCCCCTTGATGGGGTGAAGCCTTGCCAAGCCACAGAGGAGGATAATGCAGCCAGTCCTGATGAGACCTAATAAACTAGGGTCAGATAGATAGGGAAGATGCCCTCCCCTATCAGGGTACTAGGGAAGGGGCATAGGGAGAGAAGAGGGAGAGTAGGTAGGACTGGGAGGAGATGAAGGAGGGTGCTGCAGAGGGGATACAAAATGAACAAGTTGAAATTAATTAGTTAATTAATTAAATTTTAAAAAAGAAATAAAAAGGAACTTCACTCTTGATGCCTCAATAAAATTGCTCCCTTAGAGCAGTGGCTGTTTCTAAAATATTTGCTTGCTTTTTAGAACCCTTGTCCTCCTACTGGATTGTCCAGCTTTAACATGATTGGAGGTGCCTAGTCTTTTTCTTTTTTGTATTAATTACAGTTTATTCATTTTTAAATACCAGCTGTAGCCCCTTTTCTCATTCCTTCCCAATCCCATCCTCCCTCCCTTATCTCCTCCCATGTCCCTCTCCAAGTCCACTGATAGGGGAGAACCTCCTCCCCTTCCTTCTGATCCTAGCCTATCAGGTCTCATCAGGACTGGCTGAATTGTCCTCCTCTGTGGCCTGGCAAGGCTGCTCCTCCCTCAGGGGGAGGTGATCAAAGAGACATTCTGGAGAGGATATGGAGAAAGGGGAACCTTCCTCCATTGCTTAGTCTTATTATAGGTTGATATATCATGTTTTGTTGATATTCTTGCAAGACCTGTGTTTTGTTTTGTTTTGTTTGTTATTTTTGTTTGTTTGTTTGTTTTTCTGGAGGGAAACAGAAGATTATTGAATGGGGAGGTAGAAAATGGGGGCAGGGACTGAGAGGAGGAAGGGGAAACTTTATTCAGGATGTAATATATGTGAGACTAAATTAATAAAAAATAATTTAAAAAGAATCCTAATACAGTGAAGTATACATGCTGCAGTACAATTTTAAAAGCTGTTTTTTTTTTTTAAATTTTGTCTTTAGTAGTGAAATTATATGTTAAAAACCATACTATTGGCAAATAACAAGAAAAAAAGTGATTCAACAAATCTCTTATTTCATTTACTTTGGGATTATAATATAATTGCATAATGTTCCTTCTCTCCAAACAACACCCTAGAGCCCTACAAAGTCTTTTTCAAATTTATGGCTTCTTTTCTCAGTGGTTTTTTTATAGCATTCCTATAATTGGGAATACACTGCCTATATGCCTCAATATGATCTCTTTAGTTTTTATAATGTTATGTTTGTATATAATGTACGTTCCTGATTGATCATTTAGTAATGACAACTTATTTATATTCTCTTTGCAGGTGAGGAGTTCTTGTAGTCTTCTAGCTTTCCACAGTTGCCTGTAGATCTTTGTGTAGGCCTTAAGTGAGTTTCCTCATACACTTTGGCATGTTCATTGGTGTCATTGTTGTTCATCTTGTTTCGCAGCGTTGATATTATGGAGACTTTATGTTTGTACTTTCTGAAATTTCTAAGAAGCACAAACTCAAAATAATTCCCCCCCCCCTCTGTTCTTACATTATTTCTCACTCCTCTTCTGCAATGTTCACTTAGCTTGAAGTCTGGAAGTGTTTTTTAGATATGTGCATTGTGACTGGATATGCAACTCTACAACTCTCCACTTTGATTTGTTGTGATTTTCTGTAGTAGTTGTCATTGGTTTCAAAAAGAAATTTCCTTGATGATGGATTAGGACTGGACTTGGACTTGGGAAAAAGTTTCTATAGATTATTGTTAAGTATTATCTTGGATTACTAAATTAATGGTTGAGAATGTCTGATGTCTGATGACACTACTGATTCCTTAGAATCAAATCATGCCATGATGGTCACTAATATGGTTTATAAACAGCTGGTTAGGACTGATGTTTGCTTGCCTCAGTTGGAAGATTGCATGGCATCTTCTGGGACCATTAAAGCAAGTTCTTAGGGAAGAGACATTTAGGTCAGTCCCAGATCTGGAGTATTTTCCCCCTATTTCTATAGTGCATGGTCTCTTCAGAACTAAAGACTATACCTTCCCCATGTGAGAGTTAACAAAGGGAAATAGGAATAAGCGGTTTGTTTAGGGAATCTTTTAGACAGTCCCATCCCATCCAACAATCTAAAAGAAGGATTTTCATGTCTAGTATTGTTTTTTATTTATTTATTTATTTATTTATTTATTTATTTATTTATTTATTTACTTTTTGTTACTTTTGCTTTGATCTAGGAGGGAGCATTGACACACTAGATGAGAAAAGCTCATTGAAACCCCCCCGCCCCCTCCACAACTTCCATATGTATATGCATGCAATAATGTGTGTGGAGGATGTTGTTTTAAGTAAATAGTTGAGAGTATGATGGTGGCTTTTTCAGAAATCTTTATTGTTGTTTTAACCACCTTCTTTGTCCTTATTTTCCTTCCCTCCACCCTCCCAAAAATGTCCCTTTTCCCATTCCTCCTATCAGATCACTTGCTTCTTTATGTTCTTTCTTTCCAACCTCCCTAATTTTTCTGTATTAACTTCCCACCCACTCCCTGAGAAGACCCCTTTTTCATTTCCCTGATCAATGGTTTTTAACCTGATATTACCTTCTCTATAGCTCCACAACTATCTTGTCCATGGTCCCATTTTACATCGCCAGTTTATGTAGTTACTGCCAGCTATTTACTTTGACTTAAAGATTTGGAGGGATGAGCCTCCAGTATGAGAGATTATATGAAATTCGTCTTTCTGAATCTCAGCTGCTTCACTCAAAATAATATTTTGTTGTGAGGACATCAATAATATTAAAATATAATTGAAATTTTATAGGGAAAAACATGATATATCATACAGAAATCTGAATGTATATCAGACTCTGGTACCCAGAATGCTGTTATTAAAAAAAAAAAACAATTATTGAGAAGGATGTAAATAAGGTTCATGATGGAGGAAGGTAAGTTTGAGCTCCTTGTAGCTTTCATGATTCCAAAATTACCATGGAACTGTGCTTCAAAGTAAATAAAAGAGAGATAATGTTTGTATTAGGAACCATGTCAATCATAAGGCCTGTTTGTTCCTAATGTGCCCCTAGACAATAAAGAAAAAAATATGTTCATATAAATACACATTCATAAAACACTGGAAGTGTCTATGTATCTAAAATCCTCTCAGAATAACCTCTAAATTTGATATGTTATTATATTGAAATGCAGCAGAAAATGTACACTGTAATTTGTAAATTTAGAATGCTAGCATGGGAGTCAAGAACTCATATATCTGGATCCCTTATAGACAATGAATATTAAGAATAAATTAAATTATTCCATGGTTGGTATTATATTTGATACTTTTCAAAGGAAACAAATCTCAGCTAAACCAATGACAATTCTCACATATGAATGTTCATTGTAAGGAAATGTTCAAATGTTCATTGTAAGGAAAAGAAAAAATAAAAAAAAGAGTACTAGTGAAAACTAAGTAAAATAAGCAATACATTTATACTCATACAGCTTTTAAGAGGTTTGCTTTTATTATGTATTTAAGCACATGACCATGTGCCTAGGTGTATGCATGTGTGCTTGCTTGGCATGCCTCTATGTCCCCAAAAGGTGTTGAAGAGCTGCTAAAGCTAAGTCATAGGCAGTTTTAGCCAAAGTCATCACAGATCCTCTGCAAGAGCAACAAATGGTCTTAGCAACTTTGTCTCCTCTAATAATTTTTAAATATAAATTTTCAGTACTGATGCTTGAAAATATTTTGTAGAAATACAAAATATGTCAAAATTCTGTGCTTGTAGCAAAAGTTCCCATAAACTTGAGTAATGAAGAAATGATCAGTATAGTAAGGCTGATGGAATGCTAGACATGAAAAAGCTAAATTAGACAGTGCCAAAGAGAGAAGTGGCCTAGAGGAGAGTAACTATAAAAGTAGATGCCCTGAATATAACCTCTCTAGAAATCAAAATGCAAATATGTGAAAGAGACTCATACTCTCATTCAAACTAATGTAACACAAAGACAAAAAAAAACTTAAAGAAGCCATATGCCATAAAAATAAAGAAGCAAATAATGCACACTCATCTATACTGAAACAGAGGAAGAGGTAGAGTTGATAATTTTAAGATATCTTGAATGAAAGATTATGATAGACTTAAAAATTCTAGAAGATAGAATGCAAAACTATGCTAACTAGAATTTCATATGTCATTAAATTACTCTTCAAAATGGATATATACAGATCTCTAAAAAATTGGATTCATACATGTAAATGCAGATAGATAGATAGATAGATAGATAGATAGATAGATAGATAGAAAGATAGAATCTAAGAAAATTCAGCATGGCACTATCCATCAAGAAGTGTTAACACAACTGTTCAGAGATGGGAAATCAGAATAGAAACACAAAAATTCATGGGAAAAACTAACATATTCTTCATAGATACACTTGAATTAATAATTGCTTTTGCTTACAATAGCAATATGGTTGTAGCATGTGGGTATGTACAATGAAAGACAGTAACATAATGGAGATTTCGAGGTGTTTGTGAGACTGTTTAGTAAAGGATACACAAGTAAGGGGATACACAGCATCTTTCTCTGTCTGATTTCACTAAACATGACAATTCCTGCTGCTGGGTACTGCCACTGAGAAACTATCGTGTTTCTTAAAATTGACTAGCTTTTCACTGTGTGTGTGCAAATAATTATCTAGGGCAATGTGTTGATCATTGCACATTAAACTGCTGATTGACATTTAAGTTGATTCTATGTTTTTGCTTCTCTGGTCTAACAATGAGCATAAGCATTACGGCATGTCTTGTGGTTGCTAACATTATTTTCTTTGAAAGAACATCTAGGAATAGGATTGCTAGGTCATCTCTCTTTAGTTTTTTAATTTTTTTTCTGTAATCTTCAAACTGTATTTTATAAACACTTCGTGATTTTTACCCAGTGATCTATTATATGTGGGTCTGAATAATCTACTGTATATGTGCGTCTTAATAACCTACTGTATATTGTAAGAATAACCAGAGTACAGATGATTCAAGGCTCCAATAACAAAGTAATGGCAATTAGATGAAATATCTATTCTCTGATTTCATCAGTTCATGCATAATTGTATTGAAATATCACACCATAATTCACAAATATTTACAATCGTCTGTTAATGCCCCAAAAGTTAAGGAATTTAGAAACATTTAGAAAAGTATGTATATATGTATATACATAATATGGATTGATACATATGTATAATTTGATCGTGACTTATTACACACATGCATTGAATTATCAGAGTATGTTCTTGCACATATAAATGGAAATGCTTCATTGCAGACACGTTAGCAATAGTACAGTGTCTCATGATCACTATTCTATCCACCAGTTAGAAAATTTATGGGAAATAGTGTTCAAAGAAAAGCTACCATTCTTTATATATATAGAAATGAATATTCTTTGAAAATTTATTATTTATTACAGAAATTGAATAAATAATACCCCATTTAATAAAAAACACAAATCTTTAGAAAAATAATATAAAGATATGTGCAATCATCAAACTTGAATATTGTGGCTTATAGCAGCTTTTACAAAACACTTTTTAATTAAATTTTTATTTTTATATTAATTACAGTTTATTCATTTTTAAATTTTTATTAATTACACTTTATTCATTTTGTATTCCGCTATAGCACCCACCCTCCTCCCCTCCCAATCCCTCCCTTGCACCCCCATCTCCATGCATGTCCCTTTCAAGTCCACTAATAAGGGAGGTCTTCTTTTCCTTTCTTCTGATCCTAGTCTATTAGGTCTCATCAGGAGTGGCTGCACTGTCTTCCTCTCAGGTCTGGTAAGGCAGATCTCCCACCAGGGGGAGGTGATCAAAAAGCAGGCCAATCGGTTCACATCAGAGACAGTTGCTGTTCCCATTACTACAGAATCCACTTGGACACTGAACTGCCATGGGCTACATCTGTGCAGGGGATACATGATACTTGGTTGGAGTATCAGTCTCAAGAAAGACCCCTGTGCTCAGATTTTTTGGTTCTGTTGCTCTTCTTGTGGAGCTCTTGTCCTCTCCAGATCTTACTATTTCCCATTTTCATAAGATTCCCTGCACTCTGCCCAACAGTTGGCCAAAAGTCTCAGTATCTGCTTTGATACCCTGCAGGGTAAGCCTTTCAAGGGCCTCTGTGGCAGGCTCCTGACTTGTTCCCTGTCTTCTCCTTCTTCTGATGTCCATCTTCTTTGCCTATATTCACTTTTTATCCCAGCTGTAGCCCCCTCTCCTATCCCCTTCTTATCCCACCCTTACTTTCTCATCTCCTCCTATGTCCCTCTCCAAGTCAAAGGATAAAGGTGATCCTCTTCTCCTTCCATCTGACCCTAGCTTATCAGGTCTCATCAGAACTGGCTGCATTGTTCTCCCCTGTGGCCTAGCAAGGCTGTTCCCCCATCAGGGGAAGATGGTCAAAGAGGAAAAAGACTCTACCCAGCAGTGTATCAAAGCAGATACTGAGAATCATAAACAAACTTTGGGCAAAGTACAGGGAATCTTCGGAAATAAGGGAGAGATAGTAAGACCTGGAGAAGACAGGAGCTCCACAAGGAGAGCAAAAGAACCAAAATATCTGGGCACAAGGGTCTTTTCTGAGACTGATACAAATAACTGTCAATTAAGCACTGTGTATGACCAGGACATCCATGAATGCATTAAGGATGGGTAAACTGTGGTACAGTCATAACACAGAATGTTATCCAACAGTGAAACTTATTAACCTGAAACAATGTGGTTAGACCTCACCTACGTATTGCTAAATTATCAGTTGGCAGTAGAATGTCTCCAGGAGGGTGGTTAGGCTAGAACAACTGAAGATAGGTGATTTTTCGGGGCAGGGAAGCTGTCTTTAAAATATAGTCATTGCAGATGCATGACACAATGCCTTTGTCAAAACCTGTGGTACTTACAGCACAAAGATTGAGACTTAATGCATGCAAATTATTTAAAAACTCATTTAGGCAGTTGGGTGCTTTCAGAATGGCATGCATAATGTGGCATCACAATCCAACTGCATTAAAAATATATGAAATAACTTCACTGAAGGAGATTAAGTTGCAGATTTAAACAACTTTGGAAATCAGTGGGTATTGTTACAGTAAGAGAAAGAATATGAACTGAATGCTGTGCTTGAGTTAGTAAAATGTTTTCTCATAGGGATTCAAGTTACGGCTTACGTTGCATGTAGTGTGCTTACTGAGATTAACACTGGGGTGTATATACATAGTGGACAGTAGAAGAGGCTTCTATTTTTTAGAGTAGGAAGTTACACAGGTTTGACAGAAGATGGTTCAAAATTCCATGTCAGAACATGTTGGAGCTGGATGTACTGTAAGAATTCATACTTAACTCAATGAGGATGACTACGGTTACATATCAAAAGTATTTGTGCACAGAGAAACGGATATACATGTCCTTCTGTTCATCACCTTAACATTCTACAAAGTCAGACAACACGCCAGTAACAATAAATCTGGTAAGGAAATGATGAGCGTTAATAATACTCTGCAATGAAAAAGGTAATTCCTTGTTGGAACTTGAAATCAATTAAATCAGTCAGAAGCAACTTGTAGGGGCACAAGGAATGAAATCTCTCATAAACAAAATGATCATGGATAGCCACTGGGAGGTTTCAGGGAAATCATGAACAACTTGATTGAAAAGGGGAAATATTATCAGCCATGTAATATAAACATCTGTGAGTCATTATGTAACTAAATGGCAGAATACATAAAAAAGATTTGAAATATCTGACATGGAGCAAATATTATATCTACATATGTAGATATTCTAGCTCCTTATCAGGTCTCATGTCTTATCAGGTCTTATGTCAGGTAGACATAAACATTCTCTCATAAGAATTGGCTCTGCATAGGTATATCCTTCTAAAATGTTTAATACGAAATGCTGAAAGAAGGAATAATTTTACAAGAGAAAAAAATCTATCCAGTTTTCATGTGACCTGGGATCAAGCCAACATATGATAGTTGATTGTTCTTACCAATGACATGATGTGATGAAAATAGCACTCTCTCCAGATGAAACCCTAACTAATGAAAAGTTTTCATCCTAATGCAAATGAAATGACATCCTAAAAAGTCACACAGCCCTATGCCTTCCCATTATTTCACTCTGTTTGGGTTTTGATTTTGAGGCTCACTGAAATGGACCTCACTGAATTTGTCAACTTAATTGTCCAATGATGCTCTGTGGGAATTCACATACAACCTCTTCCCCCAGCATGACCCAGCCCTGAGATTACCAGTTCTTCGAGCTGGCTTAAGAGTCTAGGGATCAATTTACCCAGGAACATCCTTCTTGCTTAACTTTTTTAGATGTACAGATTTTAGTATGTTTATCCCATACTATATGTCTAATATCCACTTACAAGTGTATGTATACAGTGGGATACCTCACTCAGGATGATCTTTTTGAGATCCCCCCATTTGTCTGCAAATTTCATGATTAACTTGTTTTTAATTTCTGAGTAGTATTCCATTGTGTAAATGTACCACAATTTCTGTATCCATTCCTCCATTGGGTTGTTTCCAGCTTCTGGATATTATTAATAAAGCTGCTATGAAGGTACTGAGCAAATGTCCTTGTTGTGTATGTGAACATATTTTGGATATATGCCTAGGAGTGATATAGCTGGATCTTGAGGAAGCACTATTCCTAATTATTTGAGAAAGCAATAGATTGATTTCTAAAGTGGTTGTACAAATTTACATTCCAACCAGCAAAGGAAGAGGGTTCCACTTTCTCCACATTCTCTCCAGCATCTATTGTCAGTTGAGTTTTGATCTTAGCTATTCTGATGAGTGTAAGGTGAAATCTGTACACCTAAAGAATCTAAGTAAGAAGGATGACTCTGGGTAAGATGATCAATCCTCACTCAGAAAGGAAAACGGAATGGACATTGGAAAAATGAGAAAAAAGGAAACAAGACAGGAGCTTGCCAAAGAGGACCTCTGAAAGAGTCTACCCAGCAGTATATCTAAGCAGATGCTGAGAATCATAAACAAACTTTGGGCAGAGTGCCAGGAATCTTAGGAAAGAAGGGGGAGATAGTATGATTTGGAGAGGACAAGGAGAGCAACAGAACCAAAAACTCTGGGAACAGGCATCTTTCTGAGACTGATACTCCAACCAAGGAGCATTTATGGATATAACCTAGAACCCCTATTCAGATGTAGCCCGTGTCAGCTCAGTATCCAAGTGGGTTCACTAGTAAAGGGAACAGGGTCTGTCTCTTTCATGAACTCAGTGGCTGGCTTTTTAATCACCTCCTTATGAGGAGGGAGCAGCCTTGCCAGACCACAGAGGAGGACAATACAGCCAGTCCTGATGAGACCTGATAAGCTAGGGTCATATGGAAGGTGAGAAGGACCTCCCCTATCAGTGGACTTGGAAAAGGAATATGGGAGATGAGGGAGGGAATATAGGATTGTGAGGGAATAAAGGAGGGGACTCCAGCTGAGATAAAAAAATGAATAAACTATAATCAACACAAAAAAATAAAAAATTTAAAAAATAACATTGATAAAAAAGAGTCTAGGGATAACCTAGAACCCCTATAAAGATGTAACCTATGTTAGCTTGGTGTCCAAGTTGGTTTCCCTAGTAATGGGAACAGGGACTATCTCTGACATGACCTCAGTGACTGGTTCTTTGATTACCTCCCCATAAGGGGGAAACACCCTTGCAGGCTACAGAGGAGGACAATAGAGACAGTTCTGATGAGACCTGATAGGCTACGGTCAGATGGAAGGGGAAGAGGACCTCCTCATCAGTGGACTTGGAGAGGAGCATGGGAGGAGATAACAGATGGAGTGTGAGATTGGGAAAGGATGAGTCAGGGGGCTACAGTTGTGATACAAAGAGAATAAAGTATAATTAAAAAAAAGCAATTAATTTTTTTAAATGAAGAGTCTAAGGATACCAGCATAGGTCTCTATGCTTTATCAGTGAGCACCTTAGCATTTCTCCAGCTCTTAAAACAGTCTTTCCTCGCACTCAACATAAAGCCCAAAAACAAACAAACAAACAAACAAACAAACAAAAAAAAAAAAAACAGAATCAATACACACCCTGCAATACAGTTAAGGAAGAAGTAATATCTGTTTAGCAAAAAACATTTCTACAAATGGAATGATAACAATGCTATCTAGTTTATTTCATAAGGACAGCTGTATCAAGGGGCAAAAATAAAAGGCAAAAAGCATACAGAGAAGAGAATGATAATACATATGAATGAATATCCTTAGCTAATAAAATTCAATTAGTAGAAGTAAAATATATAGCCAATTTTCCAACAGTAGAATTAATAATATAAGTAATTACATATTTTTTTTAATTTTATTTTTTCTTATCAGTTACATTTTATTAACTCTGTATCCCAGCCGTGTCCCAATCCCTCATTCCCTCCCAGCCCCTCCCTCCCTCCCTCATCTCCACCCTGCCCCTTTCCAAGTCCACTGATGGGGGGGACCTCCTCCCCATTCATCTGATCCTATTTTATCAGCTATCTTCAGGACTGGCTGCAAAGCCCTCCTCTGTGGCCTAACAGGACTGCTCCTCCCTTCAGGGGTGGGGAGGCCAAAGAGCCAGTCATTGAGTTCCTGTTAGAAATAGTCCTTGTTCCTCTCACTTTGGGAAACCAATTGGTTACTGAGCTACCACAGGCTACATCTGAGCAGAGGTTCTAGGGTCTTTTCTGAGACTGACATTCAACCAAGGACCATGTAATTACATATTATTCCCAATTTATTTCTAATATCAGAGATCAGACCTCTACTCTTGCCTGATGTGTCTAAAACAAAAAGGGGGAACTGTAGAGAGCTGCGGAATGCTATGCCTTAAAGATGGAGCTGGTTTCCGCCTTCCACCTTCCCGATGGTGAGTGCTCTCTGTCACGAACAATTCCACATTTGGCTAAGGCTGAGGATCTGGCTTGCTTCCATGTATGTGGACCTATCTGCATTGCCCACATGGCACGCCTGGGTTGGCTACCCAGAGGCTATTTAAGCTGTGGGCTGGCTTTCCCCAGGGTCCGAGGATTGTTCAAGGTTCCTGAATAAACTGCATTGAAAAAAAAAAAAGAAAAGGAAAAAAAAAAAAACACATTTGTTTTCACATTTTTTTAAATTAAGAAATAAGAAATAAAGGCATTCTGACATTAAAAAAAAAGAAATAATGACTGGTTTAGTTTTTATAAACTATCCATCTACCTCACCAAATTAGACTAAAAGTGAAATGTTTAAAATTTTAAATACATTTAACTAAATATCTAGTGACTTTTTAACCTCTTAAAATCTTGTGGTGAAGAAAAGGTCTTTATCCTTACCAGAATTTTCTGTCGGAGAGCCATCTTTGCTATGAGGCAGTCTTCATACCTCTGGGGAAGTGGATGAGTTTTGTGGGCTTGTCAAACAGGGAAATGTAAGCTCTAGCTGGAGAGTGACACACAGACATGAATGTAGGCAAACATTCATACATGTACAATTTTCAAAATTCTTGAATGTCAAGTACTTAAATGGATATCAGTGTATCCTGATAGGTAAAGGAAACTCTAAGTAAAATAAAACAACATGAACTTTTGACACAGAAAACATATATATATATATATATGTTTATATTTTTACATATATCTATAAATATGTGCTTAAATATCTTTACATATATATCTATAATGTTTTTGTGTCCACAATTCATGTTGTCTTATTCTTATGTACATATACATATATATATGTATATATATGTATATATGTATACATATATATGTACATAAGAATACATATGGATGTATTCTTGTGTACATCCATATATATATATATGTATATATATATATATATATGGATGGCTTGAGAAACAGCAGGTCTGACCTCAGAGCACTCAGCCACCCCCTCTGCCCCAAAAAGTTCTCAGGATAAGTTCCTGTGTTCCTGCAGACACCCAGGCATTCAGGCACTCAATTGCCAGAAAGGCATAGCCACTCTGCCTGCATGCTCTACTTGCCATCCCAGATGGAACTGTGGACCCCCAAACACTACAGATTGGGTCTTCCTATTGGAAGGAAACCCCACGGTGAGGGAAATATCAGATCTGACCTCAGGACAGCCAGGAACATAAAGGAGTTTTAAAATTAGAAAATCTATTAATGAATTTCAATATTTAGTGGATCAAAGGAAGAAAAATAGGTTAAATGGTGATATGAAATGAAGCAAAGAATCTCATGACTGAAAGAATAACATTTTACAAGATTTCTACTCATGACACATGTCTATAAACCTGTTAGAGAAACACTAATTCAAAAGCTAAAATGTTTAACAAATTTTAGCTTTAAATTAAGAATAAATATTTTCCATGATTAGTATTTTTATTTTCTACCAGAAGGTTGGGACTCTGCAGTCACACAAGGTAAATAAGGAGGAAAAGGCCACAAGGGCAAAATGAAAAGTACCACTAATGTTGTTTATGTAGAATATCCAAGGATGTCAATAGCGATACTATTAGAATTAAAAAGGGAGTTAATGAAGGCTAGCTGTTTCTTACCCAGGATGTGAAAATCAATGCCATTCATATAAATCAGCCAGTACAAAACACAATCCTTAAATAGAAAAGATAATATCTAATGTAAGTTTGATTACTCTCGCTAAGATATGCTAGTACTTATGAAAATTTGAAAAAATATTGAAGGAAATATAAGTTAAAAACTGTAATCCTCACATAAATGTATACTGACAGGTCAAAAGAATTCCATATAGTAGCAAAAACTACTAAGCACCCAAGAGAATGTGAGGAGCTGTGTTCACAGTAGGATTCCACGCTGCACACATCTGCTTCCATCAGCCCTTGTGAGGTGACAGAAATAAAACACATATTCACAGCAACATGCCAATATCTAGTTTTTCTGTGTAACAAATGTTTGAAAACAATTGACAAAGACTCTGATAGCATGTTTTCTTATTCAGTCTATATATCATATTGTAATTCAAAGACATCCATGCTCATGCTTTTCCTCTTTATTGTTCCTTACTGCATCATCAAAACTGTTGGTGATTCTCAAGTCACAAAAATAAAAAGAAAAAGAAAACAAATGAAACAAAACAAAAACACTTCACATGTTGCATGGGTAAAATGCTTGCCTTCCAAACATGAGGAAATGAGTGTGGATCCTCAGGACTCAAGCTAAAGCCAGATGTGGAGGAGCATCTAACCTAGATCTAGGAGCCAGGATAGAGGCGTCATAAGCTTTCTGGCCAGTCAAACTTGCCAAATTTATAAGCTTTGGGTTTTGAAAAGAAACTCTTGAAAAATAAATAAAGGTGAAAACTACAGGAGGAAGTTTCCTGCTGATTATCTCTACCCTCCAAACCTACAGTCCCAGGTAAGTATACCTGTACACACACACACACACACACACACACACACACACACACACAGACTTTAAAACTTTTTGTATTGTCCTCTACTGTGGCCTGGTAAGGCTGCTCCCCCCCCCAGAGGGAGGTGATCAAAGAGCAGGCCAATCAGCCACTTTTGATGTGAACTGACAGACTAAGATCAGAAAGGAGAGGAGAACCTCCCCTATTAGTGGACTTGGGGAGTGGCATGCAAGCAGAGGGAGGAGGGAGGGTGGGATTGGGATGGGAGGAGGGAGGGGCTTATGGGGGGATGCAGAATGAATAAAGTGTAATTGATAAAAAATTTAAGAAAAAAGGGAAAAAATAATTTAAGAACCTTAAATGACTTTCAAAATTGGAGGAAAACATGGAGTTAGTCAATTGGCATGGAGCACGTCTCGCCCCTGGGGGCAATGGTCTCCTGAACCTACTCAGACCTCGGACACCACCACTGCTAGTTCTAGAACTGACGCAGGATGTTCCAACGAGGGGTTAAGGCTTCTCATAATATTTCCTATAAGCCCACACCTGTTTGTCTATATCCCCCATTTTTATTCATTATTAGCCAGATAGAGCCAAGTAATTGTGGTAATGATACTTGCTTTTGTGCCCAATGCTGGAATGCTAGTGAATTTAGGTATGCCCTGGTTACTCGCATGCCTCACTGGGTGCCTATGCCCATTGATGCCCCTCACGCTATGACTCTCTTCAGACAGAAAAGGGATCTTGGAACTACAGCCACCATTGTTACTACCATCTCATTGACGGCTGTTGGAGCTACCACCAGGGCATTAGCCATGAGTCATACTGGGCAGACTGCTCAGACCCTGAATAATCATTTAGCCAATGTAGCTCATGCCTTAGTTGTACATAAAGGAATTAATGCTCAACTAAAAGGAAGCTTGATGGTGTTCAATCAGAGGATTGACCTCTTGCAGGAGCAAATTGATACCCTATGGCAAATCGCTCAACCTGGCTGTCAATGAAAGTATGCTGGACTTTGTGTCACTAGCATACAACATGAGAATTTTTCCTGTGCTGCAAATCTGCCTAAACAATTGTCGAGCTATATTTTAGGTAATTGGACTGGAGAATTCAATACTACGATGGAGCAGCTGAGAGTGGCCATTGTCACAGTAAATTCTACCGGAGTGGACGCAGGACTAGCCACAGGATTATCAACATGGATTGCTGCAGCCATGAATCATCTGAAGGAATGGGCGGGCATGGGAGTGTTAGCAGGCCTTCTGGTGTTGGTCTCCTTGGTTTGCCTGTGGTATATATGCAAGATTAGAGTCTCACAACAGTGTGATGCAGCCATGATCATTCAGGCCTTTACAGCCATTGAAGCAGGACATTCTCCCCAAGCATGGTTGGATACCATAAAAAGCTAAAATGATACGCTCAGGATGCGAGGCTAAGCACTGCACTCAGGGTCAGCCGCTTTGGACCCAGAGAAGAGCATGTCTGATTGCATGCGGGTTGATGCCCCAGGTCCCGCCTCTGAGAAAAAGGTATCGGACGGTCTGATGCTCTTTGGGTGGATGACACCTAAATGAACATCTGTACAAAGTCCCAATTTATTTCTAATATCAGAGATCAGACCTCTACTCTTGCCTGATGCGTCTAAAACAAAAAGGGGGAACTGTAGAGAGCTGCGGAATGCTATGCCTTAAAGATGGAGCTGGTTTCCGCCTTCCACCTTCCTGATGGTGAGTGCTCTCTGTCACGAACAACTCCACATTTGGCTAAGGCCGAGGATCTGGCTTGCTTCCATGTCTGTGGACCTATCTGCATTGCCCCCGTGGCACGCCTGGGTTGGCTACCCAGAGGCTATTTAAGCTGTGGGCTGGCTTTCCCCGGGGTCCGAGGATTGTTCAATGTTCCTGAATAAACTGCATTGAAAAAAAAAAAAAAAAAAAAAAAAACTTTTTGTAATATACTTCAGTATCAACTCAAGGACTTTCACCCAAGCAATTGATAATAATTCCCTAAGTTAACTGATATGCTGTGTTGATCTACAGGAACATGTTAATTGAACATTTCCAACAAGATTGCATATTTCTATTCATCCCTGTAATTATTCACTTTTCTTTTCTCTGTCTCTCTCTCTCTTTCTTTCTCTCTCCTTCTCTCTCTCACATCTCCATTTTTTCTTTCTTTTTTTTTTTGTGTGTGTGAGAGAGGTAGGGTCTTTCCTGAAACTTTTTATAGATGCCAGGCTGAACCTCATACCTCTTCCAGTGCCAGGATAAAAGACATATGCCACCAGTCTCAGCTGAAATTGTTTTTACATAAAATATTAACCAAAACTGAGTAATTATGGATATCTTCACGTCACCAGAAACAGAAACTAAACAAATGTCTGCCAGTCTCATCAAACTGTCTTTACCAGTGGCCTCTGGCATACAGGAGTTACAAGACACCATCAACTGTAAGGTTCCCAATTGTGAAGATGTTAAGAAATCTTCATTAACATATTTTAGATATTAACCTTTCCGTTTAAAATAGATCATTTAAAATTGTATGTTTAATTGCTGATAGATATAGATGACACTGATTTTCTTAAACTTGTTGGTCAGAAAGAGGCTGTAAGCCTAACACTGTATTTATGACAGTCAGGGGTCACAAAATGCCACCAGGTTTCCAAATAGTGAAGATGTAAGATCACTGAAACATAGTCATTTGTTGAATCAAATTTAAACAGCCATAAGTAACAAAAGTTATTGACGTAACAAATGCCAAGATCCCCTTTCCCGACCCTCAGCTTTCTTGTTTCTAAAATGTAGTGAGAGATAAATCATTAGTGTCCTCATTATCAAATAAGAATGAGATGGATCGCTCAATCTGAAGAGATGTGTGTGGCTGTATTTATTGAATCTTAGCTTCTAACAACAAAATTTAAACTTAGAAACTAAGAAACAAATGAAATATCTATATGTTGGATATATTTCAGTGTAGCATGATGGATAAGTACATGCTGGCACTTCAGACATGTTCTGGGAACATAATAAACTGTAGGCATATTAATTAATATACATGACTGTCATAATAATGAAAACAATAGGTAAATTATAAAATTTTCCAGTTATAGACAAAATTAAAAATGAATGCAATGGAATAGAACATCTGCAAACCTTGTGAAGATTCCTAAGATTGAAATGTGAGATAAAAAGAGGAGCTTGCGATGAACAATGATCAATGGCCGAAACGAGAAGGAAACTGTCGGGGGATTAGAGAAGGCAGTTACAGCTCGAACAATAACACAGTTTTAAAATGATGGTCATAGTGGGAAAGTCCAGAGGAGCTGGCTGTGGGAGGTGTAAAGACAGTGAGAAAGGTAATTGAACTAAGAAAGGAAAAACATGTGTCGGTAGCCTGGAAGAGCTAATCTGACCTATTACGCATCCCTAATCTTCAACACTAAGTTGTATAATCTTCCTCACTGAGGCACACACTGCATGTATTTGGGTGATATACAGCATGTCCATACATTTGTTACAATTTTTTAGTTTACTTTTTCTAATAGTCGAATAATTTCATTTCATGATCCACATTGAAAAGATAATTCTGCTGTATGTAGCTGTATGTAGCAGTTTAATCTTCACATAAGGAAATCTTGTTCAGTCATTTATCTCAATAAAACCCCAAATTTTGTCTTGTCTTGATCTGAGTAGTCCCTTTCATCCTCATTACTGTGTTTATATGGCCATCTAACAAAGAAGTAGATCCTAAAGATTTTGGTCGTTCATCCTTGAAGGTTGAATTAATATAAGTTCCTTTAAAGAACAGAGAGTAGGGACAATTTCAGCATTTCAGTGCACTCGTGTCCACAAAAATTTTCTCAGTTTGAAACGGAACATCCAAAGACAGATTTAAACATTGGCCCTAAAGCAATATAGTATTTTCCAACATGGTTGGCCTTCACATATAAAGTATATTGATGCACTTATGAAGCAAAACAGAAGTGCATGCTAGCATACAGTTTAACCTTAGATCAATAGCAGATACTAAAATAAGCAAACAGCTCCATAGCTTGTATCATAGCTTCACTTACATTACTTTACCTGTCCTTCCCACACAAATAAAACCAACAATGACAGAAGACAGAAGTGCAGCAGCCTTGCTTCATGTTGTAGAGCAAGCACTGGGCTATTGAAATATTACTTCTCAAGTTGACAAGAGAGATTGTTTTTATATAAACCATAAAATGGGTACCATACAAGCACATCACAAAAGCAGGTAAAGGCTGGCAGTCGGTCCCAAGAAAAATGGCAAAATCTAGCTTTATTCACCATCCAGCATGGCACCCTTCATTTCTGCACGGGGTTTTAAACTTAGTAGTTTGCTGTAATGCTTATGATTTTTCAACCCTTCATAGTGTTTCTTTATATTGAGAATTCAGGTTTTTAGGCTAACCTCAGGAGAGTTTTAACTGGAGGGAGAGTTGGTAAAAGGGTTGATAGGTATGGGCAGTGATGGCTACCACAGCTAGTGCTTAGTGTTAGATGGTTCAGATCACAGCTCATCCGTAGTGTCAGAGCCTCCAGGGGATTGCCTGTCCTTAGATTTCAACCATGGGGCTGTATGTATAGACAAGATGAGCACTCTGCAAAATTAATAAGAAAGCGATGCCTGTATTATGTCTTCTCATTGTCGCCAGTGCAATTTGAAGTTGTAGAACTAGTATTCATTTTAAAGTAGTTCAGAAAATTGTTGCTCCTTCTCCCAGTGCTTTCAGCTGAAGGTTTTGTCCATTTGATGTGAGCCGAGGCACACTCCTTACCAGCCACTCTTCTGTTGATGTTTCACAGCAGAGCACTGAAGATCTTCAGCATGGTTGCTGTCCACTTTGACAGCTCTGTAGAGGATGCATGTCTTCCTTAGTGGTTGACAGCAGAAGGCCCTGGAGGGAATGACTCATTTCATTCCTTTATCATGTGGATGAACACTGAAAGGAGGCTGTGGCTAAGTCTAAAATCCTGGTTCAATTTACATACATATGATATTAGCTTGGGTGGGTTCCCAGTTTGCCGAGTGTACATACACTCCTCCCTGCTGATCCCTTACACAAGTGGAGCCTTCTGCAAGTGGTTCTGTGATGGTCCTGCACTGTGTGTTGACCTCTGTTTTCCTTGTCTTCGTAGACATGCTGCTATAACAAACCTATTAAATTCTTCAACTCAGTGGAATAAAAATACAAAACATTAGTCCTTTATCAGATAGAGGATTGGTGAAGATTCTTTCCCAATCTGTAGGTGGTCGCTTTGTTTTGATGACGGTATCCTTTGATTTACAGAAGCTTTTCAGCTTCATGAGGTCCCATTTATTGATTGTTGCTCTTAGAGCCTGTGTTGTTGGTGTTCTGTTCAAGAAGTTGTCTCCTGTGCCAATGAGTTTTCGGGTATTCCCCAATTTTTTTTTTCTAACTGATTTAATGTATCTGATTTTATGTTGAGGTCTTTGATCCAATTGGACTTTAGTTTTGTGCAGGGTGATAAGTATGGAACTATTTTCATTTTTCTACATGTAGACATGCAGTTGAACCAGCACCATTTGTTGAAGATGCTGTCTTTTTTCCATTGAATGGTTTTGCCATCTTTGTCAAAGATCAGGTGTCCATAAGTGTGTGGGTTTATTTCTGGGTTGTCTGTTTGATTCCATTGATCCACCATTCTGTTTCTATGCCAGTACCATGCAGTTTTTATTATTGTTGCTCTATAGTACAGCTTAAGATCAGGGATGGAGATACCCCCAGAAGATCTTTTATTGTAGATGATTGTTTTAGCAGTTCTGGGTTTCTTATTATTCCACATAAAGGTGAGAATATCCAGTATATATAAAGAACTAAAGAAGCTGAAAAGCAGCAAACCAAGTAATGCAATTAAAAAAATGGGGAACAAAGCTAAACAGAGAATTCTCTGTAGAGGAATATCAAATGGCAGAGAAACACTTAAAGAAATGCTTAACGTCATTAGCCATTAGGGAAATGCAAATCAAAATGACCCTGAGATATCACCTTACACCATCAGAATGGCCAAGATCAAAAACTCAAGTGACAACACATGCTGGAGAATTTGTGGAGAAAGGGGAACCCGCCTCCACTGCTGGTGGGAATATAAACTTTACAACCACTCTGGAAATCAATCTGGCATTTTCTCAAACAATTAGGAATAGCGCTTCCTTAAGACCCATTCATACCACTCCTAGGCATATATCCAAAAGAGGCTCAAGTACACAATAAAGACATTTGCTCAACCATGTTTGTAGCAGCTTTATTTGTAATGGCCAGAAGCTTGAAATAGCCCAGATGCCCCTCAACTTAAGAATGGAAGCAGAAATTGTGGAACATCTACACAATGGAGTATTACTCAGCAATGAAAAATAAGGAAATCATGAAAATTGTAGGTAAATGGTGGGACCTAGAAAGGATCATCCTGAGTGAGCTGTCCCAGAAGCAGAAAGACACACACAGTATATACTCACTCATATAGACATAACATAGTATACACCTACTAAAAACTCTACATCTAAAGAAACTAAGCAAGAGAGGGGACCCTGACTAAAATGCTCAATCCCCATCCTGAAAGGCAAAGAGGCTGGACATCAGAAGATGAAGAAAACAGGAAACAACCTAGGCACCTGCCACAGAGGGCCTCTGAAAGCTTCTGCCCTGCAGACAATCAAAGCAGACGCTGAGACTTATGGTCAACTGTTGGGGAGAGTGCATAGAATTTTATGTGAGAAGTGGGAAATAGTAAGAGCTGGAGAGGACTGGAACCACACAAGGAGAGCAACAGAACCAGAAAACTTGAACATGGGGAACTTCCCAGAGACTCATATTCCAACCAAGGACTATTCATGGAGATAACCTAGAACCCCTGCACAGATGTAGCACATGATATTCAGTGTCCAAGTGGGTTACATAGTAATGGGAAGAGGGACTGCCTCTGACATAATCTGATTGGCCTGCTCTTTGATCACCTCCCCCTGAGGGGGGAGCAGCCTTACCAGGCCACAGAAGATGACAATGCAGGCACTCCTGAGGTAATCTGATAGACTAAGATCAGAAGGAAGGAGAAGAGGACCTCCCCTATCAGTGGACTTGGGGAGGGGCATGCATGAGGAAGGGGGAGGAAAGGTGGGATGGGAGGCGAAGAGGGAGGGGCTTATGGGGGAATACAAAATGAATGAAATGTAATTAATAGTAAAAAAATAAAATAAAATAAAAAATACAAAACATTATTTCCTATCACCTATTTCAAATAATTTCTGTCTCAATTTTATTCTTATCAACACCTCACTCAGGTTTTTAAAATTATTTTATTTTTTTATTAATTACAGTTTATTCACTTTGTATCCCAGCTGTAGCCCCCTCTCATATCTCCTCTCAATCCCACCCTACCTCTCTCATCAGCTCCCATTTCTCTCTCCAAGTCAACATATAGGAGAGGTCTTCTCCCTTCCCTCTGGCCCTAGCTTATAAGGTCTCATAAGGAAATGCTGCATTGTCTTTCTCTTTGGCCTGGTAAGGCTGCTCCCCCCTTTGGGGGAGGTGATAAAAGAGTCAGTCACTGAGTACATGTCAGAGACAGTCCCTGTTCAGATTATTAGGGGACCCACTTGGACAGTGAGCTGCCATCAGTGCAGGGGTTATAGGTTATCTCCATGCATGGTCCTTGTTTGGAGTATCAGTCTCAGAAATTACCCTTGTGCCCAGATTTTTTGGTTCTGTTGCTCTCATTGTGGAGCTCGTGTCCCCACTAGGTTTTTCTATCTCCCCCTTCTTTCACAAGATTCCCTGCACTCTGCCCAAAGTTTGGCTATGAGGCTCAGCATCTGCTTTGACACCCTGTTGGGTAGAATTTTTCAGAGGCCCTCTGTGGTAGACTCTTGTCCTGTTCCCTGTTTTCTCCCTCTTCTGGTATCTGTCCCATTTGCCTTTATGAATGAGGATTGATCATCCTACCCAGAGTCCTCCTTCTTGCTTCGTTTCATTAGGTGTACAGACTCTAGTATGTCTATTCTATATTATATGTTCAATATCCACATATAAGAGAATATATATCTTCTGTGTCTTTCTGCTTCCAGGATACCTCACTCAGGGTGATCTTTTCTAGTTCCCACCATTTACCTATAAATTCCTTCATATCCTAATTTTTAATTGCTGAGTAATATTTCATTGTATAAATGTATCAGTTTCTCAACTGAGGGGCATGTAGGTTTTTTCCAGATTCTTGCTATTATGAATAAACTTCTCAGAGCATGGTTGAGCAAATGTCCTTGTTGTATACTTGAGCCACTTTTGGATACAAGTCTAGGAGTGGTAGAGCTGGATCTTGAGGTAGCACTATTCCTAATTGTCTAAGAAAGTACCAGATTGATTTCAAAAGTGGTTATATAAGTTTACATTCCCACCAGCAGTGGAGGAGGGTTCCCCTTTCTCCACATCCTATCCAGCATGTGTTGTCACTTGAGTTTGTGGTCTTAGCCATTCTGATGGGTATAAAGTGAAATCTCAGAGTCATTTTGATTTGCATTTCCCTGATGACCAAGGACAATGAGCATTTCTTTAAGTGTTTCTCTGCCATTCTATATTCTGACATTCCTATATTCTCCGTTTAAGTTTGTTACCCATTTTTTTTTAAATTGGATTTCCTAATTTGTTCCTTTTATCCTCTTGAGTTCTTGATATAGTCTAGATATTAGCTGTATGTCAAATATAGGGTTGGTGAAGATCCTTTCCCAGTCTTTAGGCTGTTTCACTCTGGTGGCAGTGTCTTTTGCTTTACAGAAGCTTTTCAGTTTCATGAGGTCCCATTTATTGATTGTTGCTCTTAGAGCCTGTGTTGTTGGTGTTCTGTGCCAATGAGTTCAAGGCTCTTCCCCATTTTTATTTCTAACAGATTTAATGTGTCTGGTTTTTATTGAGGTCTTTGATCCACTTGTACTTTATTTTTTTGCAGGGTGATAAATATGTATCTGTGTGCGTATTTCTACATATGGACATCTGGTTAGACCAGCATAATTTGTTGAAGATGATGTCACTTTTCCATTGTATGGTTTTGGCATCTTTGCCAAAAATCAAGTATCCATAGGTATTTCTCACTCAGTATTTTACAGCATTTTGTTTAAATCATTTCCATGATCATTTCCATGTTGTAAAATTATTTCTCCATTAAAAGTTTTGAACCATTTTCCCACTTTATTTTCCTACCCGTCAGACTGTCTTCTGTCTCCATTTTTGTTGATGCCTGTGATCCTCACACTTCTCCAACCCCATATCTTCTCTTTGGAGACAGTGCTCAGTATTGATCTAAAATATTCCATCCCATCTCATTCAAAAACGAGAGGAAGGAAGGAAAATTGTGGAAACACAATTTCCTATTTAATTTGTTTGAGTCATCTCAGTGTGATGGGGAAGCAGCCTTTGTCTTGCCCCTAACAAAATAAGGAATGTCTTCCTAAATAAGTAGGTCACATAGAGGATAGCTTGGAGCTGCCACAGATAAACCCACTCATAAGAGGTTATTAGACAGATGTAGGAAAAACATACTAAAATCTATACTCCTAAAGAAGCTAAACAACAAGGAGGACCCCAGGGAAGATGCTCAATCCTCATTCAGAAGGGCAAACACAATAGACATTGGAAGTAGCAAAAGACAGGGAACAGGAAAAAAGCCTGCCACAGATTGCCTCTGAAAGACTCCACTGATAGAAGAATTGAGTCAGAGGCTGAGTCTTAGTCAAACTTTGGATAGAATGCATGAAATTTTATGAAAGAAGAGAGAGCTAAAAAGACCTGGAGGGGACAGAGCTCGAAAAGGAGACTAACAGAGCCAACAAAACAAACAAACAAACAAACAAAAACCCCTGGGCCCTAAGGGCCCTGCAGAAAATGATACCCCAACCAAGGAACATGTATGGAGAGGACCTAAAACCCCTACTCAGATATAGTATATAGACTGTCTCTAAGTAGTTTCCCTAGTAAGGGGAGCAGGGTCTGTCTCTGGCATGAACTCAGTGGCAGGTTCTCTTATCACCTCCCCCTGGATGGTGCAGCCTTGCCAGGCCACAGAAGAAAACAATGCAGCCACTGCTGATGATACTTGATAGGCTAAAGTCAGATAGAAGGGGAGGAGGTCCTTCCCTATCAGTGGACTAGAGGATGGGCAAAGGTGGAGAAGAAAGAGAGAGGGTGGGATTGGGAGGAGAAGAGGAAGGGGGTCATAGCCAGTATATAAAGTAAATAAATTCTAATAAATAATAATAATTAATAAAAAATATTTTTAAAATTCATACTTGTCTCCTTTCATTAAAGAGATCCTTACAGAGAGGCAACCCCATGGCCTTCATTCTTACTTGTAACACTTCCATGTAATCTCTCTCCCTTCTTTATAGTCTTTTCTTTTGCACAAAACCCTGTACATTCTGATGTTTTCTTTTATAAACAAAACCAAATATATGATAGTCCAATCCTATGTTATATTTTAGCCACATATCGATTGAAATCACTCTTATAAATTATTGATTTCAGACATTACAAGAATCTGGGATCAAATTCTGTGTTTGTATTGAACACCAAACTGTATGGGTTACATGAAAATTGTAGTAATTCTTTCACCATATTCTTCTCTCCTAAGTGGTTGGAAGACAGCTTCTGCGCTTTAGCCAGCTCTTTTCTCAGAGAGCTTTTAACACACAAATCACACTAAGAAAGCTTCCTGCATCTGACATTCCACCATGAAATATAAAAAGTTGATCACATGCACTATAGTAGTTCCTGCCCCTCAGTAGAGTGACAGACTGTGTCACTGCGTGCCTCAATAAAACTCGTAGGAAGCAGAGGACTGTCAAATGGGTCAAAGTATGTGTATCCACTGAAGTAAACTTTAATATCCATGAAGAAAGCCTATCCCCGTTTTTTTTTTTTTGTTGTTGTTGTTCTTTGTTTTTCTTTACATATATATTAGTAACACTATTTTACTGGTTTTCCCCAATTTGAGACTGAATTTACTTATCTTGAGACAATGAGTGAAATCTTCAATTACCTCCCAGTTTTACAATGGTACCACATTGACATAGTTATAATTCTAATAGCCTGTTTTAAAGTTTTCTTAGGTAAGAGTTATTGGAAGAAAGTAAAAATCTTCTTACTCTCAGGGAACTCTCTAGTCACCTAAAACCCCAAGGTTATTCTACTTGAATCTATAAGTATTCAAGACAAATATTTTTGGCTCAAGTTGTCCCTCATGGAAAGAAGAGGGGGTTATGTATAAATAGCAAAAAACAAATATTTATTTCTTTGGTGCATACATGTGAGAAATATCTTAATGAGACTTTTGTTTCTCTTCATAATCCCAATATAATTGTTATCAGTGCAGGGAATCTTTGTTGGAAAAGATTTCCACAGCCCTGAGCCCTATAGTCCTCCATAATTCTAACGCAGGCTCTTTTTGTAACAACTGCTTTGAACTTTTGGTTTTAATATACTAAAGTCTTAAATACTATGTTATGTTAATTTTTTATATTCTACATAACAAATTTGTGTGAATAAATGATGGGATATATTTTGCTTTACATATGCCTCTTCTGTAAATGAAACCATCTAATGGGTATGCCTGAGTTCTAAAACGTCATATTAATTGAATCATTATTAATTTAAGAAGAGTTACAAATTGCTGTTGAATCCCAATCTCTCTCTCCTTTCCTGCCTCCCCAGCTGGCAAGATGTATGTACAAATGTGCTTCAAATGCCCTTTGATATTAAAAAATCTACCAATATATTCTGTCACACAGAACACTTGCTGTCTATGGAAAGAAGGCTGATTCTAGCCTTCCATGCCAGGCTGTTTCAGTTGATCATGCATTTTCTCTCAGCTACAAGCTGACCCTTGCCAGATTATCCAAGGAAGACTGTTTCCCCCTTTCAGTAACACAACATTAACCTTTCTCAGGAGAGGGTGCTTGAGGGACATTTTATGAGAAATGGGCTCTGCTACTTACTGTTTTTGTCAACTTCAAACTATCAGTGAATTTTATAGGGCCAATAAAGCACTCACATTGGGTAGGTATATTGAATTTTTAAAAAGCACAGAGATGAAGACATAGTGTCTAAGGAGCGCTGTTGGCAATGGTCTTCCCATTGCTAGAAGACTCTGGGAGCAGGACATGACATTGTTGCACATCTGTGAGATGCTTACAGTCACTCTTTCCATTTTATAAAGCTGGAAATATTGAATAATGGTGTCTCTACGCAAATGAATGCATCTAATTCTTATGAATTCCCAATGGTTCTATCTTCAAGCGCCATTGTTAAATTATCTTCTCAGCTAACAAATAATCCTCTTTCTCATTCATTGTCGACACATGAAGCCTTAAAAGATACTACAAACTATACTTATACCACAGTATTAAAGCTGTTCAGAGACAAGTTTTAAGTATTACAGGAACCTCTGATACACTCAGCTTGTACTACTCACAACCCTGCAGGATTATTTATTTTTTTTTTTCTCTCAGGTCTTCCTTACCTACAAATCCTCTAATTTGGTTATAGTGCTGACCTCAGAGGCAACTTTGGAATGGGGATGCAAGGAAAGCAAGATTGAATGTGGTGCTCACAATAAATGACATGGAACTAAAGTAGCAAGAATGAGAAAATTAAAGGTAGATTTTGGTCTAGAGAATTATACCCAAGAAGCAATTCCCTTGAAATAGCGAGCTATATGCCTGATCTTCTCCACATCATCTGGAAGCAAGGGACTCTCACCTCAGAACTATTGCTGGCGTGCTTTAGTGATTGGATTGAACAGATATTTGTTCAAGAGATTTTTGTGTCACTAAGTATGAAAAAAAGAAATAAAATCTATTCAAATGATGTCACTTTTAAACTTTATGATGCCCCAGGTCCCGCCTCTGAGAAAAAGGTATCCGACGGGTCTGATGCTCTTTGGGTGGATGACACCTAAATGAACATTGGTACAAAGTCCCAATTTATTTCTAATATCAGAGATCAGATCTCTACTCTTGCCTGATGCATCTAAAACAAAAAGGGGGAACTGGAGAGAGCTGCGTAATGCCGCCCCTTAAAGATGGAGCTGGTTTCTGCCTTCCACCTTCCCGATGGTGAGTGCTCTCTGTCACGAACAACTCCACATTTGGCTAAGGCTGAGGATCTGGCTTGCTTCCATGTATGTGGACCTATCTGCATTGCCCACGTGGCATGCTGGGGCTGGCTACCCAGAGACTATTTAAGCTGTGGGCTGACTTTACCCTGGGTCAGATGATTGTTCAAGGTTCCTGAATAAACTGCATTGAAAAAAAAAAGAATCATAAAATTTGAGCACTTAGAAATGTTCAAACCCCATACAGAAAGGCAAAGAAGATGGAGATCAGAAGAAGGAGAAAACAGGGAACAGTATAGGAGCCTGCCACAGAGGGCTTCTGAAAGGCTCTACCCTTCAGGGTATCAAAGCAGATGCTGAGATTTATGGCCAACCTTTGGGCAGAATGCAGGAATTTTAATGAAAGAAGTAGGAAATAATAAGACCTGGAGAGGACAGGAGCTCCACAAGGAGAGCAACAGAACCAAAAAATCTGGGCACAGGGGTCTTTTCTGAGACTGATACTCCAACCAAGGACCATGCATCAAGATAAACTAGAACCCCTGCACAGATGTTGCCAATGGCAGTTTAGTGTCCAAGTGGGTTCCATAGTAATGGGAACAGGGACTGTCTCTGACATTAACTGATTGGCCTGCTCTTTGATCACCTCCCCGTGAGGGGGAGCAACTTTACCTGGCCACAGAGGAAGACAGTGCAGCTACTCTTGATGAGAACTGATAGACTAGGATCAGAAGGAAGGAGAAGAAGACCTCCCTTATCAGTTGACTTGGGGAGGTGCATGTGTGGAGAAGGGGGAGGGAGGGTGAGATTGGGAGGGGAGGAGGGAGAGGGCTATGGGGGATACAAAGTGAATAAAGTGTAATTAATAAAAATTAAAATTAAAAAATGGAAAGAAAAAAAATCATAAAATTTTAAAAGAAACCACGGAAGGGATACAAAATGAATAAAGTGTAATTAAGAAAGAATTAAAAAATAAAAATTAAAAATGTTAAAAAATAAAATTGTAACACTCATGAAAAAATTTAAAAGAAAAATGTGTATATAAGCTACTTAAGTAACATTTAAAACAAAACTTTATAGATACATTACCAAATACAAATACTTTATATATTAAAATACAAGATCATCATCATGAGTTTATCATTTTCTTTTTTGCATGCACTGTTTTAATGTCTTTCGCCTATTGAGTTGGATGAGAATCATAGGTTTGACTATCAAGAAGTATAAAATCGTGCTGATGAAGAAAGAGATTATTATCATACATACAAGTCAACTTATCCAAAAATATATGCATTATTTAAAAGTTTTATGTTAGTGACTGATAAATTTTGATAAACAGAGAAAAATTTGTTTGCACCCAAAATAATTTGTCTGTTGTAAAACTTGAGTACATACTGAAAACTGAAGACATCACAGATGGAACAAAAATATTAAAAGAAGATTGGTACTATATAAAACACCCCTGTAGTATTTTTCATGCCATCAGGAAACTTCCCATTTTCCTCATTTATTGTTGGTCTCCCTTAAATATTTTTGAATAATATTTTGTCCTGGATGTTGTACACTCTCAGTCAGCTCTCAATATTAATGCTTCTCTTGAATATATTTTTACATTGGCATCTTAACCTGTTTTACAAATAGACAACAGTAACACTGTCAGTCCAGACCCTGGCCCTTTTTAGTTTAGATTGAATTTTAATTATCTCACATGTCAGCTCCCTTTGAGCACTTCCTCTCTGTAGTCTATTTCCCCTTCTCAGTGAGGTTCACACATCCTCACTTGCACTGTCCTTGTTACTTCTTTGGGTCTTTGAATTGTAGTATATTTATCCTGTAGTATAATGACTAATATCCACATATCAGTGAGTATATACCCTGTGTGTCTTTCTGGGTCTATGTGACCTCACTGGGGTTGATCTTTTCCAGATTCATCCATTTTCCTGCAAATGTCATGATGTACTTGTTTTTAATAGGTAAGTAGTATTTCCATTGTGCAAATGTACCACAGTTTCTTTGTTCACCCTTTGGTTGAGGAACATCTAGATTATTTCCAGGCTCTGACTATTACAAGTGATTATGAACATAGTTGAGAAAATGTCCTTGTATGGTGGAATACCTTTTGTATATGTGCCAGGGGTGGAATAGCTGCGTGTTGAGGTAGAGCTATTCCCAATTTTCTGAGAAAGCACAAGAGTGATTTCCAAAGTGATTGTACAAGTTTGCACTCCCACCAGCAATGGAGGAGGTTCCCCTTTCACCACATCTTCAGCAGTATGTGCTCTCACTTGAGTTTTTTATTTTAGCCACTCTAAGATGGAATCACAGAGTTGTTTCAATTAGTGTTATTCTGATGACTAATGATATTAAGCATTTCTTTAAATACTTCTCAGCTGTTTGAGATTCCTCTGTTGAGAGTTCTCTGTCTAGGGCTGTATTCCATTTTTTAATTGGATTATTTGACATTTTTTGGTGTTATGTTTCTTGAGTTCTTCAGACATTTTAGATATTAGCCCTTTGTCAGATGTAGGGTTCATGAAGATCATTTCCCAAACTATAGGTTGCCATTTTGTTCTGTTGAAAGTGTTCTTTGCCTTGCAGAGGTTTTCAGTTTCAAGTGTTTTTTAATTGTTGATCTCAGAGTTGTTGGTGTTCTGTTCAGAATATTGTCTTCTGAGCCAATGAGCAGACAGGAGCCTACCATAGCTGTTCCCTGAGAGACCCCACCCAGTCAGTGATCAAAACAGATGCTGAGACTCAGAGCAAAAAAAAAATGTAGGGAGCACAGGGAACCTTGTGGAAGAGTGGGAGGAAGGATTAAAGGATCCAGATGGAATGGGAGCTCCACAATGAAACCAATGTAGCCAATTAACCTGGGCTCAGGGGTGCTTGAAGAGGCAGACACACCAACAAAGAAACATGTCTGGACTGGATCTAGGCCTACTACACATATGTACCCTTGGTCTTCATGTAGGTTTCCTAGTAAGGAGAACAGGGGCTGTCTCTGACAAGGACTCTCTTACATGCTTTTCAATCACTTTCTTCTGGAGTAGCTGCCTTAGTAGACCATTGTGATAGAGGATTCATTCAGTCCAGATATGACTTAATGTGCTGGGATGGGTAGGTGGTCATGGGGGTTCCCTTTTCTGAGGGGGAAAGAAAAGGAGATACAGAAAGAGGGAAGGAAGATGTGACCTGGAAGGATGGAGGAGGCTACCATTCAGATATAAAGTGAAAAATAAATAAATAAATAAAGGAATGAATAAATAAAGGAATGAATGATTGAATAACCTCACCTCAAACATCTTCTTCTTAGAACATGGTTCTACGTGAATTATCTCTGATTCCACCTTTCTTCTCTCGAGAATCTTGGTTGTGAATTTGGCTAGATAGCATTTTGTTTTTATCTACTTATATACTGATCCTGGCTCAAGAACCCAGACTTACTCTCTGACCTCATATTCAATTCTTTAAGATGATCTTGCTTCCTCACGTTGCAGAATGTCATAAGACTTCAACATGACCTCCAGAACTCCTGAGACTGGAGATGTAAAGGTCTTCATCAGGCTAATCCAATCTCTAGTAGTATCTTCTCTTGTTGGTCAGAGTCTTTGTGGAGTTATTATTTGTTTGCTGATTAAGGTGTCAGGAGGGATTCAAGAAAGGAAGTACTTCTCTCCTATAAATGTTTTTATTTCCTCAGATGAGGAGATGAGATGAGAGTCATACCCAAACTTTACAAATACATAGTTTATACTAAGCCCAGAGCATCTAACTATCTAACTATCCCCAGGCCTAGGCCTGGAGCTGCTACTCTCCATACAATCTCATTTTCTTCAAGTACATGCCTTGAAGGCCTTAGTTTCCAGTCTTCATTTGCTAACCTAAGCCAAGAATGTTTTCACCCTCTGAGACTTTCTCCTGAATAAGCTTATCTTTCCTAGTTCTTTCTGAACTCTGGATGGCTGGTTCAATTCAACTGCTCTGACTCAAAACTCCTCTCAAAGTTGAATGATTCAGGAAAGGGGAGGAGGTCCTCCTCAATTCATGGACTTGGAAAGGGGCAGGGAGAAGCTGAGGGAGTGAGGGTAGAATTGGGAGGGAATAAGGGAGTGGAATACAGCTGGGATATAGAGTTAATAAAATGTAACTAATAATAATAAACAATAAAAAACGTAAAAAAAAACAACAACTGCCTTTTCTCCACTTCTCAATGAATTGCTCAGCTTGAAAAACAAAACAAAACAAAACAAAACAAAAAAACCAAACCAAAAAAAAAAAAAACAGCCTCTGAACTCCACAAACTGAACTTCACAAACTGTACAGTACTCTTGAACTCTATTGTCTTCACAAAATCTCTTGCTCTCTCTCTCTCTCTCTCTCTGTGTCTCTGTCTCTCTCTCTCTCTCTGTCTCTCTCTCTCTCTCTTTCTGCGTGTGTGTGTGTGTGTGTGTGTGTGTGTGTGTGTGTGTGTGTGTGCTCCTCTTAAGTAACCTTTCTTTCTTGCCTGTGTTAGTGAGAGTTGGTCATATCCTATCTCTGACTCATTCTGTCAAATCTTTCTCTGATTTGTCACTTTTTCTACCCCTCATATAAATGTCATTGTTTAGGATTAAATATATGTGCTATATTCCAGCCAGACAAATTATGAGTGGGTTTTCTAGCCAGAGGGATTAAAGGTGTGTACTCAAGGTGGGTCTGTATTCCAGCCTGCTCACACAAACTTAGATCTGTGGATATGATCCTTTGCCAAAACAGCCATGTTGCTGGATTAAAATTTCTTCTGTACTCGCCTTCCTTTTTTTCTCTGTTATGGAAACAAGGTTTGTACCACCTAACTTTCACCTTGCAGGAGTCTTCTATCCAACCAGTTTGATCAGCCTGTTCTCCATTCAACTCTGGCATTTTCTCCAAAAGCACCTTTACTTTTGAAAGATCCTTGTTTCTAAATACAGGTAGTCTCTGCTCTCTAAACTTATCCTGAATTAGAAGAATATATTACAACCCAGCTTTACATGGTCCTTGAACAACTGACTGTATGTCAAGAAAGAAACACCTTGTTTCAGTTTGATTTGATTTGATTTGTCTTTGGTTTTTGAGCCAGAGTCTCACACAGCCCAAATTACCCTCATACTTAAAACATTCCCATGGCTGATCTCCAGCATCTGATTCCCCTGCCTAACCTCAACAGTGCATAGATTATAAGCTTACACTACCACACATCAAGCTATTAGTCTTAATGATTGTGCAAATCAAAATGCTACATGGGTACCAAGGCCTGTGAATGTCCTTTGAAGGATATAAATCATGGCGCAGATGAATTTCACTCCGGGTAAAGAATCGTATAAATCAAACCTGTTATATAGGGTAAAGAATTAAGACAAATAGTATAATTCTGAGTAAAACAACAAAACAAAGCATTGAGACACGAGACACAAATTACTGCTAGTCATTTCATGCCTGTCATTCCCCTTCCCCCCCCAATAAAAAAAAAACAAACCTTTGAAAACACACACATATCAGACAACAAATCTGTTTAACATATGATATCCAGGAGCATGCTTATGGCATAGCACACACTACCTTGAAATAGGGACAGCTATGTACATTGTCTTTACATGCAGACATCAATATTCCCGAATGCAGAAAACAAGTCACAACAACATACATTTTGCTCAGTGCTCATCACATACATTTTGAGAAATAAAATTAATTTAGTATGTGTATATAGTATCCATTGAAGTTGATGTCAGTGGAAGTAATATTTTCAAATAGATCTACGGAAATTTTTCTGAATTCATTTTCCCAAGCTAATGAAAAAGTTTCTCTCATTGTTCTTGTCATTTTGTATTTTCAGCATTTTAAAAAGAAACATGCATCATCTATTAAATCCGAGAAAAGAAACTTAAACAATAAAATACATTACTAGCAATGGAAGAGTTTTGTTGTTTGTTTGTTTGTTTGTTTGTTTAACCATGAGATGACTGAAAAAAAGTTTTTAATACAAACAGAACTGTGGCCACTTTGGAGGTGCGAATGGCTTCACTAACTCATTTGTCACCTTACTATCTTCTCTTAGACATAATATACAAGACAAATAAGCCACAAAACAAGGTTTTAGAGGTGGAGGGTGGAGTATATGTGCATTATATTTTATTTGCTAATAATATTAAAATCTGTTGATGTAAAACAGTCAGTGTTACCCTTTGAGCATGGCTGTCTACACGAAGTTCTTTCCATTCACTGAGAAATGAAGATTCACCAGTCAGAATAAAGCATCAGGAATCTGATCTTGTATGGGAAATGTTTTAGCATTTATGATTGCTATTAGCTAGTTTCTGTCTTGGAAATTATATTGGATGAGACAATATAAGACTTTCTTCATCATGAGATAAATGGTTCAACATTTTGAGTCCCTCCATCTCAGCCATAAAAATGGGGGGGGGGAAGTATTAATAATAATAAGTAATAATAAAAGTATTATTCAGCAATAAAAAAAAGAAAATCATAAAATTTATAGGTAAATGGTGAGAACTGGGAAAGATAATCCTGAGTGAGGTATCACAGAAGCAGAAAGACTCACAGGACATATACTTACTCAAAAGTGGATATTAGACATATAATATAGGATAAACCTACTAAAATCTGTATACCTAAAGAAACTAATCAAGAAGAAAGATGCTGGCTAAAATGCTCAGTCCCCATTCAGAAAGGCAAAGAGCATGGACATCAAAAGAAGGAGAAAAGGACAGGAGCCTGCCAGAGAGGGCTTCTGAAAGGCTGTACTCTAGAGGGTATCAGAGCAGATACTGAGACTTATGGCCAACCTTTGGGTAGAGTGCAGCGAATCTTAGGAAAGAAGCAGGAAATAGTAAGACCTGGAGAGGAGAGGAGCTCCACAAGGAGAGCAGCAGAACCAAAATATCCGGGCACAGGGGTCTTTTCTGAGACTGATACTCCAACCAAGGACCATTCATAGAAATAACATAGAACCCCTGCACAGATGTAGCCCATAGCAGCTCAGTGTCCAAAAGGGTTCCCCAATAACAGGGACTTTCTCTGACATGAATTCAGGGGCTGGCTCTTTGATCACCACCACCTGAGGGGAGAGCAGCCTTACCAGTCCACAAGGAAGAAAAAGAAGACAGTCCTGATGAGATCTGATAGACTAGGGTCAGATGGAAAGGGAGGAGGACCTACCTTATCAGTGGACTGGGGGAGAGGCATAGGAGAAGAAGAGTGAGAGGGGTTGGGGGAGGGGGCTATAACTGGGATACAAAGTGAATAAATTGTAATTAATAAAATTAAAATTAAAAACACAAACCAGAGCCCTACATTCTTTGTCAGTCTCATTTCTCACTCTATAGCTACTTTTCTGAAACTCCATGATGTTTTGTTTATAATTATGATCAATTATGCAAAGCCATCTTGTGCACAGTTACACACTGCTACAATCTCATGCCTGAGTCTCACAGAAAGAGAGAAATTCCTATTCTTCTCAGAACTAGGGAACAAAGATTTAGGTTTTATGATTTAGATTTTTTTCTTCCTTTCCACATTGAGCTTCATGTCTAAGGTTATTCTCTGATACCATTTCTAATCCATAGGCATAATGATAACCTAAATTAAGTCCTAAATGGACCCGAGAGGACCTCTTCTACCATACTAAATGATTTTTCATGCTTTCCTTGTTGAGCCTTAAAATAATCAGCTACCAAGTGTGTTTCATGTTACCATCCTTCAGTGCTTTCATTTTTACCCCACTCCCTCTTACTAACATTTCTAAAATTCAGCTCTAAAACTAGCATTTTGCAATATGTTTCATTTATTTTCAAAAAAACAGCAGAATTTTGGTTTTAGATATTATTATTATTATTATTATATTCTTATTATTTATTACAATTTATTCACTTTGTATCCTGGCTATAGACTCCTCCATCATCTCCTCCAGGTACAATCTCCCTCCTTCCCCACCCCCCACCATTTCCCTCTCCTAGTCCACTAATAGGAGAGGTCCTCTTCCCCTACTATCTGACCCTAGCCTATGAGATCTTATCTGGACATTCTGGATCTTCTTTCTCTGTGGCCTAGTAAGGTGACCTCAGCAGGATGTGGTGAACAAAGCCAGGCAACAGAGTTCATGCCAGAAACTGCCCCTGCTCCCCTTACTAGGATTTCCACATGGAGACTAAGCTACCCATTGGCTACATTTAAGAAGGGAGTCTAGGTCCTCTCCATGCTTGGTCGTTTGTTGATTCATCAGTCTCTGCAGGTCCCCTTGGGTCCAGACTTTTTGGCTCTCTTGGGTTCCTTGTGGAGCTCCTGTCCTCTCTGGGTCTTTCTTTCTCCCCCTTCTCCCACAAGATTCCTTCCACCCTGCCCAAACTTTGCCTATGAGTCTCAGCATCTGCTTTCATACCCTGACAGGTAGAGTCTTTCAGAGATCCTTTGTGGTAGGCTCCTATCCTGTTCCCTGTCTTCTCCTACATCCAATGTCTATCCTATTTGCTCTTCTGAAAAAGGATTAAGCATCTTCCCAAGGGTCCTTTTTTAGAACCATATTTTAGTATGTTTATCCCATATTCTATAGCTAATATCCACTTATATAAGAGTATAAACCATGAGTGTCTTTATGTTTTTGTGTTAACTCACTCAGGATGACCTTTTCTATTTCCATTCATTTGCCTGCAAATTTCATGAATTCTTTGTTTTTAATTGCTCTGTAGCATTTAATTCTGTAAATGTATCACAATTTCTGTATCAATTCCTCCACTGAGGTTACATCTAGGATGTTTCCAGATTCTGGCTATTACAAATAAGGCTGCTATGAACATAGCTGAGCAAATGTCTTTGTTCAATGATAGAGCACTTTTAGTATATTTGCCCAAGAGTAGTATAGCTGGATCTTAAGGTAGCACTGTTCCTAAGTTTCTGAAAAAGCACAAGATTGATTTTCAAAGTGGTTGTACAAGTTTACATTCCCACCAGCAGTGGAGGAGGGTTCCCCTTTGATTACACCCTCTCCAGAATATGCTGTCACTTAAGTTTTTAATCTTCATTATTCTGATGGGTTTAAGGTGAAATCTCAGGGTCATTTTGATTTCCATTTTGCTGATGACTAAGGATATTGAACGTTCCTTTAAGTGTTTCTCTGCCATCTGATATTCCTCTGTTGAGAATTCTGTTTAGCTCTGTAACCCTCTGGATTACTTGGTTTGTTAGTGTTTAATTTTTTGAGTTCTTTATATATTCTGGATATTAGGCCTCTGTCAGATGTAGGGTTCATGAAAATCTTTTCCGAGTTTGTACACTGTTGTTTTGTTCTGAAGACAATGTCCTTTGCTTTACAGAAGCTTTTCAGTTTCATGAGGTCCCATTTGTTGATTGTTGATGTTAGAGCCTGTGTTGTTGGTATTCTGTTCAGGAAGTTGTCTCCTGTACCAATGAGTTCAAAGCTCTACCCAATTTTTCTCCTAACAGATATAGTTTGTCTGGTTTTATGTTGAGGTCTTTGATTTACTTGGACTTTAGTTTTGTGCAGGATGTTAAATATGAATCTATTTGCATTTCCTACATGTAGATATCCAGTTAGACCAGCACCATTTCCTAAAGGTGCTATTTTTTTTTCATTGTATGGTTTTGGCTTCTTTGTCAAAATTCAAGTATCCATAGGTGTGTGGGTTTATTTTGGATGTTCATTGCAATTCCATTGATCTACCAGTCTGTTTCTATGCCAGTACCATGCTGTTTTTATTACTGTTGTTCTGTAACGAAGCTTGAAATCGGGGATGGAGATACCTCCCGAAGTTCTTTTATTATATAAATTGTTTTAGCTTTTCTGTTATATTTTTGTTTTCCATATGAAATTGAGAACTGTTTTCTCAAGTTCTGTAAACAATTGTCTTGGTATTTTGCTGGCATAGCATTGAGTCTGTAGAATGGCCATTTTCACTATGTTAATACTACTGATCTGTGAGCATGGGAGATCTTTCCATCTTCTGATTTCTTCTTCTATTTCTTTCTTCAGAAACTTGAAGTTTTTTCATACAGGTCTTTAACTTTTTTATTTTTTTATTTCTTTTCATTCATGTATTTATTTGTTTGTTTGTTTGTTTGTTTTTAATTTATTTTTATTTTTTTAATATTAATTACACTTTATTCATTTTGTATTTCCCCATAAGCCCCTCCCTCCTCTTCCCCTCCCAATCCCACCCTCCCTCCCCCTTTCTCATGCATGCCCCTCCCCAAGTCCACTGATAGGGGAGGTCCTCTTCTCCTTTCTTCTGATCTTAGTCTATCAGATCACCTCAGGAGTGCCTGCATTGTCATCTTCTGTGGCCTGGTAAGGCTGCTCCCCCCTCAGGGGGAGGTGATCAAAGAGCAGGCCAATCAGATTATGTCAGAGGCAGTCCCTCTTCCCTTTACTATGTAACCCACTTGTACACTGAACTATCATGTGCTACATCTGTGTGGTGGTTTTAGGTTAAAATTCTTTATTAATTACATTTTATTCACTTTGTATCCCCTTGTTGGTCCCTCTCTCCTCCAGTCCTAATCCCTCCCTTCCTCCACCCTCTGCATGCATGCCCCTTCTCTAGTCCACTGATAGGGGAGGTCTTTTTTTCCTTCCTTCTGATCCTAGTCAATTAGGTCTCATCAGGTGTGGCTGCATTGTCTTCTTCTGTGGCCTGGTAATGCTGCTTCCCCCTCAGGGGGAGGTAATTAAAGAGCAGGCCAATCAGTTCATGCCAGAGGCAGTCCCTGTTACTATTACAACAGAACCTGCTTGGAAACTGAACTGCCATGGGCTACATCTGTGCAGGGGTTCTAGATTATCTCCATGTGTAGTCCTTGGTTGGAGTATCAGTCTCAGAAAAGACCCATGTGCTCAGATTTTTTTGGTTCTGTTGCTCTCCTTGTGGTGCTCCTGTCCTCTCCAGATCTTAGTATTTCCCACTTCTTTCCTAAGATTCCCCGCACTCTGCACAAAGGTTGCCCATAAGTCTCAGCATCTGCTTTGATACCCTGCAGGATAGAGCCTTTCAGAGGCCCTCTGTGGTAGGCTCCTGTCCTCACAACAGAATTCTTTACCAAAGAATTTTTCTTGTTTATAGCCTTTATTGTTTAACAAAATTATTCACATTTCTATGCATGAATATCAATGTACATAAGCACAAGACACACCTACCAGATTTGATATCTTGAAATTATAATAAAATTATGTAATTTCTCCTTTTTCTTTCTTTTAAATAGTCCCATAAATCTTCTCCGCTCTCTTTCAAGCCCACGTCTTTTGGCCTTTTGCTTCATTAATAGCACACACACACATACACACAAACACACATTCACTCTCTCTCTCTCTCTCTCTCTCTATATATATATATATATATATATAAATGTACATATACACATTACAATACATATATAACTAAATACAGCCCTCTCAATCTGTAATATCATGCAACTATTTGTGTCTTCAGGTCTAGGTTTTTGATGTTGGAAAACTCAATTGTCATAATCTTTTCTGGGGAAGACTATTTTTCAGGCACTCATCATTTATTAGTTATTTAAATTAACAGAAGATAACCTGATTTATTTGTATATGCTCAAAGGTTAGTACAGTAACTTCATATTTAGAGTACTGCTAATGTCAAGATGGAATGGGGAGTTTATTAAATTTTATCATATGCAGGTCAACATTCATTTGACAAATAATATCATGATCATAGAATTGAATTTTTAAGGTAAAATATTATTTTGGGGTTTAATTTTCCTTCCTATCTGATATGCAGAGATGTTGTATTGTAGGGTTCTTTGATTTTCCATGATTTGAGGGAAATGTTAGTCTGTGTGCATATGGAAGCCATTTTCATAAAGGTCTTCAGTAAGTATACAGAGACAAAAGGAGGCAACAGGTAATGATATGTGGTTTTATGGCATCCACTATATAATTATTATGTAAGTACAAATGAAGATGTGAGCTCTGGAATGCATCTATCAACTAATATATCAGAGATGTTTGTCATAAAGAAGCCAATTTTCTTTAAGCCACAGAGCCATGCATGCAGTTCTTTGGGAATTTAAATGAGTGAATTAATATTTTTAAGAACTGTAAATGTCTCAGAGTAGTGGTTGGCTATGAAGAATAAGCACCACATAGCTTGATAAAATAAAGCAATTGAACTGAAATTCAGATTGCTATTGTATATCTGTGAACATTTATGAGTTAATAGACACTTATCCCTCTCTCTTCTTGTTACTAGACATGGGAAGTGTTATATTTCCAGGAGAATAAACCAGGACTTATAATACCTTGGATATAAGAATTATCGTATATGCAAGATATAAGGTTTATATGAAGATTTTTAATAAACTACAGATTATATTGTGGAAACTATTGCTTATTTTTAATACTAAGAAAAATTAAATATGAATACAAAGCATTCAAATGTATTAAGTAGATCTGACATAGACAAGGTGACTGTGGACATTAATATGGCATAAAGTCACTCGTGTGAAATCACCCAATAAATTATGAAATACAGCACTGACTTTACTCTTCGATAAATGAAAGTTCTGAATTAGAAGCACCAAAGAGTGATTGCCTAGATCAAGAACTTTTTTTAAATAGGTTTACTTTTTATTCAGTGTTAATGTTACAGAGTTCATACACTGTCAAACCATGCTGGAGGATCCAAAGAAAGAAATGTTGCAATGTACAGCCTCATTCACCCAGACTGTGTATTAAAATTTGATTCATGTGTAATTTGATAATTTCACAATCTTTAAAAATTATAACAAGACCTGGAATTGACTGTTGTAGTTGTTCAGCATTCCAATACAGTATGCTATTAAACAAACCTTTTCTCATCTATCTCAGTTCACTTCTTAAATTTAGAATAAGTATACAAATTCAAACATACTCAATGGTTTGACCACGGTCAAATATATGCTCAATGGCAAAGTGAAGACTGGGGCCAGAATTTTCATCCTTTTTTGGTACAATGTTTTCTTATTTCAACCACAAGACAGATGATGGTGATTCATCCTATCTCTAGCTACACCTACAGCCCATAAACTATTTACATTATTAATGGTTATGATGGTTAACAACAACCTAAAAAAATAAAATAATCTAAGTAATTATTTTTATAGGAGTAAGCAAAATATAACAGTGACTACTGAAGTAAAAGTGGAGACAGAGGAAGATAGAGAATAATCTCTTTAAAATATTATTTTTTAGAGTAAAACTTGCCTGACTCAGTGGTTACAGTACACACATATTTATAACCAACTCAACTTATTGTTTACTTGCTAATCTCAAGAGCAACAGTGTACCCTCTCTATCATAACAGGAAGGTAAGTTCATCCTGTAGTCTCAGCAACCACAGGTTATGATAGAGGCTAGTCTTCACTTATGTCACTGGTCCTATGGTCGACGGTAGAGGCTAAACTTCATTGATAACACAGGTTCCATAGTCTATGGTTGAGATAGAGCTTCAGTTACATCACAGTTTCTTCTGGTTCCAAATCCCTCTATCTCTATATGGAATGTCAATTGCTGTCATACCATCACTCATCAATGCTCTTCTCTTATATAGATTGTTCTAGAGACAAGTTCATGTCACACCATCCACATTTTACAAAGACTCAGAGGGAGACACAACTGTGTAAGGATCAGGTACTAATGACCAGCTACAGAGCACCGGAAAATTATACTAGTGGATCTCCAGAGAAGATACTTTCCAGAAACAGTAGTATTTTAGTGGTAGAAACATAAATTTTTAACAAAAACTTGTTTGCCAGCTAGGCTACAATCTTAAAAGCTAATGTAGCATGATGATAAACTCTGAAGTTCCTAGTTGGAAAATATTTATTTGTGACAATTATCAGGCTAATTCAATTGCCAGGATGCTTTGGGCCCCTTGATGAAATCACATTCCACTCTGTTTAATTCATTAATTATGTCGGGATTTGTGGGTAAGTATATAGAATTTAATCTGGGATTCCAGCAGCACATGAGACAGAGAATACGGAAGTTAACTCTGTGTTTCAAGTGCTAAAAATGGCTTACAAACGAAGGTTTCTTAGATTACAATTGTGCATATACAAATAAAGTTGCATATATGTATACACGTTATAAATAAGCACTCAAAGAGATCGAACAGCATTAGATATGTACTGAGAATCACTGTGCTGAAGAAGTATAAATATGAATGAGTATGTGGTGAAAAGATTTCAATGTGGAATAAAACTTTAAGAAATAGAGACTAAAATCCAGGGAAAGAGACTTCTCGAAGAAGAACAAGCATGAACAAAAAGAACAGAACAATGTTAAGGAAAGCATGACAGGCCATTTGAGCTGGCTCTGAGAATGTAGCTTAGAAAATAAGTTCAGATTTCCTTGTGACATGATATGCAAATATGACAAGGTCACACTTGGAGGCAATGATGGCTTCAGAAAAGCCAGGCTGTCAAACCTTTTCTATGTCCTTGCAAAAGAGCATGTCTGTCAGAGAGTTGTAAATGAGTTGAATTTGCCTAAAGTCTGGGCAGCTGGGAGACTTGGAAACAATCCAGCCAGTGCCTTAAAGCTCCAACCCGTAGATTTCTGGATGCTCTTTGTTTGGGTGTGGAATGTTTTTTTTTGTTTGTTTGTTTGTTTGTTTTTTTTTTTTTTTTTTGGCCTTTCCTCTGAATATCTGTGTCTTTTTTTTTTTTTTTGTACTTTAATGTCTGTCTCATCATCATCATCTCCCTAACTGCCCTACCCTCAATAATAACTTTGTTTTCTTCATGCTTCTAGTTCTAACAATTGAGTAGGAAAGATTTCATATAAATCTGGGAATGACTCATAGCATGAAATTAAGACTACAGGGTATTTCAACGCACAGGCTGCGAATAAGGTTGCTTTTATTTCCATTGTACACATAATCATGATGGGAAATGAAAAAAATATCAAATAATAAAGACAAGCTAACTGTTATATAAGGAGAGGAATTAGAGGGTGGTTTGAAATCTTGAGTTTAGAAATATAAAAAGAGCAGAGTCCAGGGAAAAGCATCAGACAGGCAGATTGGGCTAGGGTCATGGAAGATTGTGTAGGAGGAGAGGAGATGGATTTCTGAGGCTTGTACCTTTGTGGTGCTTACCAACAGTTATCAAAGTAGCACATTGGTGAGTAACTTTTCTTTGTATTTAAGATAATTTACAAAGATAACCACCAGACACTAAATCTGGCAGCATAAAGGGCTTGTTCTTCCTAGCTTCTATTACCATTAGGGCTTCACTCTGTAGCTCCTAGTAAGGAATTTTTGATACAGAAATTTAAACAGACTGAGGCAGGCCATCAGGCCAGTCCACCCATCATCTGTGTGAATCAATTGACTGTTATGGAAGCACTATGGTAGGGCACCTTTCTGCTCACGAGAAGTCAGGGATCTTCCAGCTGACCCTACTGAGTCCCACACTACTAAGCTTCCGTGGAATCATTTCCTTTCTTGGTTCTTTTGTTCAGGGCCAATTATAGTCTGGCTTATAGACAGCTTTGTTGTCATCAACTCAGAAAGCTCAATATCTAATTTTGATATTTCTGAAGATTAAATATGTATTCTTCAATAAACAGTCTCACTTCTTTGTCATTTTCAATTGATGTACGGGTTTACAGTCTCCCTTATCTTATACTTGGCCTGGTACGGGAACATTATTGCTGGTTTCTTTAAGACATTCCTTTCAGCTGATCTTTGTACATTTCGTCTTCTCTTCTAAATATTAATATACTTTTCAAGCCCACACAAATACCTACACACACATAATAAATATGAAGTTCCAAACTTGAAGCTTTGGGGGGGATTTCTATTTGATTATTTTAAAAATAAAACTGCTGTCAGCTTTGTTTGTGGAGAGGGTTTAGAAGCTCTGTTTACTCTGAAAGTAATCACTTCTTGATTCAAACTGCTTCACCAGTAAATAGAATATCTTAGGACATTAATTATATGGGAGAGAAGTCAGCAAGAAGTAGCTGTTACAATCCATTACTGTACAAGAAATAGCAAGAGATGGGAGAAAATGTAAAGACGGGGATAATTGTTATAGCGTGGCTGTGAATAGGATTGGGATGGATGGATTGGAATGGTTTATCTTTCTTCTCCGTAATAAACTCAAACACAGGCTGGGAGTAAGCATACAGAAGTGAGTCAGTGCCCTCTGGAACACTGCAGACAAAAGCAGAGCCAGATATATCCTTTGAAATATTGTGTACATTAGTATTTTAAATTTATTTCTTTCCATTTCTGTGGCTGCATGGTTTCCTTTGCAGCATATTTGCTTGCTTTATCCTAACCTTCCTTCATACCTGTCCTCCTCAAAGTTGGTCAAACTGAAGCTCCCATTATATGAAGCCTGTGGTTAGACTTCATCTATGAGCTATATACCAACCAGCTCCCTCTACTCACCTCTGCCACCTTCAAGCATCTCTGAGAGTGCTGTTACCACAGAATCCTATGTACAGATGCCTAACATGAATCCTTTCACTTTACAGACATTAAAATTAAGATCAATAGAGGCAGTTCTTTGTTCTGAACTATATTGTTAGATTCTGCTGAAGTTTTCCCAAGGGAGGGTTTTGGTTTAAATGTTCTGTCCTAGGTTCTATTCCTTTTGCTTATTCATAAATAAATTCTATTCTGAATGTCAGAATCAGCTGTACTTCACATCCCACTCTCATTCTCAAGGAGTATTTCATACTGGTCCAGGTTGTATAATAACATACCTCATATTAAGTGTTGGGATAATAAACTCATAAGGGTTTTAGAGAGTGAGCATTGAGATAATAAAGATTTTCGTGATGTTCTCTCTAGAATTAAAGAGTAATAAGACAAAACACATTTCAAAACACAGCATGTTGTAAAACATTCACTTTTTTTAAACCACTTCTTGGGAGTTGGAAGAAATGGTTCTACTCAATGGTGAAGAATCCCACCTATAAACTCACAGACACCTGTGTGACCACACTGGCCTGCGAAGGAGAACAAAATGCTAAAATGAGATAGTACCTGGTCTTTTATCCTTGAGGTAAAACACAAGAGAGAAAGATGTGTAACTTTGCTACCAAAGAAAAAAAAGAAACCATTGTGGTTTTGTAATGAAATGCAACAAGTAAGAAAATATGGAGTGATAAACAATAAGCAACAAAAGGAAGAAAAATTTAAAAACATGTGATAGGCTGCACATTGAGCATTGTAGCTAGAAAACAAACAAATGGAGAGTAAAAGAAACACTCTAAAACAAACTGTGGTAGCATTGAAACAGGACAGGAACACTTGCCACCTCTAATCATAGAATTCCATTCAGTAGTCACTACAGCACTCAGAAAACTGAATCTGAGACTTTAAAGAATACAGATGACCCCTATGATCAAGAAGTGCCTTTGTTTCTCATCTCAGAAACTTAGGATGCAATGAAGATATCTCCATCCTGGAATCCAAACCAGCCTCATATGAGTGTTCAGTGATCAGAGACTGTCTTACTTACCTTAAATCTCAAATTCTAGAAATGTTTTACCCAGTATTATTTCCAGTGAGGCTGCATTCTCCTTCTTCTCCTTATTTATTTGTTTTAGGTTCTTTCTTTCTTCCTTCCTTCCTTCCTTCCTTCCTTCCTTCCTTCCTTCCTTCCTTCCTTCCTTCCTTCCTTGCTTCCTTCCTCCCTCCCTCCCTCCCTCCCTTCCTTTCTTTCTTTCATTCTTTCTTTTTCTTTCTTTTCCAACCAGTGAACTCTACAAATGTGCCTGTCTCTGTACCCTCCCCACTGCTGATGTGACAGATGTAGATGGGCATAAATGTATTTAGGCCAAGTCTGTTTGTTTTAATAAATCATATACATTGTGTGAGGGGAAAGTACTGGAAATATACCTAGTACTGCTTCCATTAGAATCAAAATTATATTAAACATATAAATTATCAGTCACTTATTTAATCATCTACAGGACAATTATTAACTTACATTTATCAAATTTAAAACCTTCTTATGCCAGGCACTTTAATATGTCTTTGCTATCAAGAAATATGTTTTCTACAAATTAAAATGCTAGATTATTACAATCAAGTGGGACATGATTTTGTTTGTTTCTTTTAAAATATTTTTTATAATTTTATATATTTATATGGAATTTGGAACAAATGTACCTAGGTCATCTTGTTCTTCCAACCCCATTGCACTTCTTCCTAGCAGGTTCTCCTATATCCATGTTGTGTGTGTGTGTGTGTATGTATTTATATATGTTTGTGTATGTATGTGTATGTTTTGTCTATGTCTATGTGCATGTATATGTATGTATATATGTGTGTGTATTTTTATTTATGTGTCTGTTTAGGTATGTATGCTTGTATATATGTGTATGCGTACATGTCTGTATATACGTATGTGTGTGTAAGTATGTATGTATATCCCATTGAGTTTAGTTTGGGTTGTTTGCGTGATTATTGGTGTGCATGTGTTGAAAGAGAGGAGCTACTTAGTGGAGCCTAGCTGACCACTCAGTGGCTACAGCTCTGTCTCTTCCTCTCCTGGCAGATATTAATGCCTATTATTCTTCAAGTAGGAATGGTCCTAACAATTCATTGTAAAAGTGCAGTAAAATATGCTTAATAAAAGTTTTGCTTAAGCTATTACTAAAGGCATAATTTAGTCCCACGTGTCACAATTACAGTGTTGTCTAGATTTTATAACTATTTCCCAAAGTTTTCAACATACTATGATGAAAAACAAACAAACAAAAATATCTCCGGTACTTGTCAAATAAAACCCCCATTCCCTCCTGTGTTGACTGTCTCTGATCTACTTTCTGAACTCATGGATGTGTCTATTCTAAGTATTAAATATAAAAATAATGACAGTATTTGTCTTTTTTTTTTTGTCTGTGAATTCAATTTTAAAATTTCTAAGCAACTGGCAACTTCCTTTCAGTAGGAGCTGTGACACCACCGTCTCCAGCAGCAATGCATGATGGTCCTGGGTTTCTTGTATTTAATTTTCACTTTTTGTTTGTTTGTTTGATTGATTGTGTGTGGTTTTACAATAGCTGTCTTAGTAAGTATGGAATAATCTGTGGATTTTACTTGAATTCACTTACATGAGTCCCTTGACCTGGTTCTTTCTGCCTTTTTGCATATCATCTGTAGGACTATTTGAGTCATTTGTTCATTTTTTTTTAATTGGGTTTATAGAGTTTCTGTGGTTGAGTTACAGGATTTCTTCCTACATCTGGGCATGAAATGCTTTCAAGATAATTTGAAAGTATTTTATCACACTTAGTGGTTTGTCATTTTGCATTTTTTGTAATGTCTTTTGAACAATTATTTTTAGTTTAACAAAGTCTGAGTTATGTATTTTGTTCTTTTACTTGTGCTTTTGATGACATTAGGACTTACTTGTTATCCAAGTTCATGAAGATGTATCTCTGTGGATTTCCTGTAAAATGCCTTTGGTACTAACCTATGATTCAGTCATTGACCATTTCCACTAATGTGTTTATATTGTAAAAAGTAGGAATCCAAATTATTTTGTTGATGTGTGTATTAATTTTGTTGACACAAAATTTGCAAGAAAAAGCTCTGGTTTCTCTTATGAACAGGTTTCACATACTCATCAAAAATCAACTGACTAAAAATATGGGTTGTAAATCTTCACTCTGCCTAGTTATAGCATTACCATAATATTGATTAATATAATCATAAAGTAAGTTTAGACATTGAGGAGTGTGAACCCTCCAATGTTGATATGTTGTTTCTTGTTTCTTTTAGATCGTTTTGGTTATTCTTTTTGGCTTACAGCTCTGTATGGTTTTCTATTTGGACAATGAAAAATATCAGAATTTTCACAGGCATAGTTTTGAATCTGTAGATTGATTTGTATACTATTAAAATTTTAATAATCTTGTTTTTTTTAATTCTTAAACACAGAATTCAATGTACTTATTTATGCTTTTAAATTTTTCTATACATATTTTGTTTCTTCCAGTCTTATTTTTTGTCGTTTTACAAAATTTTACAAAATGATGCATATATTATTATTAATGAAATGTATTCATAGACAATCTTAAAAAACATATGAAATGCATTCTGAATATTCTTTCCCAGGGTCTTCTCTCCACTCCATATCCTCCAAAAACAAAACAAAACAAACAAACAAAAAAACTCTTTTTCATGTCATGTCTACATTTTTTTTTTTAATTTGTGACCAACTGTATTTAACACTGTGGTCTATGTGAGCATGAATTTGGAGCTATCACTTGTACTTTGGGAAGTCATCATTTGGTACACAACTGAAGACAGTGCCTCTATTATCCCATCTGCAGCAGTAGTTCAGAGATAAAGAGTACTCCCCATGTGCTCCTCTCCCTTCCATGACTGATCACATTTTTGCATTCCTTTTACCCCCAAAGTTAAATTTATTCTCAGGAATTTTCTCAGTTATGTGCTTTTTTACATGGAATGTATTCTTAATATCTTCTCTAGTTCTTCATGTAGACTTGGAAACATGACAGGTTTGAGAGCATAAGGATTGTAGATACTGATGTTCTAATCAAGAATCTGATTATGATTTTGTCATCAGCCTTAATAAGTTTCTGGATAATTATTATTATTATTAATTACAATTTATTCACTTTGTATCTCTGCTGGAGCTCCCTCCCTCATCTCCTCCAAATCCTACCCTCCTTCTCTCTTCTCCCCATATGTTTCTCCCTTTGTCTACTGATAGTAGATGTGTTCTTCCCCTACTATCTGACCATAGGCTCTTAGGTGTCATCAGGACTGACTGCATTCTCTTTCTCTGTGGCCTATTAAGCCTTCCCCCTCCCAAGGGTGAGGTGATGAAAGAGCCTGCCAGTGAATCCATGTCACAGACAGCTCCTGCTCTCCTTATTAGGTAACCCACATGGAGGATCCTTGAGGGTTATTATATGTGAGATCATACATTCACAAAGAGAGAGAGCTTGCTCTCTTTCCACCTGAGATCTCTTTCATTGGTTCTTTTATGTTAGTTTATCTGGTTGGAATGTTCTGTGCACTTCTGAAGAGTAGTGAAAGAATCATCCAAGTTTATCTTAGTTTTACCTCAAAGTGGAATATTCCACTCACTATTGAGTACAGAGTCAGACATTGGATTCTGTAATGCCCTTTATTGTATTTAATATTTGACTTTATTCCTGGCTTAAAGAGGGTTCCCACTGTGAAAATATATTACATTTGTCAAGAGAGAACTCAGAGCCAATTAAAGTAAACATGCATTGTCACTTTGTTTATTAATTAGATGTGTTACACATATTTCTTTATGGTGAAACTCTTTTGAGTCTCTGGAGACCCTTACATGTTTTACTGTCTCACCTGTGGTTTGTTTGATTGTTTTGTTTTGTTTTCAATCATCCTAACGTGATCTTTCCAATTATGTGCCTTCATGTTGGTTATGTCATGGAGACCCCATCTTGTCTTCCATAACAGAAATGGCAGGTTTTGATATGTCAGTGAGCCCGGGCATGTTGAATAACATGGCTGTTCTGGAACCCATTGTACTAAAAGGAGAATTGTTTGGACTGTTTCAAAAGCTTGAAATGGTCAGGAGTAGAGGGTCTCAAGGCATGCATTATGTTTTTCACTTTATGTAGTCATTAAACATTTAATGGCTGCTCTAAATTATTCTAATGTCAGTCAAATTCACATTCTGCTTACATGGTAGAGACTATAGGATTACTCAAAGCTCTAATTTTGTCTTTGTAAAAATACATCAATAATTATACATGGTTACTGATATACAACCTACCAGCCTTGCTAGTTGCCGATTTTTCTGAGGTGGTCTCTATTCTCAGCTCCTATCCTGCTCAGCATTTAATAAAAATATTGAAGGCTAATTTGACCCTATTGTGTTTGTTTTTCTGTCTGTTTTTGCTTTTGTGAGACAGGGTTTCTTGGTGAAGTCTTGGATGTCCTGGACTAGTGTTCTAGACAAGGTTGGCCTCGAAAAAACAGAGATAACCTTCCTCTGTGGCTCTGAGTGCTTGAGTTACAGGTGTGTGCCACTGCGCCCAGCTAATTGTACGCTTTGATTGCTAGATTTTAATGTAGTTTTCATGTGTATAGATGTTATCTGTCATAGGGCATGCTTCTAACATGAATAGTGTTTTTAGTGCTGGTAAGGACTATAGCATTCTAACCCATTGTACACTAGTTCCCAGGTGCCAGCTCCACCTGCGGTTCTAGGGACAGCAGAAATTGGAGACTGAGACCAGAGGTGAGGACTGCCCCCAAACTCCCTAGTTTCTGGTCACTGGCTCAGCCTGTGGTCTCAGGGACAGAGGCCTTTGCTAGCAAAGGTGAGGTGTGCCCCAGCCCTCTGCATGCCCCCTGCATGTCAGCTCAGCCTGTGGTTATCAGCAACAGTCATCAGAGGTGAGGCCTGCTCCCTGACCTCTACACTTCAACTCCTGGGCAGCCAGCTCTGCTTTTGGTCCCAGGGACAGCGATCATTAGAGACTGACAGCAGAGAGGAGGCAGACATCAGCCACTACCAAAGGACTAACTCAGATCTCCAATCTTACCAACACCAGATGGTGAGAGAACAGTGTAAGAACACACTCAACAAATCCCAGGGCAAAACAGCACCACCAGAACCCAACTATCCTGCTACAGCAAACCCTAGATAGCCTAATACATCTGAGGCTCAGGAAAATGAACTTAAATCTAATCTCATGGAGATGATAGAGTCCTTTAAAGAGGAAATTAACAGATTCCTCAAAGAAAATACAAGCAATCAGGTGATGGAAATGAATAAATCCCTTAAATAAATAAAGGAAAATACAAGTAAACAGGAGACGAAAATGAATAAAAATGTTGAAGTCCTGAAAAGGGAAATAGAAACAATAAAGAAAACACAGTCTGAGGCAATCCTGGAAATCGAAAACCTAGGGAAGAGAACAGGAACTACAGAACAAGCATCAACTACAGACTACAACAGATGGAAGAGAGAATCTCAGACATAGAAGATACAACAGAAGAAATACATACATCAGCCAAAGAAGATACTAAATCTAAGAAGTTTCTAATACAAAACCACCAGGAAATTTAGGACACTATGAAAAGATCAAACATAATAATAGGAATAGAAGAAAGAGATTACCAGTTCCAAGGCCCCGAAATACTTTTAACAATATCATAAAGAAGTTTCCGTGACCTAGAGAAACAGATATTCGATAATATACAAGAAAAATACAGAACAACATATAGATTGAACCAAAAAAGAAAATCTTCCCACCACATAATAATAAAACAAAAGAGGAAACAAAACATGTTAAAGACCACAGAAGATAAATGCAGACCTATTAGAATTACACCAGACTTCTCAACAGACTTGAAAAGCCAAAAGGTCCTGGACAGACATCCTGCAGAGCACAGATGTAAGCCCAGAATACTACACCCAGCAAAACTTTTAATCACCATTGATGGAGAAAACAAGATACTCCGTGACAAAACAAAATTTAAACAATATTTTTTCTACTAACGCATGCTTACAGAGCATTCTAGAAGGAAAATTCCAATACAACATGGGTAACAAAACCTGAGAGAACATAGAAAGTAAATAATTTCACACAAGCAAAAACAAAAGAAGGTAAGCATACATATGCTCACTACTACAAGAGATTTCAAATTTATAAGAATCAATAACCAGTGTTCATTAATATCTTTCTACATCAGTAGACTCAATCCTACAATGAAAAGACACAGGTTAACAGAGTGGATACAAAAACAGATCCATCATTCTTCTGCATACAAGAAACACATCTTATCAACAAATAGACATTAATTACCTCAGAGTAAATGGCTGGAAAAGGGTATTGGGTCTTATCAGACCACCTTGGATTAAAGCTGGAACTCAACAACAACAGAAACAACAAAAAGCTTACAAACTCATGGAAACTGAACAACTTTTTACTCAGTTACTGCTGTGTCAGTAATTAAATTAGAAACAAAAAAGTCAATGAAACCAAGAGTTGTTTATTTGTTTGTTTTTGAAAAAATCAAGACATAAAAAAACAAACAAAAAAACACAAACAACAACAAAAACCAAGGCAAACTAACTAAAAGGCAGAGGGAGAGTTTCCAAATTAACAAAATTAGAAATGAAAAAGGGGCTGTACACCTAAAGAAACTAATCAAGAGGGAGGACTCTTGATAAAATGCTCAATTCCTATCCAAAAAGGCAACAAGGCTGGACATCAGAAGAAAGAGAAAAGAGGGAACAAGTCAGGAACCTGACACAGAGGACCTCTGAAAAGCTCTGCCCTGCAGATTATCAATGTAGATGCTGAGACTTATGGGCAACCTTTGGGCAGAGTGCAGGGAATCTTAGGAAAGAAGTGGGAAACAGTAAGATCTGGAGAGGACAGGAACTCCACAAGGAGAGCAACAGAACCAAAAAATCTGAGCACAGGGGTCTTTCCTGAGATTGCTATTCCAACCAAGGACTATGCATGGAGATAACCTAAGACCCTTGCACAGATGTAGCCCATGGCAGTTCAGTATGCAAGTGGGTTCTATTGTAATAGGAACAGGGACTGTCTCTGACATGAACTGATTGGCTTGTTCTTTAATTACCTCCCCCTGAGAAGGAAGCAGCATTACCAGGCCACAGAAGAAGACAATGCAGCCACACCTGATGAGACCTAATTGACTAGGATCAGAAGGAAAGAAAAAAAGTCCTCCCCTATCAATGGACTTGGGGAGGGACACGCATGCAGAGGGTGGAGGAAGGGAGGGATTGGGATGGGAAGAGGGAGAGAACCACAGGGGGGATACAAAGTGAATAATGTGTAAATAATAAAGAAAAAAATTAAAAATAAATAAATAATAAAAATAAAAATAAAGAAATGAAAAAGGGGACACAACAACAGAAACCTAGGAAATCTAAAAGATCATTAGGACATACTTCAAAAGCCTATACTACACAAAATTCAAAAATATAAATGAAATGGATGATTTTCTTGATACATACCACTTATGAAGGCTAAATAAAGAACAGGTAAACAATTTAAATAGACTTGTAACTCCTAAAGAAATAGAAGTCATTAAAAATCTCTCAAAAAAAGAAAAAAAAAAAAAAAAAAAACAGCCCAGAGCTATATGATTTCAGTGCAGAATTCTACCAGACTTTTCAAAGAGGAGCTAATACCAATACTTCTCAAATTATTCCTCAAAATAAAAACAGAAGGAACATTGTCAATCTCATTCTGTAAGGTCACAGTTACTCTGACATGTAAACCCTCAAATACCCAACAAAGAAAAGAGAATTTCAGACCAATTTCCCTTATGAACATTGATGTAAAAATAACAAAATACTGGCAAACGAATTCAGGAATACATTAAAAATGTCATCCTCAATGATCAAGTAAAGTTCATCCCAGGGATGCAGGAATGCTTCAACATAGGAAAATCCAACAATGTAATTCACCATATAAATGATCATGATGATCTCATTAGATGTTGAAAAAAAAAAAACTTGTAACAAAATACAATACTTCTTCATGTTTAAAATCTTGGCGAGATCAGGGGCAAAAGACACGTACCTAAACTCACTAAAGGAAATATACAGAAAGTTAATAAAGAGAAACTTAAAGCAACCCCACTGAAATCAGAGCCAAGACAAGGTAGCCTACTCTCTATATGTCTTCAATATAGTGCTTGAAATCCGAGTCTGAAAAATAAGACAAATAAAGAAGATCAAGGGGATACAAATTGAGAAGGAAGAAGCAAAAGTATTGCTATTTGCAGATGATATGATAGTATATATAAGTGATGTCCAATATTTCTATACTAGGGAACTCCTACAGCTGATAAACACCTTCAGCAAAGTGGCAGGATACATAGTCAACTCCAAAATAAAATCAGTAGCCCTCCTATATATATAGCGATAAATGGGCTTAGAAAGAAATTAAGGATACAACACCCTTCACAATAATTCACAAATAATATAAAGTATTTTGGTGTAACTCTAACCCATGGTGAAATGTTGTTAGTTCATCCTCAAATGAAAAAAAAAAAAAAAACAACTCATGAGAGGGCACATGATCTTGGCAGCCGAAGAGAGTGCATGATATTTTGCTGGAAGCTGTCTCTATGTAAAGTTTTTGCCAGATGGGATGGGGACAAACTTGTGGAAATCCAGTAAATAGAAGCCCACTGACAGGGAGACAAGGCTTTTGCATTGCTTTTCTTTGTAATGTTCACATCACTTTCCTGATCTTTACTTTGCTACACTTCACTTCTCAGAGAGAACCATTCTAGAGCACAGAACTCCGTGTGACTTTTGTTGACTTGATGCAATTAGGTTGAGTCTTGCTCTTTCTGCTGTATTGTGCTGATTCATTTTGCTGTTTGGTGTTGGACTTTGGACTTGACTGCTGTTATTCAGACAACGAAGACTGGACTCGCCCAAAAACTACATAAAAAAAGTCCACAACCCCCCCCCTTTTTTTTTCTAATAACCTTCTTTCTCCTCCACCTCTGATCAGTGCAGTGGAAGGGAGGTAAAAGTGTTTAAGAACACTAAATAAAGTAAGTTTATGAAAAATCTAAGCCTACCTACACTCACATGTAAGTAACCTAAATGACAAGAACTTCAAGTCTCTGAAGAAACTGAAGAAGATATCAGAAGATGGAAAGATCTCCCAGGATCGGTAGTATTAACATAATGAAAATGGCTATTGTGTCAAAAGCAATCTACAAATTCAATGCAATTCCCATCAAAATATCAGCACAATTCTATACAGACCTTGAAATAATTCTCAACTTCATGTAGAAAACCAAAAAGCCCATATTAGCTAAAACATACCTATATAATAAAAGAACTCCTAGAGATATCTCCATCCCTGATTTCAAGCTGTGTTACAGAGAAGCAGTAATAAAAACTGCATGATACTGGTATAGAAACAGACTGGTGGATCAATGGAATGAAACTGAAGACCCAGAAATAAATCCATACATCTATGGAACCTTGTTTTTTATAAAGAATCGCAAATCATACAATGGAAAAAAGACAGCATCTTCAACAAATGGTGCTGGTCTAACTGGATGTCTACATGTCTACATGCAAATAGATCCATATTTATCACCCTGCACAAAACCAAAGTCCAAGTGGATCAAAGACCTCAACATAAAACCAGACACACTAAACCTGTTAGAAGAAAAAGTGAGGAAGAGCCTTGAACTCATTGACACAGGAGACAACTATCTGAACAGAACATCAAGAGGTCAGGCTCTAACATCAACAGTTAATAAGTGGAATTTCTGAAAAGCTTCTATAAGGCAAAGAATGCTGTCAACAGAACAAAATCACAGCCTAGAGATTGGGGAAAAAAATCTTCACCAACACTACATTTGAAAAAGGGTTAATATCCAAAATGTATAACAAACTCAATAAATTAAATACCAACAAGTCAAACAATCTAATTTTTAAAATGGGTACAGAACTAAAAAGAAATCTCAACAGAGGGTTCTCAAATGGCTGAGAAGCACTTAAAGGAATGGTCAACATCATTAGTAATCAGAGAAATGCAAATCAAAACAACTCTAAGATACCACCTTACAACTGTCAGAATGGCTAAGATCAAAAATTCAAGTGACTGCATATGCTGACAAGGACGTGAAGAAAGGGAAACAAATGCTCCTTCATTGCTGGTAGGAGTGCAAATTGTAAAGCCACTTTGGAAATCAATTTTCAGGTTTCTCAGAAAATTGGGAATAGCTCTACTTCAAGAGTCAGCTACAGCACCCTTGGCCATACACTCAAAAGATGCTTTATTATACAGCACGGACATTTGCTCAGCTATGTTCATAGCACCTTTATTTATTATAGCCAGAAACCGGAAACAACCCAGATGCCCCTCAATATCGAAGAATCAATAAAGAAACTGTGGTACAATTACACAATAGAATACTACTCAGCTGTTAAAAAACAAGGAAATAATAAATTTTGTGTGCAAATGGTTGGAACTAGAAAAGATCATCCTGAGTGAGGTAAACCAGACCCGAGAAGACACAGATGGTATGTGCTCACTTATAAGCAGCTATCAGCCATATACTATAGTGAAACCATACTACAATTCACAGTTGCAAAGAAACTAAGAAAGAAGGAGAGCCCAAAGGAAGATTCCTGAATCTCAATGAGAAGTGGAAATAAAAAAGACAGAAGTTCTCAAAAGGATGGGGCAGGGTAGTAGAGGGACTAATGATGGAAATGAGCTGAGGATCTGATCTGGGGAGAACAGAGGAGTCTGGGAAGGAGGACAGAGAGCATGCAGAGAAAAGAGATACTGAGAGAGGCTGGAGACCTTTGATGGAGTAGGCTTCTGGGAGCATATGGGGGAAGTGGAGACCCCTTCTGTGGGGGCATGGAGACTGAAGAGGCCTCCATCTAACCAACCTACCTACAAAAATTTGACTCAAAATGAACCCTGCCTACAAAATATGTAGGGAGAGAGAGAGAGCAGAGATTGAGGGAATGACCATCCAATGCTTGGCCACACCAAGGGAGCAATCCAACCCCTAACACTGTTAATAACACTCTGCTATCCCTACAAGTAGGAACCTAGCATAGCTGTCCTTTAAGAGGCTACACCCAGCAGCTGATCGAAACACATGCTTAGACTCACAGCCAAACATTGGGCAGAGCACAGGGAGCTTTGCGGAAGACTGGGAGGAAGGATAGAAAGACGTGGAGGGAAGAGTATCTCCACAAGATGTCCAAAAGTGCTAACTAACCAGGTCCCAGGGAAGCTTGTGGAGACTGAAACATCAAGCAAAGGCCATGTATCGACTAGACCTAGGGCCACTACACACGCGTACACACACACACACACACACACACACACACACACACACACACACACACACGGAGGAGGCAGTTTCCCTTTTGCTGAGGAGGAGGCAAGGGGGAACATAAGGAAGAGGAAAGGAAGGTGGGAGAGGAAGGAGAGAAGGGAAGGGGCTACAACTGGGATGTAAAGTAAATAAATAAATAAAATTTTAAAAAGCGTAATATTCTGGTATCCTTGGGCACATTAATCTAGTACCTGCCATGTCAGAGCTTTATGCTTGAATGGGTGCGCACTACTGCTTTAAGACACTGTTTAGAAAAGAACTTCTGAGAGAAGCACATTCAAATTATGTGTAAAATTTCTGTGAAAACATGTGGAAAGATGATAATTCAAAATCATCGCTTATCCTAGGATTTAACAGTCAGTTTCTGACCTCTGAAAATACCAGATAGTGCATAATATTATTGAATAGTATTTTAGTGCTGCCTTTGGTAGAAAGCACAAGAGCCGGTTGTCTTGCCCCATTTCACCCACCTCTGTCTCCCTTTCTCCAGCAATGGGAATTTTTCTCATATCCGCTTTAACAATTAAAGCCATAGAAAAAGAGAGAGAGAGAGAGAGAGAGAGAGAGAGAGAGAGAGAGAGAGAGAGAGCTGTGGATAAAGTATGGATTTGTACTACTGTTTCACTTCTCACCAACACAAAGCTTTGTAATGTAACATAATCGGGGGTTATCTCCATCAAATCACCAGAATTCATCTTGTTCAAATTATACTGAATAGTGAAACATTGCTGGAATGTTTTGCTACAATTGAAGAATGATAAAGTGCAAAAAAAAAAAAAAAAGGAAGTGAGTTCTCAATAACTACTGAGTGAAAAATGAGACATGACTAGACTAATAACTTCAGATGAGGGATTTTCTAGGCCAAGGGACATATCTATAAATTTTAGGACTTTTTTTTTTCTCAATTTAGAAATTGTTTTTAATTATACTCTTGATTATATGGCGTTTTTCTGTATCCTCACACAAATTGGCTTCCATTCTCAACTTTTTTTCAGAATTATAAATTATATGTATTATCATTTTATTTGTTTGTTCGAGAACAAAATCTCACTAAAGTTGGTCTCAGAGTAGCCCTGACATATCATGGGTCCCTGAGTTCTGAGTCACTGGAGTTGTAAGCATGAATAATGTACTGTTTAATCAAGAAAACTACAAAGACATGGTATTGTTCATAAATCCTGAATGACTTAAGAACTGAATGTCCAGATTTCTGAGTAACTTTGAGGATTTTTTAAAACAAGAATAGTTTCACAACAACAGATATGATATTTTATCTAAAATACTCTTTGTAGCCAGCTAATTATGAATTGAAAACTCATTATCTTTTGAAATTAAGTGATAAAGGAAAATGTTTCTAAAATAAAATACATTTCAAATTTTGGTGATAGCTGAATTCTGAATTTCCTTTTTATAATTATTATTTTTCAATTTTCTTTAGGAAAACATGTGTTATTTTGTGATGAATAAAATCTGTGCTAATGAAAAAATATATAATATTTCTTTCTAGTAAGTTTTTGTGTGATTTACTGCTCATGGAAATTTTATTGTTGTGTTAAATATTATATATCTATCTTGGAGAAATAGTACAAGCAGAAACAGGTGTTTGTTAAATTTGAGAGTAAGTACCATATTTTTAATACACAAGTGACAGCTATGAAAATGTGAATTTAAATCACATAATGTTTAATATTCATTTACAAAGAAAACACACAAATCAACAATATGGTACAACTTTAGGACATGTTAATAATGTCACTTATTGTTGTTCGTTTCTATTAGTTTTTTCCATGAATAGCACACAAATGTGTATTAATAGCTATGGTTTTCAGTTTCATTATAATTCCATTTCCAAAGCCATTTAGCTCATTGTCTAGAAATAGAAAGTTAGCAGGGTTTGAACAAGCAGTGCTTATGAATTGTAACTAGAAGCCACAGACAGCATTCGACTTACAGTTACTGCCTTGGACAATACTACTTCCTCTTGGTTCTGTGACACTCAGGAGCCTTTGAATGGATGGTTCCCTAGCTATGCCTACTGCATTAAAGTAATGTTGATATAGAAAGCACATTCTAAGATTAAGAATAGTCCTGAAACATGGGTGATTTCAGATCAAAGTGGAGTTTTACTGTTAATTTTTAAGTACATTTTAACTGTGAAGTTGGGAAGTTATTAAGAATGGCTCTGGAAAATGGGTTTCCTTGAATATCATTTTCGATAACACTACTGAAGTATATTATAACACATTCTTAGAAATGCTTTGAAAATAAAACAAAATAGTATTTTCAGCATTCCCAATGGCTCCTCTAAAAAGGTTTGAAATATTATTCCCTTGTAGCAGTAAATACTTAGATGGTTTACACAACTGAGTTTTTTTTTTTCCTTCTGTGATCCAGAAGTGTAGTTGATTGTTTCCTCCTAGTTAACATAAAATGCAACTGTAATGGGTCTCTATTACGAAGTCAATTCACCAGTGTTTTGGGGAAGTTTATGGTGTGAAGTGATGGAGATATGAAAACATTGCAATGGGAGAGTGGCTAAGACAACTATTTAGAACTGCAAGAAACAGTCTCTCTAATAAAGGATTTCAATGACCAGTGAACTGGGAGTGACCAGTTGCTTTCAGCAGACTAGTGCTCAACACTGTGATAATTTCTGTTCAGCTCTGCAATAACATAAATGGGGAAATATTTGTGCTATGAGAAAGAAACATCGATTTTGAAATAAGAACATTTTTAAGAAAGTATTTCGTATTTGAAAAATGTTAACAATGTGTTGCCCAAGTAAGAAATCCAATCTAAGTTTAAAGGGAAAAATAGAGTGCATTTCCCTCGCCACCCCTTCCCATTATAGGGAACTGGAAAAGAAGAGCTCTAAGTTAGTATGGGGGTGCACATTTGAAGTGGTTTAGAGGAAAGCCAAGCTCCTGTTGCAGGAGGAGAAAAAGTTGCAAAGCAGGAGAGGCTGCATGGTACAGCAGTGGGGGAAGAGAGGTGACCTAGCAACAACATCCCCAGGAGTTAAGCAATGGACTTCCTGTGTCCCTTATCTCTTCTATCATCTTCTCAGCACCTATACGTAACCCTGGCTAGGAATGTCATCAGTGCCCAAGTCTGGACTTGTAGAGACTTGTTGAAGATAAATGGAAAAAGTGACCATATCAATGGTATGAAACCAAAACCTCTCTACTTCCATAAGACAGGCAGGAAAGATTGCCTGATACAAGAAAATGCTGAATACCCAGAAACAAGCGCAAAGCGGTAGATAGCCAAAGGTAGTGAGTGCTTGTCTTCCCAGCAATGTGTGGACTGTTTAGTCACAGGATAGTGACTTCACAGCAAATAAAGATGACCTCGTTTTATTTTTTTAATGGAAACTTTTGAGAAATATAAATAATAGTAAGGAAAGTTGGAGAAATTTTTAAGTTACTGACTCCAGAAAATGAGTTTGATATTTCTTTCCTTGTCAGTTCACAAAGCATAGCTGATGTACATGTTCAAATACAAAAATGTTCCAGTTGCTCATGAGTCATGTGTGTATTGAGGACTGAAACAGGCTTTTGTTTCGAGTGTTTTCCTTTATGGTTATGAGAGATGGAAAGCTTGTTAAATATCTCCCTTACAGTGTATAAGCATTGTTCATGCACTAGGAAGTACATAAAGTCAAGCCTACAGCTCTTCCATTGCAGTCACCACTCATGTTCATGTGAGACTACAAGCACATTTCATTAATACAGAACTGTGTGCCATCAGATGGAATGGTGCATAGGAGTTCATTCTTCTGAGAATTTCCAAGGAATGGAAGATACCCTGCTCTCCAAGAGTTGCTACAGCTGCCTTCCAGTTCCAGGGTTCAGGTCAGCTCTGGTCATCCATTCCTCAAAAATGTATTGACATTTTTTTATTTCAATACATTTGAAATGTATTGAAATGTATGTCTTCCATATAAGAATGAATATGACAGGACTTCAGAGCAGCTACAAGGCCTCTGCGACATTAAAAAAAAAATTGTGTCTGAGAGGAGTGCAGGAAATCTTGTGGAAGAAGGAGGAAATAGAAAAAGTTGGCAGGGACAAGAGCTACAAAAAACCTGAGCCCAGTGGGTCCTGCAGAAACCTATACTCCAACCAAGGACCATGCATGGATAGAATCTAGACTCTCTGCCCAGATGTAGTTCATAGCATCTCAGTTTCCATATGGGTTCTCTAGTAAGGGGTGCAGGGGCTGTCTCTGACAGGAACTCAGTGGGTAGCTCTTTGATTACCTACCCTTGGGTTTGCAGCCTTGCCAGGGCACAGAGGAAGATGATGCATCCAGTGCTGATGGACCTGATAGGCTAGGGTCAGATAGTAGTGAGGAGAACCTCCCCTATCAGTGGACTAGGAGAGGGGCCTAGGGGGAGAAGAGGTATGGAAGGTGTGACTGGTAGAAGATGAGGGAAGGGATAAAGATGGGATACAAAGCAAATAAATTGTAATTAATAATAAATAACAATTTTTAAAAAGTGTAGAAGGACTATTTATATTATTTAATTCAATCATTGATAGTACTAGAAGGCAGCCGTGAGTGGTGTTACATGTCTTTAATCCCAGCACTTATGGAAGCAGAGGCAGACAGATCTTTGTGAGCTCAAGGTCAACAAGGTCTACAAAGCAAGTCCAGGACAACCAAAGCTACAGAAAGAAACCACAACTTGAAAAATAAATAAAAAGAAATGATAAAAAAATACTAGAAGGCACCTATCAAGATCGTCTTTGTACATACATGAAAATGGATAACAATAGTAATAACATTAAAGAAGGAGTTATCATATACACATAAATGAGACAGATACTCCAGTTTTTTTTTTTTGTTGTTGTTGTTGTCATCTTTTTTTTGTTGTTGTTGTTAAAGGCTCCCATGTGACATCCAAAGAGTTTCAATTTTTCAAAGTAAGGTTATGTTATGCTGTACTCTTTAACTGATAGTTGCTAGGAGTAAAATAACACATATTTTTGGTTCATCCGTTCATTCAAAAGTGATTGTATGGAATGAAGTAACTTTTACACAGACTGAACACAGAACTGGGATTGTTTTAAAATCATCACCAGCTATTCTGTGTCAGAACACTGAGGACCAGAGAATATAAAGCAGGAAGCTTTATTCAAGAAGGCTTGGCCATATTCCTTGGCCAGATCCACTTGCAAATGCTGTGCCTTGGGGCTATAAGGAGTTCTGAAGACAGGAGTACTGTTTAATGGCTGCCATCACAGGATATGCACCTGGCTCATAGCATTCAATGAGAGACAGTCCAGAAGCATGAGCCTTTATATAATTATATATGAATGTCTTCGTTTTTCCAAGACTAAATTTGAAGCATTCCACTGGCACCAATGAACCACACAATTCTCTACACTGGAACTGCAGCCTGCTGGCTTTTGAGTAGGTGATGCTTTGTCTGATATGGCAGTTATTTTATTAGGATTCAAAGACGTGTTCATCTCAAGGTCAACAATGTTGTCCTCTGATGTCAAGGGAATACTGTTGCCTTCACAGTCTCTAAGATGCCAGTGGTGACCTTTACTGAGCAACGGACCACAGGGGATCCACCAATATACAGGACTAGGCTGTTGTCCTCCTAATGTAGTATGGCTGGCTGTGAATGGAAAGTCTAAGAATCCAAGAACATAGTAGTTGTTCAGTCCAGAAGTCTGGATAGCTCAGGTGATCTTCAGTGTATGCAGGAATCCTGAAGACAGACTCAAATGTCAATGAAGAAATGAACTTGCTAGCAAGCCCAGAAAAAGCAGACAAACAGCAAAAGCTTTTTTCTTCCACGTCCTTACATAAGCTCCCAGCAGGTGTGTCCCAGATGAAAGGTGTGTCTTCCAGCCTCAAGATCCAGATTAAAGGCATGTGTTGAAGTAGAAATTTCTGATTTCTTTGAAGACTGAATTTTGTCATGTGATATTGTGTGTTGCTGTGACCTCTAACGTGCAAGGGGCATGATTTTGTCAGCTGAGAACATCTGTGGTTGGACTTTGAGGAGAGGACATATATAGGGCCCATGCACAACAGACAGCTTTTTGGATTGACATTGTTGTTCTGATCTTGGTGCTTTGAAGCTTGGCTTTATAGAAAGAAATGTTCCAGAGAGCTTTTGTGGGCAATCCAACTGTCTTTTGGGTTTTGCTCCTTCCTGTTGGCCTTTAGACTAGACTGCTGGTATCTTGGTAACTGAGTCTGATAATCCCCAAATGACCCATTGACCCTGATCAGCAGGAAGCTGATAAAAGTGGACTACAGCCCTTTTCACTACTAATCTCCTACGTAAGGTTGAAGGGAGGGAGTAGGAGTCTGTGGTTGAAAGGGAGGTAAAAGTACTTAAGAACCCTAAATAAAGTATGTTTGTTGAAAAAAAAATCTAAGCCTACAATGTGTCTTTCTGCCTCATAATTCTAGACTGATTAAAAATATGTACTTCAAATTAAGCAGAATTCCCACCCATGAGTATTCTCCACTTTTAGAATTTACTTAATTCCAGATGAAGTCAACAACCAAGAATCTTAATTATAATTCCACACCTTGTGAATTTGATATACAACCTTATGTTATTTATCATGATTAATTCCCAAATGAAAACAATAAATAGGTCATAATAATGCCTAAACATAATGAAACTATCTAATATACAACCACAAGTATGTATTAAAAATAGGTAGCAATGTCCTTTGAAGGACTTTTTTCAACTTCTAAAATTTAAATATGACCATTGATATTGTCTTAATTGATGTTATATCCCATGATCAAGAAATTGGAAGAAAACACCAATTTCTGTACATATATATTCTTAACAAAACATTACAAAAACTAATATTGACCATAATCCTCATTTCTGTAACTTGCTATGTGGCCTTGGCTTTTTATTTATAACTACCTTCCTTTTCCACACATTTTGTATTTCCTCCATCCTAGGAAAATATCTCAGCAGGTCTTGGCTCTTTTTCCTGGAGAAGTGATTCATGCCTTTATTTGTAACAGGTCTGTGCCCTTTGTCATCATGCTTGCATTAAGTTGTTATAGTTTGACTTTAAATTTAATCACCAAGATATGCACTAAAAGATATTCAACACTCCAGATATAATCTTTCTTACCTCCATTGTGGAGAAAAAAAAAATCCGATTTTCCCACTGTAATCAGGATCCAGAAATCAAACTTTTAGAAATGAAAAAATCTTTATGTGTAAATATTTTTATGTATTGAACTTGATATTTTAATCTATAATTTGCTTCTCCATTGGAATGAAAATAATTTTATTTGTGGAAATTTATGACTCATAGTTTGAAAAATAACAGATAATAATAATAAGCTAGTGTTGCTCAGCATAATAAAGACAGATTGTATATTTAACAAAGAAAAGAAAAAAGGAAGAAAGGAAAAATACAATGTTTCAACATTGTTTTCTAGCAATGTCTGAATTCTTTCAAGATTCACTAGATGAAGATGGAATTGTGAGCTCTGTACTCAACATAAGCTATGAAGCTGCAATGGAAAAGATTGTATATATATGTTGAGTTCTTGATCCACTTGGACTTTAGTTTTGTGCAGGGTGCTAAATATGGATCTATTTTCATTTTTCTGCATGTAGACATCTAGTTAGACCAGCACCATTTGTTGAAGATGCTGTCTTTTCTCCATTGAATGGTTTTGGTTTCTTTGTCAAAAATCAAGTATTCACAGGTGTGTGGATTTATTTCTGGGTCTTCTATTCAGTTCCTTTGATCCTCCTTTCTGTTTCTATGCCAATACCATGCAGTTATTTTTACTATTGCTCGGTAGTACAGCTTGAGATCAGGGATGGAGATACCTCCAGATGATTTGTTGTTGTACAGGATCGTTTTGGAGATTCTGTTTTGTTTTTTTTTGTTTGTTTGTTTTTTTGTTTCTCCATAGGAAGCTGACAATCTTTCTTTCAAGGTCTGTAAAGAATTGATTTGGTATTTTGATGGGAATTGCATTGAATCTGTAGATTGCTTTTGGCAGGATGGCCATTTTCACAATGTTAATCCTACCAATCCATGAGTAGGGGAGATCTTTCCATCTTCTGATATCTTCTTCAATTTCTTTCTTCAGAGACTTGAAGTTTTTTTTCAAACAGGTCTTTCACTTGATTGTTTAGAGTCACCCCAAGGTACTTTATGTTATTAGTGACTACTGTGAAGGGTATTGTTTCCTGATTTCTTTCTTGGGCCTTTTGTCTTTGGTATACAGGGAGGCTTCTGATTTTTTTTGAGTTGATTTGTTATCCTGTCACTGTGCTGAAGGTGTTTATCAGCTAAAGGAGTTCTCTGGTTGAATTTTTGGGGTTGCTCATGTATACTATCATATCATCTGCGAATAGTGACACTTTGACATCTTCCTTTCCGATTTGGATACCCTTGATCTCCTTTAGTTGTATTATTGCTTTACTAGGACTTCAAGTACTATGTTGAAGAGATATGGAGAGAGCAGGCAGCCTTGTCTTGTCCCTGATTTCAGTGGGATTGATTTAAGTTTCTCTCTATTGAGTCTGATGTTGGCTATAGGTTTGCTGTATATTGCCTTTACTATATTTAGGTATGTGCCTTGTATCCCTGATCTCTCCAAGACTTTAAACATGAATGGGCATTGGACTTTGTCAAATGCTTTTTCAGCATCTAAGGAGATGATCATGTGGTTTTTCTCCTTCAGTTTGGTTATGTGGTGGATTACATTAATGAATTTCTGTATGTTGAACCACCCTTCAATGCCTGGGATGAACATAAAACTAGATACTCTTAATCAGTTAGAAGAAAAAGTGGGGAAGAGCCTAGAACTCATTGGCACAGGAGACAACTTCCTGAACAGAACATCAACAGCACAGGCTCTAAGAGCAACAATCAATCAATCGGACCTCATGAAACTGAAGAGCTTCTGTAAAGCAAAAGACAGAACAAAAGTCAGAACAAAACGACAGCCTACAGACTGGGAAAAGATCTTCACCAACCCTATATCTGACAAAGGGCTGATATCCAGAATATATAAAGAACTAAAGAAGTTAAAAAGCAATAAATCAAGTAATCCAATTAAAAAAATGGGGTATGGAGCTAAACAGAGAATATTCTGTAGAAGAATATAGAATGGCAGAGAAACACTTAAAGAGATTCTCAACATCCTTAGCCATCAGGGAGATGAAAATCAAAACGACCCTGAGATTTCACCTTACACCCATCAAAATGGCTAAAATCAAAAACTCAAATGACAACACATGCTGGAGAGGTTGTGGAGAAAGGGGAACTCTCCTCCATTGCTGGTGGGAATACAACCACTCTGGAAATCAATTTGGTGCTTTCTCAGACAACTAGGAATAGTGCTTCCTCAAGATTCAGCTATATCACTGCTAGGCATATACCCAAAATTTGCTCAGGTATACAACAAGGACATTTGCTCAACCATATTTGTAGCAGCTTTATTTGTAATAGCCAGAACCTGGAAACAACCCAGATGTCTATCAACAGAGGAATGGATACAGAAATTGTGGTATTTTTACACAATGGAATACTTCTCAGCAATCAAAAACTAGGAAATCATGAAATTTGCAGGCAAATGGTGGGATTTAGAAAAGATCATTCTGAGTGAGGTATCCCAGAAGGAGAAAGACATACATGGTATATTCTCACTTATATAGACCTATAAGATATGATAAACATACTGAAATCCATACATGTAAAGAAGATAAACAAGAAAGAGGACCTGGGGTAAGATGATCAATCCTTACTTAGAAAGACAAATGGGATATGCATTGGACATAGGAGAAAACAAGTAACAGGACAGGAGCCTACCACAGAGGGCCTCTGAAAGACTCTACCTAGCAGTGTATCAAAGCAGATACTAAGACTCATAACCAAACCTTCGGCAGAATGCAGGGAATCATATGAAATAAGGGGGAGTTAGTATGACTTGGAAAGGATAGGAACTCCACAAGGACCAAATATATCTGGGCACAGGGGGCTTTTCTGAGGCTGATACTCCACCAAGGACCATGTATGGATATAACCCAGAACCTCTGCTCGGATGTAGCCCATGGTAGCTCAGTCACCAATTGGTTTCCCATGGTAAGGAGAAAAGGGACTATTTCTGACAAAAACTCAATGGCAGGCTCTTTGCCCTCCCCACCCCCCAAGAGAGAAACAGTCCTGATAGGCCACAGAGGAGGACTTTGCAGCCAGTCCTGAAGATACCTGATAAACCAGGGTCAGATGAAAGCGGAGGAGGTCCTCCCCAATCAGTGGACTTGGAAAGGGGCAGGGAGGAGATGAGGGAGGGAGGGTGAGATTGTGAGGGAATGAGGGAGCAGGATACAGCTGGGAAACAGAGTTAATAAAATGTAACTAATAATAAAAATTAAAAAATATGAAAACACTTTACAACATAAAAAAAATTGTATATATATAATCCATTTGTAGAGGATGACATAGGAGGCCCACCATGGAGGTAGCATAGGAAGGGACTTAGGGAAATTTTCATATGAAAAATAATGTAATTAAATTTTACTTTACTAAAATATATAGGAAAATTCTGATAAACATGTGAGAAGAAAACATTTAGAAAAGAAAGAAAGAGGCAGAAAGGAAGGAAGGGAGGGAAGGAGGGAGGGAGGGAGAAAATGAATGTAATTCCATAATATCTGAAGTATTAACAGATTGGATTATATATTATACATGGCTGAGGAGGTAGTCAGAAGATATGTTGCAAACAGGACTTCTTCATTTATTCCAAGGTAAGAAATTTACAAATCTAAGGAGGTATCCAAGTTCAGATATGAGACTGCAAAAGGAAAACCCATATTGTGCAGAACTCAGAATCTCAGGAGTAAGAATTTGGTGGGCTGAAAAACTTTGCCATCTCTAGATGATGTTTGTTTCCCATGCTGCCTTCTCTATTCTTCTCAGTGACAGTTCTTTTGTCTTGGGTTTGCAGACTTTGAGCTCAGTCTTGACTTTGTTTTGATACCATTTGTATTTCTTCTTATATCACCCTCCCTATCTCTCCCCAAACCTCTTACAAATACCCAAAGCCTACCTTTTCTGGCTGGGGCTCAGTATCACTTCTTTCAATACACTAAATTGTATACCTGTTTTCCTAATGATATGAAAGCTTGGGTCAGAACTATACATAAAAACAAAACAGTTCTGGATCATTGGATGAATAAAATGGGACAATACGAGACTTACTTGTAATGAGTTGAATTCCTGTAGCTTTACATACAAATACATGATACAAAAGTGGCAAATATCAGTTTAAATTTGTAGAAGATTTAATAAAATAACTTTGTAATTTGAGTAGGCCCAAATGCTTTGTAACTTCTCCCCAAATAGATTAAAAGTTGTGACTTTTCAAAAACTCTCCACATCCTCATTTTGGATAATTCCTTAGAATGATACATAAAATTATAGTTATGATTTCTGTTTTATTATGATAGACATTATAAGCTAAACAAAACAAAACAAAACAAAAACAAAAAACAAAAACAGAACAAACAAACAAAGCAACAAAAAAAACAAACAAGAGAAGAGAAGCATAGACCAAGTTGTGGGTATAAAAGTCACAAAATTAAGCCTAAATGTCCTGCAGATGCTGTCAAACTACTGCCCGAGACATCAAATTATTCCCCAAACTCAGAAAATGCTGGACTCTTCTTGTTTAAGGTCTGATACTTCACTGTGAAGGTGTACAAAGAGTCAGTCAGCTCACGTTTGTGACTAAGACCAGTGTTTAGCTAGTCCTGACACTGAGAAGTTGGGATTAATGAACACTTTCCAGCCAAATAATCTTCTCTTCAAGGAAGCTGCTGAAGGTGTCAGACCTTAAAAAGAAATGCCCACAATGAGGAAATTACAAGTGGTTTTATAATTGTGAACTAGATGTGTGTGTGCTTATGTGTGTTTGCATGTGTGTATAAAAATATATATGTAAGGATACATATGTATGCAATACATATATATGTATAGGTATATGTATAACTATAGATATAACTGTGGTGTATCGATACATATTGTATGTAGATTATTGTATGGCTATATAAACAAACCTATATATGAAAATATGCCATATCTTTTTTCTTAACTTGCTAGTAACCACACAAAACTGCCATGAAACTTTTTTTCACAATCCTTACCTATCACATGAACAAGGTTTTAGAATTGTAAATTTTTAGAATACTAGTATGATTGACCAAGAAATCCAAAAACTGTTCTACCTAAAATAAATCCGAGAAATACCAAAGCAAAATCAAAATACAAATATGGCTGTCTTTTCAAATCCAACCATTTGTAGGTATGACTGAATCATCCCTTCTGCCTGAAAAGTATTTGTTTCCAACCATACTTAAAAGAAACACACAGTTTTCAACCTCCAGCATTGTATTTCCAAATGTGTAGGCACAGGAGCAGAATAGACACCAAAGAGTGGCTGTGATCTGGCCCTCTGCCATATGCTTCCCTCTAGGATGGTCAGAGAATACCAAGCAGTATTGGATATATCTCATTAATGCAGTTTTACCCGAAGAGTGGCAACACATCAGGGGGGCTACTGATCATAAACATATCAAGCCCACATGTTTGCAGCCAATGTCCATTACACTGAGAGCCCTGTCTGCCTCCTAGGTAGCAATGTGCTTTTGAGATCTGGGCCAAAAAGCCTTTTGTGGTACTGTGTGCATCCTGGGGGTATCCTGAGCCAGCTTGCTAACTCATGACTGTGCCCAAGGGCTCAGCTGCTCTTCGTAGATGTGTATGGGCTAAGAACACTGACATGGGCAGTAAATGGCTTTGTTTCCAAACCTAGTGAATTATCATCTTAATTTATCTATAGATGCTACAACTTCACTATGAGTAGAAAGGGTCTGTTTTCTTGGTTTTGTTGCTATTATTGTTTAAAATACTTTCGCCATTAATATGTATTATTTCTTTTCAATCCCATCCCATTTTTACATATATTACTAGGTGAACAAGAATTCAATGTCTGTTTCCAACTAGATTCTTAAGAAAATTAGGGCACCAATATAACAGTTATCTAACATAGTGAATTATATCCTCTAATAAACAATATTTAATGAATAAAATGTAACTTATATGATCATGTTGTGCAGACTTTGGATACAACACCTCATACAAAACAATGTTGAGTTGTTCATTTGGGTCTCGTGGTCAATATTAAAGCCAAATTTCACATCAATGCCTTCATCCTCCATCAACAGCAGAAGTCATGTTTGTGAGTCTGTATGCATACCTACAGGAAATGGTAAAAGGCCTGATGACATAAATTTCAGTGAGGTCATTTATCTTGAAGTCAATTTCTATGAGACTATATAATGTTTTACCTAATCTTTTAGGACGTTTTTGTTTTTTGTTTTTTCAAAACAGGGTTACTCTGTGTAAACTGGGCTGTTCTGGAGCTTACTCTGTAGACCAGGCTGGCCTCAAACTCAAAGATATGCCTGCCTGTGCCTCCCGAGTGCTGAAATTAAAGGTATATGCAAACACTGCCCAGCTTTTAGGACTTTCTAATGTTTTACATTAATGTAAATTCAAATTAAGATAAGTGATTACTTTAAAACAATTTTATTTAGATGATTATTTTATTTACAGCATCTGTGTTCTTTCTTTAGATACGTAGCCAAATTATGGCTTGAGGGCCTTTGTCCCAAACCCTGTAGTCCAAGATGAGGTAGGAGTCTGGAGTCCCCGTCACCTCAGAAGCCTCTCCCATACAACTGCTTCTCTGCTCTAGCTTCAGGGTGCCTGTCTTCAGAGGCTTTCTGGGCAGATCACTCCACTGGCCTTCCTAAGAGTACTGATTTGGCTTACACTTTGTATCTCACTGTTTTCAACCCGTACTTGCTTGGGAACTCGGACTCTATCATCAGCCTGAAGGCAACAGCTGACATTCCATAAATAAAGTCTTTAGCCAACTGTGGTTTGTTATTGATCCTCTACCTCCCCATAGTGACACTATAGGCAAGTCAGACACTTGCTTTTCTATGACAGCTTTCATGCTCTCTTCAGTGAGATGAAAAACCAGAGACTGGACTACTCTGAGGGACCGTGTGCAGAGTACAGAACAAGCCATAATAAAGCAGAAAAAGCCCTGTAAGGGTTGGCAAGGCCACATCCCATGGAAGTACTACGTTCAGATGTGTTACACAGAGGTCCTGCATCTCTGTGATGGAGGTCTCAGTCCTCTGGGAAATACTTCTTTACTGCTAAGAGTCAAATTGTCTCCTAGGTGCAGGGATTTAGGAACAGGCTGTCTTTCAACCAATACAATCCTGGGTTTCACATGCTTAGAAGAACCTTTAAAACAACTGAAGAATCAGCAGGAATCTAGTAATTATTAAGTGCCCACTATGATATTGATGCTGTCTGGTGGTTTTCAGGGTGAAATCGATAAAATCTCAGAACAGCCTCATGTGTTCTATGTAGTAAATTGTACACATTTTCTGGATGATGAAATGGAATTGAAGTTAGGGGTAACTATAAAAAAGGTGTAAATAGTATTAACTACTACTTAATCTCTGGTTTATACAGCTTTAATACTTGTCTGGGCTTGGAGGATATATCTATGTATCTATGCATCTATGGCTCTATGTATGTATGTGTCTAGGTAGACTCCATTCAACAATCCATCTATCTATGCATCTATCTATACATCTATCTATGTATCTATATATCTTTCTATCTATGTCTATCTATCTATCTGCCTATCAATCTGTCTGTTTATTCATATGAGCTATTTTCATAGACAAAGAATGACAGGACTCACCTCAACTATACGTAATAGACTAACGTTTCATTTATCATACTGCTTTCTAAGCATGGCTTGACCTGAGACTCCTTGTTTCCCTTTGTTTCACATCATTCCAAGTAACAGAAGAGCATTCTTTTTTTTTTTTACTTAAACATACATACACTCAAAAAGAAATGGTGAGCACCAAAAAACTTTATTTTGTTTTCACTAGAGATTTTTTTTGTCTGCTACATTTAGAAATCTTCTAAATCTTTTACTGTGCTTGAATCAAATATATTCTCATCTCTTTCTCTTTATACACACTAAAATGGAATAGAATTGGGTTTAAAAGCAGTGTATTCTTTGAGTCAAAATAAATTACAAGCAAGTCTTGCAGACAGTAGCTAGGTAAATTGATTTCTGTGTACAAAATGTCCTTTCCCTGATTTCTTGATAAAATTTTAATGTTATACATGTTGGAACTATTAAACATATTCTCAGAGCAGGGAACGTTTATTGGTGTTGCAGTTTTCCGTTTATCACTTGTTTTGTTAAGATTTTTGCAATACATTGAAAATTGGACCCGATTATGCTTCTGAGGAACAGGATGATAGCCATTACCAAAGGGACTTTATTTCCATATGCTTGCCAACCACTACACACCAGGTCCAATCATGGGAGGCAACCAGGGTGCTAGGGTATATCTAAGAAAAGGTGACACATAGGATTTGAAATCCTGTTACAGCTGAACTTTCTGTGAATGAGAACCCAAAGGTTTACCAGAGTAACGAAGACAGGGGAGGAGGATAGCTAAGTCATATTAATCTAAATGGTGATCAAAAACAACGGAATTACATACAAATGGGGACTGAGATAAATGTTTCATAAGGTGAAGGGCATGTCTCAAGTAAATAAGAGCTTGTATCCATATTTTCCTTTTTGTTTGTTTGTTTATGCTCCTGTGTGTATAACCATGTGTACCTAGGTCATGAATGTCAGGGAGGAATACTGGCTGTTTCTCTCTATCTCCTCACCTTATTTTTTGAGACAACATCTCTCACCAAGCCTAGTACCTGCTAATTTGAGAAGACTGGCTGGCCAACGAGCTCCCAAGATCTTTCAGTTTCAACTCCTCGGTGCTAAGCATACAGGTATGAGATGCTATGTTAGTATATAGGATCTTGAAGACAAATTCCTGTCAACTCTTGAACAGCAGACACTTTATCAGCTGAATCATCTCCTCCTGCATTAACTTTAAGAAGATGAAGACCTATTTAGCTTGTAGCTGATTCTCTACACTCCCAAATTAATGCTTACACAGATCCATTTTGCTGACCTGGAATGTTCTCTTCTCTTTTCTCCATTTTACCCTTTAGATTCGTATCTGCCCTAAGAAATGGTTTATGTCAATAAAGTAGTTTCTTCTTTAACGCAACATTTTTATAAGAATATATTAAAAGACCAAGAAGAAAGATAAACACCAGAATTAAGAAGCTAATAAAAATTATCAAACTGCTTCTTTTGTTAAAAGAGGTCCACAGACTGAAGTGGTATTAAGGGAAGTCTGCAAGATAGTATGAGATTTTCAGAATTTCAGTTTGAAGACTTGACATTCTTGATATTACTACATAAACTCTAGATATATGTGACATTTTCCTTGAATTTAAATGTTATACTAAGAATAAAGAAAAAAAGAAACGAAACAATATTGTTAAATTGTAACTGTAACTTGTTTGTCTAAATCTTTGAACTAAGCACACCATTATTTCATTTAAAAATATTTTTCTTATATATAGTAACTTCCTTTGTCTCCAAGTGATATTTCTGTATTCAAATATATAGCATACAACAGAAGAATAAAAAAAAAATAATAATAAGTATCTTCATGTGACTCAGTGACATTTGATGGCTTCTGCACAGACACTGTACTGGGTCTTGATTTAGCACCAGCAGTCAATGTGTCAATTTTACATAGGTATAGCTTTTGACCTGGCAAAAATACTACATCAAGACATAGAAATGAAAAGCATAAGTCATTTCCTTTTGAAAAACAATAACAAAGGAGGGTCCAAAACAAAGTACCATGCCCATGACTGAACCCTTCCATACTGAATGACTATCTTACTGGAAATGGCTTATATCTTTCAGGAGTATGTAGACTGTGTAGAAGACATCATTACTAGACATCTGTACTAGACATCATTACAGAACACAAGACATGACATATTTACATGACAGAAGAACTGGCTGCAGTCTGTGATTCTTCTGTAGCTGTGTCAAAACACAAGTCAAGAAAGGAGCCTAAGTTATTTCTCTATAAGTGTGATGAACATCATGGCTCTAAATAAGTTAAGAAAGAAAGGGTTTAGTTTGTCTTATACTTCCAGGTAGTAGTGCATGATTGTGGGAAACCAAGGCAGAAACTCAAGGTAGAGGATCTAGGAGGCAGGAACTGAAGCACAGGCTGTGAAAAAATGCTGCTTACTCGCTGGCTTTTCACGGCTTGCTCAACTTTCTTTCTTATACAACCCAGGACTACCTGGCTAGAATGACACTGCCAAAAGTGGGTTGAATCCTCTCATGGCAATGATTCATCAAGCCAGTGTCCTAAACACTTGCCTACAGATCAATCTGATAGAGACATTTTCACATTGGAGGTTGCCTCTTCTCAGATGACTATAGCTGTGTCAACACAACATCAACAGCAACAAACTAATCACCTAATCAACACAAAACTTGAGGATACGATAGAGGAATTGTCATTTCATCATACTTATGTGGGATGTGTTTAAGTCTACAAATGCAAAGAATAAGCTGTTTATACCTGAGATGGCCAGCCATATGTGACAAGGGCCTGCATTTGAAATGACCATAATTAAAATAGCTTATTTTATATTAGATCCAGTAAGATTAAGATAAAGAATACCAGGAGAGGTGTGTCTCTGAGGGGATTTGTCACCAAGGTGAGGTGACAAAATCCAGCCATGGAGACTCAACAAAATGGCAGATAAAAAAACAACTACACTTATTTTTTATTTTTATTTATTTTTTTAAGTTAGAACACCCTCCTTTTCCTCTTCTCAAATATCAGGATTCAAAATGAAGAATGTCAGTATGATTCCTGCTTCTTCACCTTATACATGGCATGGCGTGGCACATAGACTGTCTTACAAACATAAGTTGGTTATCATAAAATTAACTGTCCTCAATACAAGAGATAGTGTTTCTATGTTTCTACAGAACTCTAATACAGAATTACTAAACAAAGCAGTTATGCTTAATACTTTAAAATGAGACCATTTATAATAGAATTATCTCATGAAAATGTGAACAAAATCCCAAGGCCCATTATAATTTATAAGAATCTCATTGAGTGGGAACTATAATAAGATTCATCATGGTAAGAATATGGTTCTGTGTATATGACAAATGGTTATACAAGGAAAATAAACAGCCATGTAAAAAAGAAAAGCAAGCAAGCAAGGATGGGATAACATTATGTCCCATAGCCAGTCAAATTCAGTATGCTATCGTCTGAGTTCTGTATAGACCTCAGGAAAAGAGTGGGAATTAAATATAGCTTGCATGTTGTTCTAGTAAATGTGGAAATGACTGCTATAAAATGCTAAGAACCAATTCTACAAACCTGTTCATGCACACATTCCCACTGACACAAAACCTCAAATACAAGAGCACCTTGGACCTGAAAAGGCTTTCATGAGAGCCTTAAAATGAGAACCCTTCAGCAGTCATTGGGGTTTCACTATCTCTGTACTGCATCCCTGTCTAGTAAGAGAAGGGAGGCAGCCTACCACTATTGTTCCGCTGGCTAACGAGATAATATTCTCAGTCTGTGCAGCACCTCCTTTATCTTTGCAGGTCTGATGCCTCAGCCTGTTCTTTGAGCTCACAGACTTTATTTCTTGCTTTGTTTTGCTTTTTCATATATCTTTGGTTTATGAGATCTTTACTGATTTCAGAACTTAATACTTTTTTCTCTTTGAATTCCTTCTATGTTCTTTGTTAACGGATTGGCCTTTAAAATGTCTCTAAAGCACTGGAAAATTCCATTTTTGCTCTTTTGTGAATGCAGTCCTACTTTAGGAGCCAATAATGATTGGAGTTTCTTTTCCTTAGATTGTTTGGTCATTTAATGATATCATTATACCCATTTTCCTTCTTTCCACACAGCCAGTGTTAGTAAGCTTCCCTCAGGTGAAACGGTTTTAAATTTAATGTAACCATTTTATTCATTGTGCTTTATTCATATCTAGTTTCTTCATTAGTAATGCATGCATTGTCCATCCTTGTAAATATATTCTCAGTGTTACTGTGCGGAAACTTTCTGAAACATCGATATCAAACAGGAGCATAACAATAAATGTAATAAATTATACAGATGGCATATAATTCAAAGTTTTGAGAATAATAATGTTGCCACAGCATAAATTCTTAAATTTAAATACATTGCCTAGATAAGATTGTGAAGAATTTGATATTTTAAAAAATATGAATATACATCCTATTTACAGAAACTTGCTGAGGATAACACAGGCTAATATATCAGCAACATTCATTATCCTTTACCTGCAATGAGATTATCCAGTTGGGGAGCTCATATCTAAGAGCAATATAAAGATGACAAGATACCAAATATGCAGAGCATAACAGTAGGATGTGCTAAACATTCCATCTGAGGTCAGTTAGATGGAACAGCCTGTGTGACAACACCATCAAAATAGCCCTGTAGGAAGGCAAGGTTGCAGGATAAAGCAGTTACATGAGAAGAGTCCTCTTCATATTCCTAGCCTTGGTCTGGTAGATACAATGAGGGAGCTGGTTAATACAATGGTCAGGCAGATACAATAAGGGCGTTAAGCATTATCACAGTAAATTCTACCAGAGTTGACGCAGGACTAGCCACAGGATTATCACCATGAATTGCTGCAGCCATGAATCATCTGAAGGAATGGGCAGGCATGGGAGCGTTAGCAGGCCTTCTGGTGTTGGTCTCCTTGGTTTGCCTGTGGTGTATATGCAAGATTAGAGTCTCACAACAGCGTAATGCAGCCATGATCATTCAGGCCTTTACACCCATTGAAGCAGGACAGTCTCCCCAAGCATGTTTGGATACCATAAAAAGCTAAAATGTTAGGCTCAGGATGCGAGGCTAAGCACTGCACTCAGGGTCAGCCGCTTTGGACCCAGAGAAGAGCATGTCTGATTGCATGCGGGTTGATGCCCCAGGTCCCGCCTCTGAGAAAAAGGTATCAGACGGGTCTGATGCTCTTTGGGTGGATGACACCTAAATGAACATCAGTACAAAGTCCCAATTTATTTCTAATTTATTATTCAATTTATTTCTTGCCTGATGCATCTAAAACAAAAAGGGGGAGAGAGCTGCGGAACGCTGTGCCTTAAAGATGGAGCTGGTTTCTGCCTTCCACCTTCCCGATGGTGAGTGCTCTCTGCCATGAACAACTCCACATTTGGCTAAGGCTGAGGATCTGGCTTGCTTCCATGTATGTGGACCTATCTGCATTGCCCACGTGGCATGCTGGGGTTGGCTACCCAGAGGCTATTTAAACTGTGGGCTGGCTTTCCCCAGGGTCAGATGATTGTTCAAGGTTCCTGAATAAACTGCATTGAAAAAAAAAAAAAAAAAAAACAATAAAAAAAAAAGAAGTTACAACTAACACACAATATCCCTATGGGCCAAGATCAAGATTTTATTTTATTTTTTTTTTTAACTTGACATTTTATTAATGTACGATAAAATTTCCCTGTTTATTCATTCATTCATTCATTCATTCATTCATTTCTTGCAATTTATTCACTTTGTATCCCCTCTGTACCCCCCTACCTCTCCTTCTAGTCCCACCCACTGTCCTCCCCCTATACCCTTTTCCTAGTCCCCTGATAGGGGAGGACTGTCCCCCTTCTATCTGACCCTACCCTATCAGGTCTTATCAGGGCTGGCTGCATCATCTTCCTCTGTGGCCTGGCAAGGCTGCACCCCTCAGGGAGAAGTGATTAAAGAACAGGCCACTGATTTCATGTAAGAGACAGTCTTTGATCCCCTTACTAGGGATTCCAATTGGAAAATGAGCAGCCTATGGGCTTCCTCTGAGCCGGGGGTCTAGGTCCTCTCCATGCATGGTCCTTGGACTATCAGTCTCTTCTGGCTCTCCTGGGCCCAGGTATTTTGGCTTTGTTCATTTCCTTGTGTGGTTCCTGTCCCCTCCAGTTCTATCTCCTTCTTCTTCCACAAGGTTTCCTGCACTCTGCCCAAAGTTTGGCTATGAGTCTCAGTATCTCCTTTGATACCCTGGTGGGTAGAGTCTTCCAGAGGTCCCCTGTGGAAGGCTCCTGTCCTGTTCCTTGTCTTCTCCTACTTATGATATCTATCTTCTTTCCCATTCTGAGGGAGTTTTCAGCCTCTTCCCTAGGGTCGTCCTTTTTGTTTTGCTTCTTTAGGACTAAGTATTTTAGTAGGATTATCCTATATTAAATGTTTAAAATCCACTTATAAGTGAGTATATACCATATGGGCAAGACCAATATTTTCACCTTCATAGACTTACCAGTGTCCACCTCTGTGAGACATTGTTTGCATGGTTGAGGTTTTTTAAATTAATCAATTAATTAATTGATTTTTTTTTCAAGATAGGGTTTCTCTCTTTAACAGAACTCTGATTGTTCTGGATTCACTTTGTAGACTAGGCTAGCCTTTAATTCAAAGAGATCCACCTGTTTCTGCCTTCTGAGGGCTGAGATTAAAGACATTGCCACCATGCCTGGCTCTGTCAGACATTTTATCACAGAAGCCTTGAAAGAAAAATTAAAACAGACATGAAATTTGGCAATGAAATCCTACCAGGTCTGTAACATGTCACTCAATATAATGGCAATGTTAAGAAAGTGCTGTGAGTCAAACATTAAAATGAGCATTCACATTGGCTGATGGTTTTCTTATCTCTGAACATAGCCAAGATGTGAACTTTAACTTGACAGATTTTTGTGCTAAGGCCTTGGAATGTGTAATGAATCCTAACTGACCGTGGGTGTTAGGTGGTCTTCCTTTTGTATCATGTAAGTTTTGTTGAGGCCAGGTTATTACTTATTAGAATATTGAGGTCAAAGGCTCCAACTCTTTGGTCCTGTAAATTGGGATTCACTTACTTAATTAGTTAGTTAATTAAATGAATTAAAAGGAAGTAAAATAGCAACAAAGAACACAAAATTAACAGTACTCGCTTTGCAACAGTCTGTGGACTTCACCTTATGCTTCACAGTACAATTGGTGGCAACAACAACCTTGCCATAGTGTTACCTTACCTCCCCAGCTGTGGGCAGGAACTCCGGGGTGGGGGGGAGGTGGCTTTCTTACTTATTCCCAGCATTGCTCAAGAATAACCACATGTAAACCACCCGCTCAACCAATATTAGTAATGCATTTACTTCCTGATTAAAGTGCTTTAAACATTCAGAGCAAACACATTTGTTTATTTCTTTCTTAATTTGCCAGGTCACTTTGCTGGCAGAGTCCAAAGCAGAGGAATCCAAGATGTATTGATTTCTTTCTCCATGACTATTTAATCGGTTAAAGTGTGAGCTACTTGAAAACGCTAAGATGCTGGTTACATTTTAATAAATGTCCTTTGTGGACGATCAATACTTCTTAGCCTTCCCCCGCCAAATAAATAAATAAATAAATAAATAAATAAATATTCCATTTTCTTATAAGTTAATGGGGGGGGATCTTTCTACCATCATCATTTATTGTGGTAAACAAGAATATGAAAAGTGTTAATGAAATGACCAACTGTCTATAAAATAAAAATCTTGCAAGACAGCCTCCTTTCTTCTCTTAATTTGATGAAACAAAATGGAAAATTGCACTGGTGCCCATCCGGCGTGAAATGATGTTAACAAGCAGAAAACAAATGCTGTAATGAAGGACTTCTAGGATGTACTATGTATAGTCTTACTTGTAAAGAGGGAATTACTGGGCAGTGCTCTAGCCCTGAGCAACAGCCCACCCCCTACTGAGAACCACAGCTATCATCATTTCCCCCTGGAAGTAGAGCCACTCAGCACAATGCAACAAAATTGATGTTCACAGCATAGTAATTATCCATGTGCTGCAAATAATAGGCCAGGCAATTATGAGCCAGGGCAATGCCCCGCACAGGCAAAGTAAAGTTCCACAATGAAGCAATCACACAGATAATTGAGGCAATAGCCCCACAGAAAAGGGACATGAACAACGTATCATTTGTTGGGTACTCTTTGCGTGAAGGAAGAAGTGAAAAATAACTGAATTTTCCAGAACATCAAAACTTACCATTTAAGTGCAAAGTGTTTCATTTTCAGAATGCATTCATTGGCCAGGGCTGTCTCACTTAAAATACTTCATTAATTATCTCCTTCCAAAAACAATGCATTTTAATGTGACCATATGTTGATAACTTCTTTACTAAACAAACAAGCAAATAATGCTTTTGTTCAGGAAAAGGGACTCAAAAACCCACACCTGGGTGAGGACCTCAACTGTATTCAGCAATATTCCCATGATTTTTCACATAAGTCTGACCGGGGGAGGGGGCATCTAAGTAGGCTTTTAGATTCATCATTCTGAAAGCATGAACTCATCAGAGCTGGTACAAAGCAGCACGAACCAAACAAAATACAGGCCTAAAATTGAATGGCATATAATTGAGGAAGTTTAAATGAGATATGATTGAGGAAGGATTCCCTTCTGGTGCACCTTTTTATTTTCTTCTGAGAAGAATGTGCCTGGTGGAAATATAGGAGAATTGAAGGAGAGAAGCGAGGCTATCTATGGTCTTCCCTCCTTCTGGAATTGACCTCCCATGATTTCACCCACTTTCTCTGGCATTTAGTAACTGCATACAGATGTAAATTCAAATTGTGTCTTTCCACATTCCAGAGCCTCATCCAAAAAAAACAATTTTTTTTTTCTTATTTAAGGTTGTGTTTTAAATAAGCTCCTCCTTGCAAAGTCTTTAACCCCATTTTCAGCACTTCCTAAGGTCCCTGTAAATGTTACCAGCTGCAATCTTTGAGTGGGAAGGGAAGTTTGTTAAACAGAAACCCAGGGAAGGAAATTGAAGGAGGAGTCTGAGAAAGGCCATACAAGGCAGAATGCAAGCTACCTCTGCCAATGAGAAACGAGCAGTGCCAGGGAACATAGCAGACAAGTTGATTTTAGTATTTCCATGTGTTCCATTCTACAGAAGAAACACTGCCACCACCATCTCCTTTTTCAAAAGCACCTATTAAACAGTATCACAGAACACCTCAGACACCATCGAGTTTAAAACAAGACACTGTTTTCACCCCTGTCTGTGTTTAAGTCCATGTTCAGTGCTTTTAAGGCTTTTTTTTTTAATTATTAAATAATTGATTATTGTGTGTAGGTTTTTGCCTGCGTGGTTGTACACATGCCTGCAGATGCCTGAAGAAGCCAGAAGAGGGAACGGGAATCCTGAATATAAAGTTCTTGGCAGCTGTGAGCTGTTCAACGTAGGTGCTGCAAACTGACCTCCAGTCCTTCCCAAAAGCAGCACGTGCTTTGAATGACTAAATAAACTCCTCAGTGTATGTTTTTAGATTTTTTTGTCTTGTTTTTGAGACATTGTCTTACATAGAACTCAGGCTGACCTAGGGTGTACTGTGTAAACAGGCTAACTCACTATACTCTTCCTGCCTCTGTCTGCATTTATATGATAGTAATAGATTTTGTAATGAACATTTTGTAGCTGACAAAACCAAAACTCAGAATGAAGCAATACGAGAGGGTATAATCTTAAGCTATTTATAAGATTGTTACATATGTTCATAGGAAATCTCATTCTATTGAAAACTACATGTGTCTGTTTATCTTTCTACTCATTGCTCCTTTGATGGACCCATTTTCTTGGCTTATGTATTCTTTGGGAATTCTCTATGGGTAAAGCACTGAGACAATGGAGAATTAAAATCTGGTCCCTGCTCTTCAAGACCTTACAGTCCATTGGAGGACAAAGTCATGTAACCACAAACCTGTGTAATAACAGATGATTTCCCCAGCTAGGTAATAGATTCACCCCACAGTAACTTATGACCTTACTGGTTCCTTCAGTTAGACCTTCACCTCACAACTCAGTCATGTCCTTCCATCCCACAAAGATTCTATACTCTTTGAACCATGTATGATTGGAGGTCTACATCTAAAAAATTATTAACACACATAGCATTGAACTCCATCTCAATAGATCTAGTTTTAGCAACTCACCTGGACCCTGAAAATATGCACTGTAGCAAATTGTGGATATTCTCACTGCTGCTGTTCCCAGGGACATCTGATGAGCATCCTTCACTATCCCAAACACAATTTCTCACTTAGGAAACTTTCTGTGTTCTTGAGACCTGGACATATTTTCACTGCACTGTCCCTCAGCCACAGACAAAGGAGACTACTGCAGGGGCCTCAGGAATGTGCTTTACCTGATGTATGAGGAGTGGGGTGATTCAATTAGGGCTTAGAGATTGTTTCTTCTCTAGCTTTCTTCTCATTGAGACTCCACCCAGAGCAGCCACTTAATGTGAGTTTTGAATTACTGGTAGAAATAGAAGAGAACATATAAAGATATTTTTATTTTCATGTCTTTCAAATTAAGATCTCAAATAATGAACAAACTTTTCTGGATGCTTGTTTGCTGGGAAAATATATAGACGGTTGCCTTGGAAACACCACTCTGAACTTTCTAAATATTCTACAATGGAAAACCATGCCACTGCCTAATAACGAACACGATCTCCCTTATTTCTGTTTTTGGCTGAGAATATATAATGAGATCTGAATGCCAATAAATATCATTTTTGAGGACATAATTACCATATGCAGATTATTATTCTTTTCATAAACCCATTTTAACCAGTCAGGCTTCTGAAGTGCAATTGCTTAATAAAAATATATAAAAAAATAAATATTGTTTTTTAAAGCTGTAGTTGATATGGATATTTTGCAGCTCCCCCAATCTTTTTTTGACCAGTCCATTTAAAAATATAAGCTGTTTTCAATTACACTTTTTGATAGTTACCAGATTAAAATTTTTCTTTCCAAGCTTTATGTGTGTGTGTGTGTGTGTGTGAAATAGAAGAAGGGTTTTAGGTAACTTTGGAGAGTTAAACTTAATAGTACATCCCTTTAACAATTCGGACATCTTGTTCTAAAGGCAATTTTTAGGCTCAGTCATAAATATATTTTCTACTGCTTGCAAGAAACTCCCCATCAGTTATTGTTTCTGTTTACTCAGTTTGGAACTTCAGTCTCGCAAAGTTCCAATCAAATTCCTGGAGCACATACATGATCCATGGGGTATGGACAATTTTGAAAATTAACCTATTAACTTGATCTACTTTTAAATGCCGATAGCCAAACACAGGTAAGACAATACTCACCAAGAGGCGTTATTATCTGGATGACTTATCTACAAGTTATATCAGATGATTCCAAGTCTCCACTACGCTATATGTCTTGTAGACATGACCTAAGATGTCTCTCGTAGTTATGACCTCTGCATGCTAGGTGCCTGCTCAAAGGAAAGGAGATTTAGTTTTCCAAGTTCCTACATGTTTAAACAAAAGTGCTTAGAACATGGAAACATAAAAAGTAGTCACTAGTTGTTGTCTCTCCTGTCTTCTTTTAGGTCATTAGGAAACTTTAGGTCATTAGGATACTTGTTCTCAGTTTGTGCTTTGTTTCACTGGCATAGCTTTGCTTTTGCATGATATGAAATCTAAAATCAGCTTAAATATTGTAAGCAGTCAGGTGGTCAAGGACTGAATGCTAAGCATATTCTTTATAGCTGCGTCACAGATCCAGTCATTCTTTCCTATATTTTGTTTTGCCTAATTCTTAATGCATTTGCTTACAATTTATTGTTTTTATTTTGCTAATATAATGTATACTCTTTTCTATCTTTTGCTACTGTGAGTGATTTTTCAAACACTATTATTTAAACATACTTTATCCTCTTCTCTATAAATAAGTAAAAAACACACAGAGAAAGAGAGACTAGAAAGGTGTACCAGTAATTAAACAAGAAGGTATATGCCACCTCTTGCTTTCCAGTACAGTTTCCCTTCCAAAGTGTAGGTTTAATTTAAAACCAAATGAGGAAATGAGAACACGCTGAGCTTGGTAAACCCAGAGTCAACCAGAAAGGGTCAAAAAAAATTTATTTCTCCTTTATAACAGTCCCTATCCAAGTCAAATTTGAAGGGAAACAGGAAGCTGGAGTTCCTACAACTATCAATGTTGAATCCACTATGGCCAAGTACTGTACTTTGAATAACAGGGGATTTAGCTTTTTTCCTTTTCTATCTCAGGTGATGAATGTCTGGGCTCTCTGCCTACTTCTTTCCTAGTTTCCTGACTAAACTTCAAACATGGATACTTATTCTCAGTGTGTTTTATATGCCCTGATATTTTACAGTAGAAAAGACAATTTCTCAGTCTTCTCATATGGATTATTAAAAAAAAAAATTACCCCTGTTACCGTAGACAGATGCTAAAGGAAAAAAAAAACACAGTTATTTTAGTCAAAATTTGATTGGAGAGGGTATCATCATCAAAATCTGTCCTAGACTGTATAGAAGTGACAGAAATCCTTAAAATGAACATGTGCCAAAAATACACCCATTTCTTACTCTTAAGGATCCTTGGATAGTGAAATTATGTAATAGAAAAGTTTATGCCAACTTTCTCAATAGATATATTGTCTGAATTCATTCTGACTTTCAATTTACATTCAATTAGGAAGTGCTACATTTTTTTTTTTTACTGTACCTTGGCTCAAGAAAATTTTGACTGTAGGATTCAGAAAGTCAGTTTGTGATATATGTACACCTTTCTCAAAAGACAAAGACATTAGATCATATTCTGATCCTTGGGTAAGAGGTTGGATGTCATTTGATGCCATGAATTGCCTTACCTAGTTCTATGAACTAAAATTTTTTACTTGGGCTACAAGATTTGGCATAAAGATGGGTTTTAGGTTTTGCTGCTTCTAGAAATTTGGAAGCCACATTTAAGGCTTAATAATTTTATGGAAAAGAAGTCTAATTTTTGTTTAAAAACTGGAAGACCTGGCATCAGGGACCACCTGCCTTGATGTTAGTCAAAGTCTGGGGATGGTCCTTAGAACTTAGAACGAGCATTTGCTCCCTAGGGTGTCCAATCCCTTTCACTGCCTGTTTACTTTCTGACACCGAAAAAAGTATAGTTTTGTGTTCTTCCTAGTTTTGCTTCAACTTGACACAAGCTAGTCATCACAGATAAAAAGGTCCTATTAAGAGAATTCATCCATAAGATCCAGCTGTAGGGCATTTTTCCTAGTGATTGATGGGATTGGCCCTACCCATTATGGGCCACCTGAGCTGGTGGTCCCAGATTTTATAAGAAAAACAAAGTTGAGCAAGCCATGAGAAGGAAGCCAGGAAAGCAGCACCCCTCCCTTCCATGGCCTCTTCCTTGATTCTTGCCTCCAGGTTCCTGCCTTGTGTGAGCTCCTGCTCTCACTGATTTTGATAATGAACTGTTAGCTCTGAGTGAAACGAACCCTCTCCTCCCCAAGCTGCTTTTGGTCATAGTGTTTCATCACAGCAATAGTCACCCCTATAAGACACCCTAGTATCACATATATTGTTTAAATAGAAAACTAAACATAGATTTAAAAAAATTAGAATGTGGAACCATTATAAAAATAAGTCAATATTTTCTTCAGAAAAAAAATTGTGTGTGTGTGTGTGTGTTTGTGTGGGTATGTATTAGAATGCTTTTCAGTGACTACCTAGTTAACATCCTTAGAAATTTAAAGCTATACCAGTGGAAAATGTTTAAAAGGGCAACTTAAAATGTTAATATCTATCTTGGACTCTTCGGTAACGCATAAAAACTGCCAAGAGGGAATAAATGGCTCTCAAAGAACATGGAGAATGTCTGCACTTTCGAAGAAATGTTCAAAGACACACAGATGAAAATTGGTTCTGGTTTTAAAATAAAGGATCCCGCTTGGGGACCAGAGGACACAGTAAGAAAACCTGAGAGTTTTATTCCTTCTGGGTTTTCTCTTAAAAAATTGAAAGTCACACTTGAGTATGCTAAATTATGATTTTCAATTAAATTATTATTCTTTAGAAAATGCAAAATGAACAAATGTCAAACATTTTATTCATGAATGCAGAACCTTTTATAATACCAATGTCATTTCACATAAGCATCTTAAAACAATCATATATTAAGAATTTGCTAATAAATGCAGGGCTCATTAATTGACTGATGAAGAGAAAGGCCATGCTTAGACTCTCCTTTCCCACAGGACAGAAAACAGTGGCATCTTTGCTTGGTAACATCTACTTGAAGCTATGTACAAGAACAATTTGCAAAACTCTGTAGTCTGTAATTTAACTTATTACAATAGAAAACTGAAAATTAGACATGTGGATGGAGCGGTTTACTCATTTGTGTTACCCTGTTATGTTTCTAATGTGGAGTGCTCAGCATAGAGATCAAAAGGAGATGTGAATGTAGCATCTATGTTAAGCACATCTCCATTATCCTTACGGTATTTGCTCCAGGTCACCTCCTTACAGCCTGTCTTTCTATTTGTTTTCTTTACTCTCAGAAGCTGTCCTGTGAGATGTTGTCTACAGCCTATTACAATTAACACATGAGAGACAGGCCCGAAATGGTCAGTTCTTCATTTTGTTGAGTGAGCGCTAAACATTGACTCTGTCGATAAGTTAGTCAACCCCAGGACATTACGAGCAGAGTTACTGCAAGCCCGCATTTGGGGTGCTTGCTTTGTTACTAGGTCCTGATCATATCTTTCCTGAGTCAGCTTGCCTCCTATGTGAGAGCTTTATGCTGTGCAATTTTAGTGAGTCTGTTGTGATTCTGATTTTAAGCATCTATAGGCTTCTTTAATAGTAATCATGATAACTAATTAAAAAAAATCTAGATCTAATACTTAAACTCCACAATTTTCATAGAAAATAGTGAAGTTGAACCAATCCTGCCTTGGTGATTCAAAGACCTTTGTAGAGGCAATATGTATAAAATAAAAGCCATCAAAAAAGTATGTTGCCTCCTTTCCGTTTGCCACTTATCGTCTTAAATATATGAAGTGCTTGGACAGATGCTGTATCTTTGTCACATGTAATTTTGCATAGCAGTCAAAAACGGAAACTTATCCTGTCATATCCAAGCCACAGTTAAAACAATCCCACAAAAATAAAAAAGGAAAGAGCATTCGCCCCTTGAGACTTCATCATTTCATCAGTGTTGGCTCTGACCAACCACTTTGCCAATTATCTTACCAGTTAAGGTTGCAGTTAGGTAGGAATGGCTTTCCTGCTTTTTGAGTCTCTCAAGGCAGGAAGCTACAGGGTGAAAGTTCTCTATAGCAATGCAAACTTCCACTTTACAGAAATACTATAAAAGTCTCTGCATAGTATAGGGTTCCTCTCAGAAATATTTTATTCATTTTGGGTAATTTAAGCCCACACAGATAGTTGTTTTTTTTTTTTTTAAAAAACACATTAAAATGTACTAGTATCTACTAAAAAAGTTATCTTTTTGCAAACACTTGTGAACTTGTGCAAGCATTCTTCTCTGCTAGGAAATGTCACTGCAACTGAATTTAAATCAAGTGTTCATATTTCTTTGGGGAGTTTCAGATCAGCAAAAGAAATGGAATATTTACAATTTGGTGCATAATTCATTTTTTTTCTGTATGCAACTTCATTCTTTTTTTCTTTTTCTAAGGGTGAATTGTGCTGAATTTTAGACAAAAATGGAGATGATAAATTATTAAGCACCACTCCAGAGGCTGGTATGAGCAGGTTATTATTAGCTTCATTATCACCATGGCTAATAAAAGAAAGTATCAGGAAATGAAAAAGAAAAGACTAGGATGTAAGATTTCTGAGAAAGTTTGCTTAATGTTCTAATGTGCGCCTGTTTATCAGAACCCCATGTGGGACAGAATTGTCTCGAATCACGCTCTGATCTTTGCCTTTGCCAGCTGCAAAACCGAGGGCATATTTCAGGGCTGTCAACCCGCTTTCTTTCTCCCAGCAAGCTTCTCTCCCTCAGAGAGCTGGCAAGGTGATAACATCTTTTAGCAGGAAGGTGTGAAATCAAGGCAGGTTTTCATGGCAACTTCCGTTCACTCTGAATTGGAGTCCACCAGAGTGGCACAGGACTCCCATAATCCCTCGGGTTTTAAACTAGGCTAGGTGACAGGATGAGATATCTCAGCAGGTGGCTTTACCTTAACTTTCTCATTAATTTTCTTTCTGACTTGGGTTGCTTGTTTCATAACCTCTTCAGTACCATAGTTTATCTTCAGCTGAAGTCCACTCAGTAATCATTTCTGTTTTAGAGAGAAATCATTATCCACAACCTTTATCCTCATGATAATTTTCTTCCAATCACCAGCACTGTTTTTATTGGTCAGTATGGTTTAGGACTCATGACGACATGTGAGTTCTAATCTTTTCCCTGTTCTTTGTGTAAATGGCACAAACTTCTGGCGAGAGGTAGAGAGGATGGCAATGGGCATTTGTCCTGGTCTTCTCCCATTCCATTTCCTTTGACAGATTTTACATACAATACTTATCTTTCATTGAGAATGCAGTCTCAATGAAATACTCAGGACATCAAAACCAAAGATACTGAAATAGGCCAGGAAGAGAATTTGAATTGTCTACTGAGAGAAAACAAACACTGCAGGTTGTAAACAGGCAAAGACAAATACTTTTTTTTTTTTCACTTCAGTACTGGGCTTGTCCAACAGCCCCTATCTGAGTCTATGGGTGTTTGTTTGTTTAATCATATGTGTATGTGTGTTATGCTGATTATACTTTATGTCTGTAGATATGCATACATGTACAAATATACATGTGTATAAACACATGTGCATATATACATATGAATGCATATAGGTACATTTGTTGTCTGGAACTCATAAGGCAAATATGAATTGTTAAGCTTTTTAATATTCTTCCTTTCCTTTACCTAAATCTCTATTTCTTAAAAACTTAGAAGCTTGCATCACAGAGAAGTATTTGTTTTTCAACAACTTCTTCAAACAGAGAGAATGAAATCAGCAATAGAGCAGTATATAAAGCCAGTGGTTACCACTAAGGTATCACATGACCCTTTTTAGATTTAGGTATCTCTAGTTTCCTTCCTTGGCAAGATTTGTATGCGTTGTCTATGTGGCCACTGGCAAGACATATCCAGATGTTGAAAAGTTTGGTCGGTCTAATCCTGCTTAGTTATTAGCTTACCATGACTTCAACACTTCTGAAATTGAGTGAGGCTAATCCCCTAGGCAAAAGAATAAAAAACATCCTCTGTTCTCTGCCCCTTTTCTATGGAAATGTTCCCTAGAATTGCCATGATGTTTTCAATGTTGTATAATCAACCACAGGAAGATAGAAAGTTCTACAAGAATCCCCCCACTCCCCCAAAAAGGTTCTTGCCAAGGAACAACTTGATCCCATCATTTTGGTTTTATTATATTTGATTTATTACTTTCATAAGAAAGTAACTGGTCATTGAACCTTCAGTCCACATTTTCTACAGTTTGGGTCTTTGCGGGTTTTCTTTGCTTGCTTGCTCCTTTTATTTTACCATAGAAAATAAGAGATGGAGAATAGCTCACTTGCTAAGGGACACAGCAAGTACAAAGCCCTGAATCTGATCCTCAGCACCACCGAAGCTAGGTGTGGTAGAGCACACTTGGAAGGTGGAGTCAGGGGAATCCAAAATCCAAGGTAATCTCCTAATATAGAGCACTTTCAAGGACAGCCTGTGCTAAAAGAATATATATATATATATATATATATATATATATATATATATATATATTAGCTGAAGTAATAAAAGAAGTAGCATCAGTGGAAAGGGAAGAACGAATAAAAGTCTACCCAAATAAAACTGTTAAAATGGTTTTATTTTCTTCCAAATAATTTGCATGATGTTCTTAGCTGTAAAGTAGGTCTTTTAGCACATGGTAAATGCCACCGGCTCATACCCCTCTTCCTTGTTTACACCGTGGCATTGTACCCCTCCTTACTGCAAATAGCGTGGGCTTCTCTCTTTTCCATGGGTCTAGCAATTCTCTCCTCCTATTTCTCTACCTTTCTCCTTGTTTAGTTACCTTCCCTTTTATGTTTTTGGCTTATCAATATATCAAGAAGAAAACATGATGACTCCTCTGTATATATATGTGTGCTTTTCAGACTTCATTCACCTCTGACCTATAATGGCCCAATTTAGCTTGAGTACTTTTATTTATGCTATTGCCTGGACCTATACATTTTGATCAAAGGAACGACACTTGCTGCTCACTGCCTTCAGAGAGCACTTTTCAGGTACCATCCGTTCAGAAAAAGCAGTCACCCAATACATGAGATTGTGACAAGGTATAATGTAATGGTAGTTATACGAACCTCCAATAAACCGGCGCTACTTCACAGATTACTTGGAGAGAAAGTCTCTTAGCGTGCTTGAAGAAGTATGAAATGAATTTCATTTCCTTCTCATTTGCCTTGCTTCTGAAAGGTTTCATGCAAGATATGTGACCAACTATTATAGTACTAATCCATCCATGACAGAGCTCAATTTTCCCTGAGAATTTACTTCTGAATGGGCTTCTCAAATACGTGAAAGCTCAAAATTAAAGTACACCGAACAGAACAGCCACTGAGGTGTGGACAACTGTCAGTCAAAAAAGCCAGTCGGAACAAAATGTAAATTAGATTTTATTTTATTTTTATTTTATTTTTCAAAGTGATGTATAATGATGAGGTGGTAAAGTTTTATTGCCCATTTCCAAACAAGAACAATAAGGAGAGCTGTAGTGAGGTTTCCTCATTACCAGCCTTTCAAAGGGGCTGCTGTTGTGAAGACCTGGGAGGGATGTGAAAATGCTCTGGCTGGTTGGATGCACTTCGCACCAAGATAGATGAGAAAGTGGGAAAAAAAAAAAAACAAAAAAAAAAACTTTTCACTTGATGTAATGTCCATAGAACAACTGGTATAAAAGGTGGTTTCCCAGTGGCCAGGTATTAACATATATCCCTCATTCCATCCCAGAAAGGGCTGTCTGATCTAATGAATTAATACAACTTTAAAACCCAGCATTGTTTGACTGACCAAAAACGTGAGATGTTAGAGAGAGTTTCCTCATAAAAAAACATGCAATCTGGAGGGTGTAATTTCTTATCCTTCTGCTTCGTAGAGGAGGAAATTGCCTCCATACACATTCCTAGGCTGACATTTAGTTCCAGGATTTGCTGAGCATATGGTTGATGTATAAGAACACGGAAATCCTTTTTTTTTTAATTTTTTTTATTTTACTTGTCCATGGAAGTCAGTCTTTATTTTGTGAAGTAATTGTGTAGATCCCAGCTTCTTATGTTAAACTTAGGACAGAAACACAGCCTGCGAGTGGTTCACTGACTGTTAAACTCTGACGAAGCATCAAGGGCTCTGAGGATGATGGCAAGGCCTGGAGCAGGCCAGAGACATCTTGCTTTCAGTTGTAGTCTCTTAAACTGAAGTGACCCTGTACAACTCCAGGGACAAAGTCCACAGAAGCTCATTCCTCTGTCCACCAGGTATCACAGAAACCATGTAGAGCAAAAGATGAAGGGACTGAATTTCAGAAAACCTAGCACAGGACTAGCACGACAGATTTTTCTTTCCTTGACTTTCCCCATTTCTAGTTCTGAAAACCTAACAATGAGAGAGACAGAGACAGACAGAGAGAGAGAGAGAGAGAGAGACAGACAGACAGACAGACAAACAGACACAGAAATAGAGAGAGAACAGTGCTTACAGAAAATTTTCAGTTTCTGATATGAGCATAATAACTGGGTTGGATACTCCTAGAGAACTTTTACTGCTGCTTTTTTTGGGAAGACTCTGATGAAACATTTTAAAGAGGGTTTTAGAGGGTTTTTATTCTTTTATTTCTTTTTTTTGTTTTTTTGTTTTTGTTTTCAAAAGAGGGTTTCCCTGTGTAGCTTTGGCTTTCTTGGACTCCCTTCATAGACAAGGCTGGCCTTGAACTCACAGAGATCCGCCTGCCTCTGCCTCTCGAGTTCTGGGACTAAAAATGTGTGCCACAACGCCCAGCTTTAAAAGGTACTAATAATTATGGTAGAGAGAGATGTTTGGAAGTATCAAAATGCTAGAGGAGTCATACAAGGGAGAGTGGCGTGAGTGGGAAAAGCGTACCTGGAAGAGGTGGATACCCAAGTGTGCATTGGATAAGGTACCCTGCACACACATCTCTCCAAAGGCAAACATGCTTCCCCTCCACATTCTTCTGGTGTTTTTGCTTTTGTTGTTATGTTTGGTATAGTTTTTTTCTGTCCCCCCCCTCAGGCTGTTCACTCAAAAATATGAGCTTTACAGAGCATATAAACTATTATTACACACTACTTTTACACAGCTCCTATTTGCAGTGTTTGCATACACATGGAAATCTGAAGCACATGACCCTATGGGAAAGCCCCCCTTTCTCTTCTATACAGGAGAAAGAGCAGGGAGCTAGGCAGCTACCATGCCGCTAGTTTAGATGGTTTAGCTTTTCTCCATAGTGACATATCCAAATACTTGATTTAAAACTTCAGTCCAACACAAGCCAGGAATAATGGACAGTTGCCTGATTGTTTTGTTTTTTTACTTTGGTTTTTAAATCAATTTTACAAAGGCCAAATTCAACAAGTTTAAAGGATCTTTCCAAGTTTAGCTACTGAAAATAAACCTGAGCTTCATATTCTAAGAGTACAGTAATTAAGAGAAATATATTTAAATTCATCTTAATAACCTAAACCTTTGGAAAGGTCATTGGAAGAAAAAAAATCCTTTCCATATTCATATAAGCATACGGTACAAAATATCAGCCACCACGGCAGGCCTTCCTCCAAAGTTGTAATTTAAAATCTCATATGCTCCACAGCAAAATATTGGTAATGAGAGTGAAGCGGAAAGAATGAGAAAAGGATGAAGTGGGTTAGGATACATCTAGAACTATCAAAGTTCGTGAAAGATGGTTCTTGCTGTAGAGTGCACTCTGAGGCAGAACTTGGGTTTGGGGTTTTGGTTAACACATCAACAAGGAGAGTGATTTATAGTCAAAGCAGATCATGTCCCTACTTTTCTTCTCCACTTTAGTTTTGAAGCAACCTTCTGAGCAGCATTGACCAGTAAAGATAGTTCGCTTGCTTGATATCTACATATCCCTGTTGGGAGGTGTGGGGTCTTTAGTAGGATGGGCTTATGGGAATACTTAACGTCACTGAGGAAATTGATCCTGAATGGAATTTGGAGGATGCTGGAGTCCACCCCTGCCTTATTTCAGTTGTCATAAGGTATATAGTTTGCTCTGTCTTGGATACCCACTGTCTTAACCAAGGTTCTATTGTTGTGAAGAGAACCTATGACCAAGACGACTCATATAAAAGAAAGCATTTAATTGAGGGCTTGCTGACAGTATTAGAGGTACTTTCCATTATTATCCTGACTGAGAGCTTGCTTGTGGCAGGCATGATGCTAGAGCAGTAGCAGAGAAGGGTGGGGGGTGGGGGGTTGGCCTGGCATGGGCTTTTGAAAACTATGAAACCTATCCTTAGTAACACACTACCTCCCATAGTGCCACAAACACTCTAACAAGACCATACCTCCTAATCCTTGTAATTCTTTGAAATACTTCCACTCCCTGGTGACTGAGCATTCAAATAACGGAATTTATGTGGAGCCACTCTAACTCAAACCACCTCACCTATCATGACACACTGTCACCACAGCTTCAAACTAACAGGGCAGTTTATTCCTGGGAAGAAATCTCTACAAATGTGACCCTAAATTTAAGTCATTGTAAACGAATTATCTCAGGGGCTTGTTCCTATAATACAACACTATAAAAGATATATCCTGAAAGAGAATTTATGCCTAATTTTTTATTCTAGCTTTAACTCTGTCATGTATACCCCCCTCCCTTTTTTTTTCCCTTGGCAGAAAATTGTAGTGAATGATTCAGTAAGACACATTGTGAAGTTGTGTTTGTTGTTTTCATTGTGATGTATAAAGTTTATGTCTGGCTAATCTCACTGGGTGGTGTTTTGGTTTGCAAGTTCCTTAAAATAATGTAATTATTAAAATAATTAAAAGATAAAGCCAAATGATACAAGCATCAATTTTTTTTTCATGTCTTTGAGTGGAACCTTTGCAAATGCTGTACCATCATGTCCTTCTTCAATGAAGGAGAGGTCGTGTTTGTGCTGATCCACAGCAGTGAAAAACAACAAACCAAGGAGAGATTTCATCACATCCTGTCTTAGAGCTGATAGACATAAGATATTTCTTTAAAAGCAAGAAGTTAAGAGGTACTGAATCTATACACTTTTATTTTAAATTTTAATAAAACAGTATAATTGTTACAACTGCCAAAACTTACATGGCTCTATTCAATACTGTCATGTCTTTCTGCACCTCAGGTGTGGCTGGACCATCTGGAATGATCATGATCTACCATTTGTCTAACTGCTTATTTATACCTTTGTCATCTGTAATCTATAGTGTATCTGTCATTTATTATCTGTTAACATATCAAATCTTTATAATTTAGCCCTTCACTTTCTACTCTTTCTTACGTAATCAGATGCAATGTTACAGAACATAATCATCTTAGTTATCTACAAATCCATGGACATGTTTTCACTATCTATTTGATATTTGTGTAACATATACGGTATTTTATTTTTCATGTTTAATAGCTGTTAGGATGTATGTGAATGTTGGGTAGTGTATCACATTATATATCCACTGGAAATGTAGCTTCTTCAGTGCAGATGCTGCTTCTGGTTCAAAGATACCTTGCACGTGCCTGGTAAATGTTCTAAGCTGTCCAGTTATTGGTGATGCCCCGATTACCCACTTTCGATTTTTCAATACCCCGGCATGCGATGTTGTCGTTCGGTGTTTGTGAATTAGCCTTCCACATCTGCATAAGAATGATATTGAGGAGCCTGGGAAATGCTAGGTTATAATGATATTTCTTGTGCTTGTTTTCATAATCTCCAGAGAACTTTCTGGAAGTCTGCAATGTTTCTAGAGGTATCTAGTTAGTTCAGACTTTAAGATGCAGATCAATGAATCTCAAGGGAAAAAAAAAAGATATTGGAAAGCCTTTTCATCATGACTGACCATCCCTCAATTGATATCTCCCTATCCCTGCTTTGCCTAGTCATTCTCAGTGTCTTCATGTGATTGTGGCCACGATTCTAAACTATGAGCCAAGGAAATAAAAATGGAGGATAAATATTTTTCATCTGCCAAGTAAGTATTTTTATTCCATGGGCATAGTATTTTTTTTTGTATTTAAAATGACAGATCTTGTCACAAAGGTTCTTAATATTATATTGAAAAGATATCTGTATTACAGCAGAGGTTAAAAAACTCATTTATTTATAAGACTCTCAGGTCCTGGAGAGGTCTGCTACCTCTTTCTCCCTGCAGACAGTTAATATTGTTGAAAATAAAAAGCTGTTATATTATATGACAAGCACACTGGTATTAAAAACAAACACAGGCTGCCTGGATCTGGTGATGTGTGCCAGGGCTGGCAAACTGCTGTCTCAAAACAGATCAAAAACCGGTATATGTTCACATTTTTTTTTTTTACTTTTCCCTCTCTTTCTGTGTTTGTTCTCGTGCAAACGATTCTTCAGAAATTAATAAAATGAGTTATGGAAATAAAATAGCCAGCTTCATTCTGAGGCTCCTAGACTCATATAACAAAATTATTCATGAGTCCATGAAGAATGCAAACTGAGGAACGGAACGTGCTCGGGAGAAATTCCCTTAAGTAGGGCACAGAGAGGCTCATCGCTAGGAAAGCAAGCAGCAAAATGCAAAAGCATGTATTAAAACAAAAAGGGAGTGATATCCACATCCCTGTAGCCTGTATGGGCCTTTATTACCTACAACCCTGAAGCCCTTCAGACAGTTGAAAGAGTTGGGGTCTCACAGAAAGTCAAATTTAACATTTGCTGGAGAAGAGTAGCCAGAGTGGCACAGAAGTGTTTCCACATCTGATCTGACATACATCAGGACAAGCTGAATCTGATACCGGGCTTCTGAAATTTGAGCTCTAGGAGCCTAAAATTAGGCAAAAGACCAGAGAGTAGAGTCTTGAGTACTGGTGGTAGAGAGGGACTAGAAGTGATGGCTATAAACTGCTGGGCTATTGAAAGAGTCACTTGGAGGCACAGTTTAGGCTTGTTCACAAGAGAATGAGCATAAACCAAAAGGGGCATTCAATGGGGAAATGGTTATCCCATTCCATGAAAACATGTAGCTGGTCATAGGAAACCCACGCTCCAGCCACTCTGAACAGCACAGAACTCCATTTATTTTCTTTTCTCTAAACCAAAGTTCATAATAAGCGGGAAAGAAATGGCTGGAAGGATGGTGATAATTTTAGTTTTTAATTTGTCTTCCCTGCTGCAGGCATTTTTCACCTCAAAGCAATGCTTTCAGCTTCTTCTCTTCTGCTTATGTTTGAAGAGAAACAAAATCCAGTTGAGGGTTTTCATCAGTGGAGGAAGTGGGCCACCTTGGATGAATTTATTTGGAAAGGGTTCCCTCTGTACGTCTGTAGGAAAGCCTTGCAGGCAGGGATAGGTAACCCCTAACCATCCACACCCTTGAAGCACCTGCAATGAGGAAGGAGAATGAGATGAGCACATAGGGCTCTTCTGAGCAGAGATAATGGAGGCATACAGAATGCTACAAAATGTTAGGGAGACAGATAATTTTACTTAAATACAGTTCTATTTGTTTTGCTTAAATGGCACGAATAAAATGTTGCATATGGTTATTTTAGTGGAATGGAGATCTAGTTATAAATATAGCCATAAAAGGTAAGTATACTATCTTTTGCCTAATTATGAAAAGAAACTATAATTTAAAAAAAAAAACACTTCCTTTATTAAACTTGAGGTTGGGGATCGTATTTATTAGTTCAGTAATACCAAGATTTGTTCCGTAAACTATGATAAGGGGTCTCTAAAAAATTCTGTTTTAAAAACAGTAAACAACCCAGATGCCCCTCAACTGAAGAATGGATGCAGAAATTGTGGTACATCTACATAATGGAATATTACTCAGCAATGAAAAATAAGGAAATCATGAAATTCGCAGGTAAATGGTGGGATCTGGAAAGGATCATCCTGAGTGAGTTTTCCCAGAAGCAAAAAGACACACATGGTATATACTCACTCATATAGACATACAAATAGGACAAACCCACTAAAACCTGTGCATCTAAAGAAACTAAGCAAGAGAGAGGACCCTAACTAAAATGTCCAATCCCCATCCGGAAAGGCAAAGAGGATGGACATCAGAAGAAGAAAACAGGAAACAACCTAGGAACCTACCACAGAAGGCCTCTGAAAGCCTCTGCCCTTCAGACTATCAAAGCGGATGCTGAGCCTGATGGGCAACTGTTGGGCAGAGTGAATGGAATTTTAGGTAAGAACTGGGAAATAGTAAGAGCTGGAGAGGACAGGGTCTCCACAAGGAGAGCAACAGAACAAGAAAATTTGAACATAGGGAACTTCCCAGAGACTCATACTCCAACCAAGGTCTATTCATAGAGATAATCCAGAACCCCTGCACAGATGTAGCCCAGGGCAGTTCAGAGTCCAATTGGGTTACATAGTAATGTGAAGAGGGACTGCCTCTGACATAATCTGACTGGCCTGCTCTTTGATCACCTCCCTCTGGGGGGGAGCAGTCTTACCAGGCCATAGCAGAGGACAATGCAGCCACTTTTGATGTGAACTGACAGACTAAGATCAGAAAGGAGAGGAGAACCTCCCCTATTAGTGGACTTGGGGAGTGGCATGCAAGCAGAGGGAGGAGGGAGGGTGGGATTGGGAGGGGAGGAGGGAGGGGCTTATGGGGGGATGCAGAATGAATAAAGTGTAATTGATGAAAAATTAAAAAAAAAATAAAAATAAAAAAAATAAAAACAGTTACAAGAACACTTAAATGTTAATTTTCGGAATCTGGGGACATGAAGAACACAGTCAGACCTTATATCATTTTCACTCTGCTGGTTCTGTGGGAGGAAGAGAGAGGAAGATCCTATTGGGATTTCTGGATTAATCTTTGATAGAATCCTTTCTGAAAGCTGCCCTTCATTATTCTGCTTGGCTTTGTATTTAGATTTCTAAGGACAGTAGATGAGAGTTTGGATTAATGTGTGAACCACACATGAGCAAGCACTTTGTAAAAAAAAAAAAAAAAAAAAGAACATGAATTGTGGAGATATAGGAGTCTTCTGTAGTTTCCCTTAAGTCTTCTAGTGCAGTAGTTTTAGAAATATTTGGTTAACCTGCTCATGTTGAATGTTGTTGCCAGTGTTAATTTTTTCATTTATTTGGACATGGCTGGACACCTAAGTTTAAGTCTGAACAAGCGGCTGAAATTTTCCATGGCAAGACTTTTAGCTCTGTGACCACTAGGATGTGAACAGTCTGTGTTCACTAGGATATCTTTCTTCATTAAAGGTCTTGGTATTTATAACATGGTATGAACTACATACATCATTGTGTATGTATGTTGTGTGTGTTTGTATGTGTATGTGCTGTGATTTAAAACTGTGAAAAATTCCATGCTCAAACTACAAAACAGTAGTGAGAATTCTTTATTGATACCACGTTGGTATGTTTGGGGGAAATGAAGACAAACAGGTGGAGAGATGGCCATAAAGTTCGGAAATATTGGTCTTGTAAAGAAAGCTTTAATGATGCATGCAACCCTGAGGAAGACGCTTCATTCATGATGGAATTGAATTTCATTGTCTTCCAAAAAACATTCAAATATTCATGAAATATCCAAGTTGTAGAATCTACATAAGAGATACCAGACCAGGTTCAGGGCACAGAGAAAACTTTGTCTTCACCATATTTCCCCACCAAATTGACAAAGAAGCATAAGAAACAAAAACACTGATGTAAGTAAAACATGACTAATTTAAAAATCAAATGTAAATATCATGGTTGGAGGAAACAGACAGTAAAAATCCTTCAATATTTTTGTCATTCAAAAGCTATAGACAGGTCGACATTTTAAAAAGGTTAGGATGGGAGGGAGAAATGCCAATCTCAGTTGGGGGTGTCTCAAATGGTGCTAGAAATAAGTGAGGCACAAAATATACTCAGACTTCAGACATCTTTACTCTACTGTCTATTGACTCAGAAACATTACTTCTGCTGGACTCTGCTATGGAAATGTTCTGTGTGTTCAGTTTCATGTTCTCCAGGCATGTCCCTGGGTACCTACATTTCTGTTTTAAATGGTCTACATCTAATGTATCCCGGACATGCTATCTGTTGTCAAAACAACCACATGGAACGGTTTGCTACTCTCTTAGAGACACATCCCCCTTGGTTCAGACATTCTTTCTGACCAAATCTTCATATATTAAAATGTCTTTAACATTTTCAGTGTGCTAGGGTGAGCAACAGTTCAATCAAGCAAATGGTCAGAGATCAATCAGACTCAGAGTTAAGACGGTTGAATAAGAGAGCTGGCAATTTTATGGTCCTTCTTTCTTTAAGTTTCTTTAGAGACCAAATGAGATAAATTGCTATCTGACCCACTGCTTGGGGATAAACGTTAAATGGTTTATCTGGGCAACCCAATCACCTCCAGACAGACTGGAGAATTGGCCTAAATAATGAAGGTGTGTGTCATTCATCTCTTTGTCTGGCTCCTGGTAACCTTGACGAGAGTGAGTGGAGACATGCTGATTTGTATACACTCAATAATTCAAGGTGTTTGCTTATCTTTCCTTGTCAGATGCTGCTCATCCATAGTCTATGTCACCATCTAATTAGACTTGTTTTTTTTTTAACTTTGCTTTCACATAAACCTGTCTTTTTCGCAAATTTAATTTGAAACCAGCTTTGCCTTTATAAAATATCACACTGATTTTGTTTGTTAACATGTTTTTTAACGAATAAAAGGCTTTTATTCATATGCTTTTGATATATCAGTTCCTAATCCGTGATCCCTCTTCAATGTAATAGTAACCAGTTTGGCATTGCTTTTTTAATGAGAATTTTTTCTAAAAATATAGCGTTATTTAACTTTGATTATTGAATATTAATTATATATGCATTTTTCTCTTCCTTCAAATCATATCTTTGGAATATTTTTCTCAGTTTGCCTGATGTATCTGAGAAAAATCTTGTGTTTTTCCCTTGCTTAGGTTTCTGACAATAGTCTTTATAAGTATAGTAAAATGGCCTATTAATGTCATAGTGCCTTGTCCTGAGTCTGACAATATCCAGTTTCTTTTCTGTTCTCTTCAGTGTAACTTCTTTCCATGGTATAAGTGGACCCATGAATCATAAGGACAGATAATGGAAATACTTGACTGTCTTAAATAACCTTTTTTTTCTGCCTAAGGCACTATGGAGGTGATCACAGACCATAAGTCTTCTGGAGACTTAGAATATTCAGGAAACTTTGGATGAGTAAAACATATATCTTGACTATTTAAGTCTTTAAAAAATATATATTTACAATTTAAAAGTTTAAAGGTCACTTTATATTTCTCATATTTTATCATAATTTGGCATATATTTCACCATGCTCTAATTAAGACTCCATATTATAATTATTCTGCAAAAATATTCAGTTGCACTCCAAAAGTTGTAGATATCATATGTCCATCTTTATGCCAAACTACAAGGTAAGAATGAGAAGAACTCATCTCTTAATTTTAAACTCACAAAGGAGAGAAATCTATTATCCTAAAGGGATTAGAAAATATGTCAGGGGACTCTGTGATGAAACAACTGAGTATAGATTCTAAATAATGTAGGAGAAAGAAGAAGGTAAGAATCCCAAGTGGATGTCACATGATACAAGCAAGCAAAGAATGGGAAAGAGAGATGGAATGAGAGGGTCACAGTAAACAAGACAGTGTTAGATACATGTCAAAAAAGCAGAAGGGTGACTCAGGAGCCAGCAGGCAGAGATGTTTCATTGAAACCAGCAAGGGCTAGTTAGCTGATGTTCATTGGTCTCCATGTTTTTTCCTCTGGACTATGTTTGTCCCACAAGAAGCTGTGAATTATTATAGATCAGGTTCATGGTCCCATATGCAGCCAACAATATCCTTATCAGCAACTGCTCTAACTCCATAGAGCTCCAGCCAGAGCTTTGGAGTACCAGGATGTCCCCTAGTGCTGATAAAGTACCCCTGCTATGAAAATCCAAAATCCAAAGCTTTTTGAATGATGGCAGAATAGCACAGATGAAAATTTTAACTGTTACCTTATGTGGTGGGTCTCAATCAATATGCACAAAACTAATCAAAATTAATGTATAAACTTACGTTTAGGTTGCATTTGCAAAGTATTTATAAAGCACATGAAGCTTACATGTATGCAGAGCCTGATCTTCAGGATGCCTCATTAGACATTTGTAACCACTATAAAAATTAGAAAACATCAAATGAGAACATACCAGTGTCAGATATTATATATTTTTTGTCAATGCTGTGGATCTGACCCAGGGTATCAATAAACTCCATGCCCAGCTCTCTTTACACTTCTTATTTTGTCACAGGCTCTTAACCCGTTTGCCCAACCCCAAACTCACTCACAAGTCCATTCAGGCATCGAGTATACAATCCTATTTCACCTCCTGAGCAGTTTGGTTGGTACACATACATCTTCTAGGTCCTAGGAACTAACTCACAATCTGACCATAAAAACATGTTTACACTGAGTGTGCCAGCTACAGCTATTCAAGACATGAATGAGTGAGATATTTCAGTACTCAGAAGGAGAATTAATCCCCAATCATGTTCCCTTCTAAAGGTATCCCAGTGCCCTTGCTCCCAGCTGCCTTTCCTGCCATCCCTCCTAAAACCTGAAGATAGAAAGTTTCTCTGTGACTTACATTCTCTAAGAAATCTGGACTCCTGAGACAGCAGTTAGCAATATTTAAAATACCAAAACAATTCCCTGAATTCTGATATAACACGTTGATTGGGGACAGTGCTGTCTTTGCATCCACAGGAGTTTGAAGGAAGGTAGCCAGATCCCATTTAAGGCTTGGGGCTTCTTCTCATTCCTTTTGTTCATATGTTTCTTGCATGTTCCTTATTCATGCTAGATCACCAATAGTTTGGTTACTTAAAAAAAAAAAAAACAAAAAACAAACAAACAAACAAAAAAAAAAACAATCTCACAATCTTTAAAGTAAGTGTTAACACCTGTTTAGGAACTGCTAGTATCTTTGACATTCCCCATTTTTTCACTTATAAATACCTTATAAGTAGCTGGTTGATGTAACTCCCAAGCACAACATAATGGTAACACAGGCTCTTCACTCTCTTTCTCTTTCTTACTCTGAACATACAATACTATCAAGGTAATTCCCCTGTGTGTGCTCTTAAACACACATACACTAGAAAGAAAATAAGTGATCTTCACTCTGTATTAAGATTGCCTTTAACTGGAATGATCCTTTTGTCCAGCTAACTTTCATGGCCTTCTGGGAAGCCCAATGCTTTTCTAAGTTGCTTTCGATCAACTGGACACAGGCTTGCCATCTGATTCAAGCCAATGACCCAAGTCTCACGTGCTCCATCTATTAGCCCTGCATAATTCACCAGACTTAGCTGCACATTGTCCACTGTAATTAAAGACGTGCTACACCATTAGAGAAAGTTTATAGCTCAAACCCTGAACTTATCTGTGCATGTACCAGCCCACCAATGGAGCTTTAGTGACTCAAAAAGAGTAAGAATAATAAAAAATAACAATGATGATGGAGGTTGTGTCTCCTTGAATACAGACCTCCTGCTAAGTGCCCTTTCTCTATTTGAATGTCTTGCTAATTCAACGCCATTAAAATAGATTCTCTTAAAGACTGTTCTGTCAAATACAAAAAAGAGAGATATATAGAGTGTGGGATTTAATTATCACTGCTCTCTGTCTCCACATGTGAGTTGTTCTGCGTAATAATTGCCCGAGTTTGTCTTCAAAGGCGTTTTAATAGTGTTAATACTAGTAAATATTGCTCATTTTGATGCCGATGTGCTGTTTTAATGGTTCCCATGGTTTCTAAAAGTCATTTCTTATCGTTTTACTGTAGAAAGAATCTTACTTTAATTATGTCATAATTGTTTGGAAGCTGTAGAATCTTAATTAATGCTGGTGGCTTCAAGGCAAAAACCAAATGTAGACTTTGTATTCATGTTTGTTTCTTCATCTCTTCCTGCCTGAGAACAGTCCCCTATGAGCTTTCTCTGGCAACATCATAGATGTTTTTAAGCTTCTGGTGATGTCATTCCTTTTATTCCTCAGTTGGCTTTTTTCCAGGTTCACCACAGAATTTAAAGGTTAATATGGAATCAACATTTCAGCCTTCACAGGGAAATCTTTATCTTGATAATACACTTCCTTCACCTGATAAAAGCAGAAAGTGTTACCTTGCTCTCTGCAAAAGATAGGATGAGAGCCCAACGCTTTGCCTTGGAATTACAGGATCGATCTCAAGCAAGACTGAGGGCTTCACCCACTCCTCCACTGCCCTCTCCTGTTCTCCAGACAGGAGGCTACTTTCACCTGTTGGTTCTTGTTTGAGAACACATGGGCCCAGGGTTTTCCTCTCCTGAAAATCTCCATATTCTCTTAAAGTCTCAGAACTCCTCTTGTCACAGCACATGATGTGCTGGTGCGGGTGCATGGTGATTGTCCTCTGTCCCTTTATGTCCAAAAGTCACCCATGGACATCATTTATATCTGAAGAACTTTTATGTTTTAATAGCACATTTTTTGAAATGTCTGTGTTTTAGCACTTTTAGATTTTTTTTTTTTTCATTTCATCCCTCTTTACTTAAAGCTGTGCTTGAAGCAGGCACCCTGTAAATGCTGGTTTAGTGATTATTTATAGACTTTATGTTTAGGACCTAGTAAGGTTTCAAGTATGTAAGTAGAAAATACATCAACTTTTGGTACCAAACTGCCAGTACAGAATTTATTCCCCAGAAGCACAAAGCTGAAAGTGACTTAATGTGTGTGTATATTCTTACATTTAATGAAAGAAGAAGGTGCCCGGTCAGACACTTTAATTATATTCCTTAGGATTCAGCATGTGGGTAGTCATGGAGCTCTAACCAGATCACAGTCTTTCCGACTGAAATTCTGAATCTTTCCCATGTGATTTTCACAAGTATCACATCAATCACATTTTGCTTCGCTTTTCCAGATCCCTATCTGATTGTCTCAGCCCCATCATTATGCATGCTAGCCAGTAACCTACAGAGAGCCTCATGGAAGCAGCTGCTCTCCTAACATCTCCTTTTTCTGTTTAGTTTCAGTCTCCTACATAAACTCAAATAACAACAATCTGAATTGATTTGCAAAGGACTTTAGGTTTTGACTGAAATAGAGAAGGTGTTTGTGCGTAGTAATGCTTGGGTGGAGCCCGGAGCATAGGCTTTATCCTGGGTTCAGCTAAGGAGCCTGATACCCAAAGATGAACCAGCAGTAAAGCTACTAATTTCACATGAATGACCAGCATCACTGGGGAGGCCAAGATGAAAAAAAAAAATCATCAACCTGTCAGAGAGGAACCACTTCCTCAGCCTCTTGAATAACCCTCCATTTTGAGAACCCTGAAAGGTAATAAGTAATAAGCTTTGGGTGTTTGCTAGAGCATGCCTTACTGGCTCAGCTGTGGTATTGTTGTATACTTGGTAGTCATGGGGTGCTGACTTCCCTCCACTGCTCTTCAAGCAGAATTGGGTAACTGAGTTTCAGCAAGGCAGAAAGGCCAGATGTTTCACCTTCTTCTCAGTGAGTAGACTGTGAAGACTAGAGACGATACTCTCAATAGAATTACATGGCTAGGACTGAAGAGATTGCTCAGTTGATAAACTGCAATGCAAAAGTGAGGACCTGAATTCAAGACCTAGAAATCATATATTAAAAAGATAGACAGGTACAGTGTTCTCCATTTGTAATTAGAATGCTGGGGAGCTAGAGTAAAGAGGATCTCTGAGACTACTAAACCAAGGAGTCTCACAGGAAATCAGGCTCCTGTCTCAAAAACAAACAAACAAACAAACAAACAAATAAGCAAATACATGGAGACAACTGAAACTGATCTCTGACCACAAAATGCACATGCAGCCACAGCCGTATTTCCCCTGCAAAAAGATTACAAACAGATGTCCATCTATACACTGCAACACACACACACACACACACACACACACACGTGCATGCCAGCATGTGTGTGTGTGTGTATCACTTAATAATTGGAAAAATTGCTGGTGCCATAATTTTGATCAAAGCATCTGGCCACACATTTGAAAGACTCGTACAGTTGCATGACCCTGTAGAATTAATGTCTCCACAGGGACTAAAAGATGCTGGACACCACACCCAGGCTGAACTATAGAAGCAGTCAAGTTATATTCCCTAATGCTCCCAAATATCTCTGACACTGTGAAGCAGAGTGAGTTCTAAACTTAATGTGCCTCCTAAGGCTATACCAGCCTGCTTGGCCTGTGGGTGGGTTTCAGTGCCCAACAAAGGGAGTCCTGAAGTTCTAAAGATGCCTTTTATCATTGTGCCCTAGGCTTCATCCACTGTATTTGCAATCCAGGAACAAACATTTCATTTAAGATAAATTAAAGATTTGAAAATCAAAAGACTACAAACGTAATTGTTGTAATCAATGTAAGTCAATGCTAAGGCCAGTACTAGAAAAGGCGGTACGCAGGATGGGGCTTTTGAATCAAAGTGTTTGAATCAACTCTGGGAACCAGGTATGCAAGAACGCTTATACTCACATTTGTGGACTGTTAGGTTTCCTCATGTTTACTATCCATTATCTGCCTTTGTTCTGGTTCATGCTGTCTCCTTTATAATCCTTTTTTAAAAATACAAAATCAATAGAACTTTAATTACAAAAAGCCCATGGTGCCTCTTGAAAAAAACAGGACAAACAAAAAAGGGCATTTTGTGAAGGGAATGGTGATCTAAGAAGCGTGACCTGGGGCCATCCTATTTCTTGGGGCGATGCTGTTGATCTGTTGGTCCCATAGTAATGATTTATTTGTCCCTATCTGGCACCTTTTGTTCTCCAGCCGGCTTTGTGTATGGTAAATGCACAACTGCATCTCAACCAGGGGTTTGACATTTACGATGCTTTGTAGCATAGATAGAGCCACATCTGGGCAAACATTGTCCCTGGCGATTAGTGGCTCATATCATCTGTGCAGTGTCTGGCTGCCACAATGATGAGCACTCATTAGAAATGTCCCATTTCCTCCTACAGCCAAATAAAAGCACAAACTAATCTAAAACGAACATTCACTGGGTGTGGGTAGAGATGTGTTCAATTTCTGTGTTGGCTTCTTCCAGGGAACACTGAAGCTTTTTTTTGTTTTTGTTTTTCCTCTCTCTCTCTCTCTCTCTCTTTGAATATTGTTTATATCAATGGCTAGAATCACCGGGTATGTAACAATGTAGAAAACCCAATTTTTGATCAGGTGCTTCAGCCAGAGCCAAAAGATTTTACACAAAATAGCCAGATGAAGCCCCTTGGCTTCATAATTATGTGAGATAGCATTAAAAACTTTGTTTACTACTTGACATAACAGCAGGTTTATAAAGACCCTGGAGATATTTTTTTCCTTCAGTGTGAGGGATAGATTGGCTTTTGTTTAGCAATTGAATGTTTTATTTGCTGATCTGTGTTACACCAAGAATAAATCCAGGACCTTCTCATGAATTCACATTTGGGCATCCTGGTAGCAAAGAAAGACGCTGAGCAATCTATCCAAAGCATTAAAGGAAGATTCTTAGCAAGCATTTTCATCTACTAATCAGACCCATGGCTTCCTCTTTTTTTTTTTTTAAACACTGATCTACCTTCCTAATTTTTTATTCTTTTGTGTGTTACCTTGCAGAACTGGAATCTGTTCATCACTGTAAATCCCAATTTTTCAGATAAATGTGGATATAAATCCTTAAAACAAATAAAGTAAGGCAAAATGAGTTGAAACTAGTTTCTGACCTCAGGGTGTCTGTACATTTCTTGTGGAGTCCATGTAAGTTTAGTTAAAGATAGAGATATAATGAATATGGACTTAAATGACAATACAGAATAGACATTTTAAAAAATAGTATTTGAGAGGTTGGGAGATTGAACTGAGTTATAAGACTCCAAGAAAATTAATTATCAGAGAATATCCCCTTCTCAGTACAGCATCTTGAGGTATTTCATCACACTTAGGACTGGAAGTCCTATATGACAATTCATATAATGAATGTGTTTGGGTGGTTTTTGAAATAAATTTATTTATTCACTTTACATCTCAAATGTAGCCCTCTCCCTCCTCTCCTTCCAGTCCCACCTACCTTCCTCTTCAACTATCCCTCTTCCTCTATTCCCCAAATAAGGGAAGCCCCTCCACCCAGGTCATTAGGTGACATCAGGACCAACTGTGTCCTTTCCTGTGGCTTGGTAAGGCAGCACTGTTAAGAGAAAGTGATCAGAAACAATGCAATAGAATCCATCTCAGAGACAGTTCCCACTCCCCTTAATAGAGTACCCACATGAAAATGATGCCTGAGCTGCCCATCTGCTACATCTGTGGAGGGTCCAGTTTATGTGTGGTTCTTGGTTGGTGTTTTAATATCCACAAGCCACTCTGGGCCTTGGACAGTTGTCTCTTTGGTCTTTTTGTGGAGTTACTGGCATATCCAGGTCCTTCCATCTTTCCTCCCAATTTTCCACAAGAGTCCCTACTTTTTGCCCAGTGTTTGGCTTCGAGTCTCAGCCTCTGTTTTGGTGGTTTTTACTGGCTAGTCAGGAGAAGTTGTAAGTCTTAAAAAACCATAGCTGCTTCTATAATTCTCAAGGTACTCTTTTGCCATTCTCATGGTACTTTGAAGGGGATATTTTTCCCTTTCAAAGTTTATAGGAATTCTTAATTCCCAATACAAATGCAGTGAGAATTATAGCTTTTGAACTGACTGAGTCATTGTGGTTCCATTATCATGGACAAGTTAGGTACCCCTATAATTATGCTTGCCATTTGCCTTTCTAAGTTGTGGCATGTGATAATGGAGTTTTTTCACACCAGAAGATGCAACCTTCAAGAATCCATCTTGGCAGAAGAGATAGATCCCTTCCACAGTTTCATAATATCTATCCCTATATTATTTGGGCTTTGCCTCAAGAACTGCAATAACTAAATTCTTTTCTTTTACAAACTAGCCAATACCCAGACAGAATCTTCAATCAGATTCCCTTTGGTTTTATCTGAGATACAATATAAGTACATTTGATTTTTTTTCTCTGCTCATAAGGAATTAGGCACATTAATTACTCTGTTAATAGTTACACAAAATAAAAGTAGAAGTGAGAAGGGGGTGGGGGAGTGGAGACAGGAGTTCCTAAGTTCAACAGCACAGGGCTGCAGGCATGGCTGAGGGTATACCAAATAATTCAGCAGCCCTGAAGACAGCATCTTTCTTCAAGTGTCAACCTAGTATCCAATCTTTTAAGAAATAGGTTTGGCTAAAAAGTAGATTACATGCCCTATACCTGCCTCCAAATGGCAAATTATTCTGTCTGGTGATGAACACATCTGAATTCTATTCCCTCCAATATTCCTGCAACTATGTTCAAATGCTAACAATGTAGACAGTAGAGAGGTGGAATCTCTAATGCCATACTTTCCCCATTCCACAGTACATACCTAATAATCATAATAATTCCACTAAGATTTTTCTTTTACCTGTTGAATTTTTCTAGTTTTGTAATCTTGTAACCATGGTTTTAATTCTCCATGGAACAAAGATAGACCATGGCTAAGATTTATATCTTCTACTCTCCTCATTTTAGTCCTGAATCATTATGGCTGATTTGCACCTTCTTACCAATAAAATGCTTGCTCTTCATGCCACCAGTCTGCATCTCTCTGCTCTAAGATATGTCCATACGGATTAAAACACCAGGATTAGTAAAAGCTTGGTGGTCACCCTGACAAGTGTAGGACTCAGTTTGTTGAGCACAGCTGACAACTTTCTGAAGTACAAACACAAGTTTGCAGACAAAGGTGTTATGGGCCTGGACACTGAAAAGCTCTGCTCTAAAAGGAGAAGAACTAGGTGGGTAGTTACTGGAGAATTTGTCAAAGCATCCTCTGGTTGACAGGAAGCCTTACTTTCTGTAGCTTGTTTTCTGTTAAAATCATCTTGCAGCCTGAGACTGATGGAAATAAGTCAAAAGGAAAAGAAGAATAAGGGTAACATATACAAATTAGTCTTTGAATGGTAGGGTTAAGGGAAAACAAATTTCCAGCCTTCAGAAACACGAGGGTGGGACCACGAAGAGATCTCCTGCCAGAAATGGTGTCTGCAACACAACTGGTGTTTCACCTTTCAAAAAGTTCTTCTTTGAATGGGAGGTACCAGACCAGCCACTTGAGGAAAACAGACTGGGGGCGCACCATGCACATCTTGGAATTCCACCTGACACCATATTATTGGTGCCAAAGTGTAATTTCAAAGTCTATTTCAGAGAAAGGGTAGAATACAGTTTAAAGAAATAGAGCAAGCTAGAATGAGAAAACAAAGGAAATTAATGGGCTCATTTTTTTCTCTGCTTTAGAAAACACAGTTTGAAATCCTACCAGAACAACCCTGAATGTAAATAAATCAGAGCTCTGGCAAATTCATGGCTGTTTAGTTATCAGTTCAAAGCACTTCACCGGCATGACCAATGATGGTCACAGTGTGAGAGGACAGAAAGTAAGAAATGAAGACTGAAGGAAGACCAGGTGCGCTAACACTGCAAAGACAGGCAGCGGGGTAATGTAGGAAGAAAAATCTAGGTAGAGAAAATCAGAAAACAGAGAAGGCAAATAGGGAAAGAAAGAAAGGCACCAGCTGTAGAAGGTTATTGTTCCTTTGTGTGTACAAATGTCAATCAAGGTGGTTGCTTGGATTAAAATGAAGCAGCACTGGAGCCTCACAAGCCACACAGTGCTCTGCTCTGTGTCTCGCTCCCTAGATGCAAGCATCGCACAAATAAAGACAAATGAATAATGTTGGTATTTTTAATGGAGGTTGCTTTTGAGTTTGGCTCAGAGACAATGGCTTGTAGTTGTATCTGATTATAACTCATCTCTGTGGGGGCAGACAGAGCTGTTGTAAATGTCTGAAAATTACGAGCTTTAGAAAGATGAACTCTGTGATTGTAATGACATTCGACATTTGCGCATTTTATAGTCTTTCTCAGCTGAAAATCAAGAGGCTGTGTTTATGACATCACTGGATTTGTATGTGGGTTGTTTGAGGTATGTATCAACAAGTATTCTTTCCCAGCGTTCTATTTTTGTTTTTCCTAATGAGAATGTGATAACTTAGAGTGCTGTCATTAGGATAAATAAAAGATTCCCACTGGGAAAAGAGACAGCCTCTGAATCTGATGAATGCACAGGTCAAAGTTTATGACGTAGGTCAAAGGAAGAGAGTAGGTCATACCAATGTGCTGCCGCCTTATGAGACCAGAGACCTTTGCTCGGCAATCAGCCTCTACATCACTTCAGTTCCACAGACTTTGCCAATCCATGATGGTGGATCCAGCTCTGCTCCCATGAAATTTAAAGGTTGTTGGACTCAAAAGCAACAACAAAACAACAAAGAAATACAGTTGGCTTATAAATCAAGATAAGTCCATGCGGGCTCTAATCATATCTGCTGGCCCTTTGCCCAACCCCACTTAACAGGTGAACATAATTTAGAAAATACCACATTGAAACACATAGTGGATATGAACAGATTTCGAATTTGTGCCTTTGTGTTTATATGTGCATTTTGAGTGTGTATCTATGTGTGTGTGTATGTTTTGTGCATCTCTGTGTGCTTGTGTGCCTGTATGTCTCTATGTATGCCCACGAGTGCCTCTGTGGCTCTGTATGTATACATATGTGTTTGTGTGAGTATGTCTGTGTGTTTGTCTGTGGGTCTGTGTGAGTGGGTCTGTATCTCTGTGTGTGTTGTGGTAGGGTGACATACATTCAAAGCATGTCTGGAGAGTTGTGTCTCCAACAATAACTGTGAGAGTATTGATCACCAGGATAGAAAAAAAAATCAGGAGTTAATGAAATCGGCTTTGACCAGATCATAACTACAATACGTGACATATAATTACATATGTTTCTTTATGTGCTTTTCATTAAGAAAATAGACTGGGAGACAAATAAAATACAAATTAAACATCTGCAATCTGAAATATAGTTAATAAAAAGCTCTACAGTCTTATTAACCACTTACATAAACACACAAAACCAGAAGTGGACATTATCACATCAGAGCTCATGGGACAGGTAGTTATTGAAATATAACTCATTTTAAACAGTACATAAATTTACTTTTAAACTATGTGTTGATTGTAAATGAATTCCATGTTTAAGGTCAGGTCTCTTTCCTAAAATACCTCAATATGTATATTCAAATATTGGGAAGTTCCCACCTGATAAAAGAAATCTAAAGCCTTTTTATTCTTTGCACTGCAGATACAAACTATGCCATCAATACTATGTGATATAAAATGTTTCTGAAATTTTCAGATTTTTTTAATTTACCCCAATCTTTAATTCTTAGTACACTGAAAATGTTTTGCCAGTTTTATTAACACACACACACACACACACAAGCACATTCATGGAGAGAAGAAGAAAATGAGGGAAGAAGTTAGGGAGGGGCACATAGAGAAAAAGTTTTAGTATACTAATACTGGACAATAACAATTTTGGGGACATGGCAATATAAAGTTGTAATCGACTGGCTTTGCAATATAACCGATTGCCTGTGATTCATGAGTAAACTGAAGACCAGAGTCGCAACAAGGAGAGAAGTAAATACACAGACATGGACCATCTTTGTATGATTGTTCTTTGTTCTGGATTTATGGCCCTGGTATTGTTCTTTTGTCAACTAAATAGAGCAGAAAGTACCAATGCAGAAGAAAAGCCTGAACTTCCAGAATTCCTTTGTTTCATAGAACAGGTAAAGACAATCTCCTTAATTCACAAATTTTTCAGAAAAGCAAAGACAGCATGATAGTTACCTTCATATGAAGTAATCTGGACAAACTTAGTACCGGAAAAGAAGTGAAGAGAAAATGTTTATGTACCCTTACAGAGAGACTGCACAGGTTAGTCCCACACTATTGACTCTGTGACTGTTTTTCTTGCTAGTTATTCTGCCTTCATCTCCCCTTGAGAATGACCCAGTTTACCTTGTCACAGGGTAAAGCCTGGTTTTGGCAATCAGTGAAAGTCGTTGCTATTCAGAATTGCTGTAGCTGCTGCCTTGCCTGCATCTGCTCAGTGAGAAGGTTCCCGGTCAAGTTCAGAAAGAAGCCACAGCTTCATTTGCGGGATGCTGGGTTGAAGTCGTACTTCAGAGGCCTGGCTTTATGCAGCCTCCTGGGATTCCACTGGGCTTGAATCGCCTGTGACCTATGTGCCCTTACAACATCACAGAAAACACCATCTCGGTGCCCACTAATTGGTCACCTTGATGTCACTCACAGCGCGAAGATCAAGGACAGAGTGGATCCTGCAAAGTGAACTACACACACTCTCAGAGGTGGTCTCCATAGGTCAGGTTCACCTCCTGCAGAGAGCACAGCGTGGGGGCTTCTTGCCCAGGGACTGCTTGAAACATGTCTGTGGTGCATATGAACAAAGGACTGGTGGACCCACGAGTGACCTGCTCTTGGCCACCTACGAGGGCCAAATTGTCAGCCTTTCACAACTATTACGCCTCCATTATCCAAGTAAAACACTAAGTACTTTGTGCTGAATCTCTACAAAGCAAGCCTTTAAAACGAGTTCATGATACTGCTTTAAAAAAAAATTAAGACTTTTATATTTAGGGTGGCCAATCACAGATGGCCAGGGTGTTGTATGCAAAGCATGCTGGAGAAACTTGTCATAATTACAAACAGGTTTCTTTTCAGAATCCTAAAGAGCCAGCTTCAGCGAATCGCTCACGTGGTTGATGAACGGGGGATAGGCTCAACACATTTCACAATCACCCCCTTGAATTAAAAACAGTTATGAATTATTATCTACGGTCAGAAATTTTAAAACCAAAAATTTTAGATGAGAAGCGTTGCGAAATTAAAAAAAAAAAAAGAAATGACTGAAAAGGAGAGAGAATAATGTTTCAGGTTTTAGTGTTTATTGGAAGATTTGACTTAGTGGTTCAATTTACCAAATGAAATACTTCCCGTTAGATGAATGAGTTCTTCCCTCATATGTAGGGTTGTCCCATGTTCCAATACCAACTCCAAAATTCTCTAGAAATATTTGGCTAATAGATAACTAATCCTCTAACAAGTGTCAGGAAAAAAAATGGGACATGGGAGATACCTTGACCAATTTTTTTCTAGACATCCATAATTATGACAATACACAAGCCAGAACTCCTGAAAATAGTGTCTACTACAAAGACATGTCCTTCGGAATGAAGAAGAATATATGATGTGCACAGATGTAACTCCTACATGTAAATCGCTTGCTGGTTTGGTAAGGGAGGTGCTGGGCGGGGGAGGAAATCACCTGGGCTCTTTTATTTTAACCACTAAAGAAGATGTGGTCACAGCTGAAATTTGAGTTGTGGTCACAACTCCTACATCTGTGCACATCAAGGGGATAATTGTTTTGTAAAGTGAGAGTAGTAGAACCCCTTTTCAGCAGCTGAATGAATGTGAAAACTTCTTGCAAGTTTCCTAGGTATGGCAAGCCTCCTGCAGCAGTTTCCAAATTTCATGAATGAGTGAGAGCCAGAGCAATGAATGGAGTAGAGTAAACTCCACTATGCTGAAACTTCAGCAGCCAGCAGATCACAGAACATTGGGGCAAATAATTCGCAGTAGGAATTAAGATACTGTGTAAGCGTATTGTCAACTCAAGGGATAATATTTGAAACTGACTGTCCATTGTGAAAGCAATGTAGATTTTCTCATTTTTTGAAGTCTTATTCCCTTCTCTGGATAAAGTTTACAAAGCAAAGAGCAGATTTTGTTTTTTCTTTGAGATTGAGAACATGTCTGGATAGACCATCCAGCTTAATTTGCTTAGCTGCTGGATTTAAACATTGCTTTTAGTCTATTGACTGAACAATGGGGTAAAGCAGCACTATTGGCTTTGCTATAGATTACACAGGGGACATATGCTCTACCTGGCAATGCTTTTATTTTTGTAGAATTTGGAGGTGTTACTGGGATGTCAGACATGAGATGGTCTACTTAAACAAGAAAATATTTATTCAGGCTCATGGTGTCAGGGGTTGCAGCTCATGGTCAGGTAGCTTCGTTGGTTTTTGTCCACAGTGAGTACAAGCATCATGGTAAGAAATGTTTTAGGGTAGAAATATTTGCTTGATGGAAGTCGAGAACCAGACAATCAAAGAAATAACCAGGAACAATATCCACAAGGTCAAGTTACATCCCTCGTTCTCCCCTTCACCCATGTATGCCCTTTTTCTTATAAGGTCATTTACCTATGAACTAACCAAATTGTTAGCACACTGGTAAAGCTACTCCATCAACTCATCACCTCTCCGTGTTATCTGTCATCTGTTGGGAACCAAGTCTTCCAAATATGAGCCTTTCAAGGACTGAAGGATTTTACATTTAAATTACAATGTGCCCATTCCAAACTGCTGACAGTCACTTACCCTCTGACTGGGGCCTCGATATATGGTTCAGAAGTATTATTATTATACTAGAGGTCCAAGACATCCACCCATAAGTCATGGTAGCACAGGCAATTTCTGAAGACAGTCCACATGAAGAGACTGAATCTTGGTGATGTGGGCACAGACATACAACTGCAGCTGTTCATCATCTAGTTTCTACCTCCAGCTCTCCTGCATCCAGTCACCTTTGTACTACATCTCAGACCACCTGTTTCTCCATTCTACAAGTGTAATTTGGGACCACTTCCCCTGCACCACCAAAAAACTCTCTCATAAAAAAATTATTCACTTATTTGCAACATGGGCATTACCAAAACTTCAAAGCACAGTTACAATAAATTTTCATAAAATGCTATCTTCCGTAAAAATCTTGAAAGAAATTGGGACCGAGTATAACATTGGGGTGCTCTCCAGAGGAAAATGAAAGGGAATAATCTGTTAATATAAAGGAGGATATAAAAATTAACATGCTTGTTGGCATTCTCAAGGATCTGACTAAATATTAACTTTTCTCCATTCTTCATCCTCCTCCTGCTGTGGCCAATTATCAAAGCTCCAGGAGATATCAGGGGAAAAAAAATTACCCTACCATGGGCAGAAAGAGCAACGCAGAAATTTCCTCTACCCGTATTTGTCAACGAGGCTGCAGAAGAGTCATGGTCTTGGCAATATTTGAAGTCCTAGCTAATTCATTCTGTCTGGGAGCAAGTTGACATGTAACAAGAGGCACAGTTCCCACATCTGGGAAGCATGCTACCTTGCTTAACCACTTCAGCTTCATAAGGACCCTTCCATCTCAACCATTTGGAGATAACAATTTGAAGAAGAGGTCTGGAAAAAAAAGAGGGAAAAAGAGACATCGAAAATTTGTTTTGTAATATGACTTCATTAAATGAGGGATCTGGTTCTCAACTTTAATAAAAACTCAGCTAACTTGCAAGCACTGTGGGAATGAATTAAAGGGGCCTTAGGGCTGAGTCCTTGCTTCTCATGCAAGAGGACTATTGAGGGCTCATCTTCTCAAATGTGAACTCCGCTGGGTAATCAGTCATCCCCATGGAAACTCAGCAACTTTTAATTGTCTTTAATTAAGGGGCCACAGAGGCAATCAGCTACATTCCTAGCACATTAATGAGGGAAGCGTGAAGTGTAAAATGGCTACCTGAGGTGACTCATATAAGCAGAGCGTCCTGGCTGAATTTCTAAAGGGAAATTTATAAGGAAAAAAAATTAGGAATTGGGTTATCTAGGGTCGGGGTATGAGAAATAAGTAGTAACACCAGTAAGATTCTCTTGACTAAGTTTCCAAAGGAAAGAGAACATAATATGAATCTGTGATATCAAAAGGTACAAAACAGAAGATGAAGATAAACTGAGCCATTAAATTAAAACTAAGGAGTGGTCTGCTTGTGGGAGTGGAAGCATGAACAAGGGAAGAACAAAAGTATGAACAAAATATGTGTATAGTAAAAGGTCATAAATAAAGTTCATGATTTTGCACACTTTTTACAGAGTGAATAACAAAACACTTAGGAAAAAGGCCTATGCCATTTATCACCCACCTATGAAATGGAAAGACATGTCTCTACAGTATCTTTTAAATTCTGCTGCAAGCAGTTTTCCCTGGTCACCATAGTACATAGTAATCATTTTCTTCTTTTATAAAACAGCATTATTCACTGCCCTCTATTTTTGTTTACCCAATTATAAGGGATTTCATAGTTTCTAGCTGGCAACCAGCTGACTCATGGAGACAATGTAAAGGGCTTTATACATGTCCTGGTTCGTTATCTGAATCCTTGATACAACAGTTATGAGCTGTAATTGAAAGAATCCAGTGCTGAGGAGCTTCCTAGGTCTTCATGCCCAAGGTACTGAAGGTCCAACTGTATCCACTGTTCTGTCCACTGTGACATAAAAACTATAGAGAAACGGTGGCCATCCACAGCCTCTCAGCTCCTCTGAAAACATTGTCAATACACAAAAACTACATTAACCTGAATTAGGAAGAGACATTTCTAACAGAAACATTAGTTAGGGGACAGTGAGATGTCTCAGTGACTCAAGTGCTCTGCTGAGTAAAATAAGGACCCGAGTTTGGATACCCAGCACTCATGTAAAAGTTGAGAGTATCAGTGTATATCTGTAATACCACCTGTAGGAAGGTGGAGGAAGGGAGATCCTAGTGACTCCCTGTCCAGCCCATCTAGCTAAGATGGCTAGTGCCAGATTCAATGATGATCCCTGAGTCAAAAAGAAGGTATAGAATTTTGTATGAAGGTACCAACAGTCACTTCTTTCTGACAGCTGTAAACAAATGTGTGAGCACAAATGTTTTAAAATGGGGTAAACCAGAAATCAAAAGAAATATTTACACTGAGAGGTAAACGTGTCATAACATGTGCTAGTCCATTAAACAATTTATATCATATCGCTGAAAATTAAATGCAGTTCTTTGCAAGAAATAAGGTTTTAAGACATTGAGTGACTGTCCCAGACTTAAAATGCCAGAATTCCCCATGAAGACTCCCCCCCACCTCACTTGCATATCTTTCTGTACAAAAGAATGCTGATTATATCTAACATTTATATTAGTTATGAATGACTAACAACCTTAAAAGAGATAACAAACACACTTAGGTTATTGGATGTGGAGAACACAATGAGGTATTATTTTCACGGAGTCTACAGGTTTGCTGTAGATCATAGAGGGCAATACTAGCAAGGAGAAAAGCTTAAAGAATAAACTTTGTGACTGACACATTTAGTTGTGGCAAGAGCTACTCTACCCATCTGACAGTGCTTGTATTCCAGGCAAAGTTTCACCTAATTTTTATAGCCTTCCAGGGGAATAGATAGTCATGTTACAGCTGATATGAGTAGAATCCATTGTATCAAGGTAAAAATTTGCTAAAATTTCTTCCTGTGCCCAGTAACAGCAGAGATCTTAGAGTGAATGCAAGATCAATGGGGTAGTTCTTATCTTCCCCTTCTAGGTGCTACCCTTCCCCTTTCAATCATTTCTCATGCCCACTGTACCATTAGACACTCCCAGTCATCCCATTCTATCTTTTGCTCCTATCTCTCTTCATTGCTAATTGGAATTTGGGTATACTATAAAAGACTTAAGGTTTCTTTCTACTGAGGCATTGTTTTAAGACAACAAACATTCTGATACCATTAAGTACTTCATTACTTCCGTTGCCAAACATTGTCAGAAAGGCCTGAGTTAATATCTAAAAAAAAAAAAAAGACTTCAAGCTGAGGTAGGCAGACAATTTCATTGCCTAGCTTCTTTACCCCTTGAGGTTAACTAGTTGGTTTCATCACTTCTTGTTGTTGTTGTTTACTGATGTATCCTAAGCTTTAAAGAAGAATATAGCACAAAATCATTAACAAGAAACAATTAAATAACATGCCAATGAATTAAGCAAGAGTTGGAGAACACTGGGGTTGCCTCAGTACAGCCATACATGAAAGAACACTCAGACACTATATTTCTGAGCACTATTCAAAGAAGAAAGAGCTTGTCAGAACAGGCAAGTAAAGCAAAATCATCATAACTAAGCCTTTGTCTTTAAAATGAAATTCTAACAAATGTAAACAGTCTAAAGCTGTTGAGAATGGGTCCACACTCTTAATAATCCATTCCTCCAGCATTTTGTACCATCCTGATGCCCAGCATAGCAGAAACTTTTTTCAGATATATAGATAAATAAGTGCTGTGTGCTGTGTGCATTCATACATAGTCCTATGAATGGTACCATGGCTAGAATTCTCTTCTCTAACTCAAAGTACCTCTCCTGACTCCGTAAAACAGCAGCATCCCTTCTAAGTGCTTATCCACTTCCCCTTTGTACAGCAACCTCTCATTTCAACTAATATTTATTAGGTGCCTGGTTTTAAATGTCATTAAAGTTCCTTGTTTCTAATAAAAGTTTGCATTTGAGAAATCCTTCAGGAACAGTTCTACTGGCTGAGTTACAGGACTGTTTCAGGTTCAATAAGATACCCTTGAGAATTCGCCATCTAAAGATGATGCTGGCTTTGACCTGGCAGAGCAATGGATGTAAAAGGGAAAGAATGAATTCTACAGCTTAAAGGAAAATAGTTCTCTTCCTGACTCTACCACTTCACTATGCTATCAAGAAAGGTATATTCTTTCCTCTATGAGAAATAGCACCTTTTATTCACTGGATAAAATGCCATTTTTCAGTTTCTCTCTGGGATCGTTTGACAAAATTTTAAGTTGTATCGGATGTTTGAACCTCTGCTAACCTAGGTGGTCACAGAATAAAAGAGAAAGGAAATACTGTATGCCTTTTTATCATGCAGACTATTGTTTCGGTTTGTAGTAAAATACAATACAAATTTATAATAAGGGCAACCATAATAGTCTTCTGTAGTCAGTACTATCTGTTTTCTTATTGTTCTCTATGCTCTCATTTCCTGTTAAACTAAAAAAGAAATTTCTTTGAAAAGTTTGTATTGTGCGTATAAGTACAAAATATGAAAGCACAGGTTTTTTTTTCTAACTCACCCAGTTAATTAAACTGAAATGGAGATTCTGCCATTTGCAGCTTTAAAAAATAGCCAATTGAAATTTAATTGGTATCCTTTTTCCTTTCGTATTCATGCCCTGAAGCTAAATTAATGATCAGTTATAAGCACTCAGCTAAGGGCCATTATGACTTTTCGATGAAATTAAACCTAAGACCATACAGTGTATCCAACAGATTCTCAGATAAGACCGCCATACAAATAACAAAGGGTTAACACTGGCTCTGTGCCCTCTGCCCTCTCTAGCTCTCTCTCTCTCTCTCTCTCAACAATTACAGAGAGACAGCCAACTCCAGTGAATTCTCAGACCAGTAGCTGTTGTAAATCAAATTAATTACTTTTTCCCAAAACTGTCCTCGGTGGAGGTTTTTTAGCCACTGGATTGTTAATACTTCTTTACTTAATCACTGTCCTATAATGCCATCCCCTGATAAGTGATGCAATAGCAATCTCCTCACCTTTCCTGAAGTTCTACAAGACTCTGATTTATAAGAAGACAGAATTGTGTATCATTCAACCAAAGAACACCAACTTCTTGAGTCTCTTTTATTGCCTTGGGAGCAGAGCAGTAGACAGAAATGTCAATACTGGATACAAACTTAGTATGACTCTCTGCTTCCAGCTCCTAGAGAAATTCAACTTCTTGCCTGGGTTACTGGCATACTTGATAGCGCTATACCCACCAAGATTTTGGCATTCTTGTCAATTTGATCAAGAGTAATTCATTATACAGGTGGCTTATACCAACCACTGCACCAATCTGCTTGGGTTTATAAGAAATTGACTGCTCAGCTAAGGCCACACTGTGGGCAGAGAGCTGAGTCACATGCATGAAAACTTACAAATATAGTCAACTTGTGCTTCATGACACATTTCAAAGGATAATTGAGAGTGGTAGAAGAGAATTTTATACCAAATATAAAGCATGGGACTTGAGATAAAATTATATATTTATTGGCTTTGGTACAGGTCTTTTCACGTTATCTTCAAACTCATGATTATTTTGCCATAAGCTCCCCCAGGGATAAAATTGTAAGTGTTGAGTATGCACTTTTAAGTTATTAGTCACATTTTTCTTCTCAATAATTCTGGAGTTTATATAATAAATAAAACATTCTCTGAGTAAATTCCGTTTGCATCAGTGGAAAAATATATTTGAATAAAAATATTGCCTATATTATAATACAAAATAGCCCATATACATTCTTAAATATATACCTGAGGTCTAACATTTTGAAGTGTTCTTGACCAAGCATGATCTCCAGAAGCCAGTACTGTTGTTGACCTTGCCAGCCTGGGAATGTTTTAAGGAGCTATTGGGCTAACCTTACAACATCCCTTTTATACCTGAGGCTTAGGATGCATTTTACCAGACAACATTGTAAGCATGAAGAAATCTCTGAGAGTGTCTTAGGAGAGGAATAACCCTTGATTTCATTGTTCTGTGACAGAGTATCTTACTTGTTTTGGTCTAGGTTTTGATCCCCTAATGTGGATACCCTTCTGTTTGTAAATTTGCATAATGTGTCCACAATGGTTAATAATCCTCATCACCTTCCACTACTCTCTCATGTTTGCCTGCCCCTCCTGATAAACTGTTCTTCCCAAGTAGTCCCTCTCCTACTTTCTTGTCATCCTAAAAGAGTACATTAAATTTATTTAGTAGTTATATGAACACAGTTGGAGACTATTTGCTAGAATATTTTCAACTGCTAGTCCCTATACCAGTACAAAAAATGATATCACTCCTCAAACAACCCTTCACTGCCAATAGCTTCTGAGCTAGGGTCAAGGTTTCCTAAGTTCATTCTTCACACTTGATAGTCTGACAATGGACTCTTTCTTGTTCAGGTCTTCTTATATGGACAAATATAACTGCTGTGAGTAAATGGTTACAAGGATCTGCCATAGCTAGAAAACAGTCTCTCATAGAACTTGCATTCATTCTCCATCTTCTTCTGTGGTGGTCCCTGGACTTCACTGGGGCTTGATATAGATGTACCCTTTAAGGGTTACCAATAAAAATAATTAAATCACTAGTCTCAGCAGTTTGACTAGTTCTAAGTCTTTGTACCTTAAACATAATTCACTGGCAACTTTATTTACTAGTTCTCTGTTAACTGGAGAATCATGTCTATTCAACAAACAATACAGGGATAATCTATGTCAGAAACAGACCTTACGCCTACCACTAAATGAAACTTATACAGTGGCATGACAATGACTTTCTAGGAATCCTGAAATAAGAGCTTGGTTTTAGATACAATATTCATTGTTTTTCTGAATCTTCTAAGGGGTTAATATCTGGACCATATGTGTTAAAGCAAAAATACATCTTTTGTTTAAAAATATATAATGTAAAGCCCTAGCGATTGTTTTTGGTCAGTTTCTTGCAATCTGCAAGGTAATTTTTTCAATTTATTTGGAATTAGTCAAATGCACTGTTGAAAAGGCAGAGTGAATTGATGCTAAATAGTTTTTGGAAGATGTAATTGTCTGATGATTTGTAAATAGCCAAGCTTATCAAAAAAGTAATTTAAATGTTATGCTGACAATTTTGCTCAGTTTGGTTTTCTCTGTAAACTAGGGAATCCAATTTTTTGCCCCCATTAGCATGAGAATTATCTTTGCTTGACTAAATTATTTGAAGACCCAAGGCTGCCCAGAGTTTTGGAATCAGAACTTTTAATGATTTATTACCTAGAATAAACACTCAAAAGATGATAATGTCAAAGTGTTTATTAATAAGCAAGTTTTGGGCAATTTTTAATGGTTGGAATGTTTTTCAAATATATGCTATTACTGTCAATCCTCGGAGACAATAGGGGTTAGTGAGGCTGTGAGCATCTCTCCACATTCTCACTACTTTGTTAGTGCTCTTTAATGTAATAAGTTCAAACTGCAAAGTGACTGCTATGCAGCAGATGGAAGAACCCTGACAAAAATAAAGGTTGTTCTGTCTGGGTCCTCATAATTAATTATTCAACAGTAGTAAAGGAACACAAAAGATTTATTTACATGGAGAAATATGTGGTAGCTTGATTAAATGCTTTTCTTAAAATAATTTGTTTCTGAAATTCAATAAACTGCAGTAGGCATTACCTCTCTAAATATGTTTCCGGATATTTGCTGAGTAGAGGATTGAGCAGAAGAGCTAATTTTTCATGGCCATACTTCGAGTAAGCCAGCAAACTGAGATCCAGAACCCTCAAACTGGCTTCAGGTGTTAGTTAGCATGACACATATATATATGAAGAAAATGAAACTAAGAGTGAGGGATATTCATTCCGGAGTAACATACCTTCCGATGAACCACACAAAAATAAAACATCTAACATTTTTGATTGCTCACAAATTAAAAAAAAAAATATGGAGTAGATAATCCTCTTCTCCCAAAATTGTCTAGTCTGAAGCCTGTTGGACACAACATTCATTAAAGATAAGATGGTGTTGTGCAGAAGTATCCTCTTTGATTAAAACCTTCCATTTTGGAGGGAAGCTTGTTAAGAAAGAAGATGTTAAAGTGAAATAAAAGCAACAGGACGTTTTAAGAGGAGGTGGAGCTTTCCATCTGGCAGGGAAGCCTCTTAAACTCCAGAAATAAATAGCTCAGTAGGTACAGGAAGCCACTGGAACAGACAGGATTGAATAGACCCTGTTATGCCCATTTCCTGAGACCACCAAAGACCACCAGCAATCGAATCTGCTGCAAATACATGAGAGTTTATTGAGTTCATGCTCAAGCCCAGGACACAAAATTTCCTGCGGAAAAAGGAAAGGAATGATGCCCTGTGGTCTACGGAAACAAGTTTTTTTTTTTAAATTACATTTTCATTTTTTTAAATATTAATTACAGTCTATTCACTTTGTATCCCAGCTATAGCCCCCTCTCTTATTCTCTCCCTATCCCACACTCCCTCCCTCATCTCCTCCCATTCCCTTCTCCAAGTCCACTGATAGAGGTCATCCTCCACTTCCATCTGACTCTAGCTTATCAGGTCCTGTCAGAGACAGTCCCTGTTCCCATTACTGGGGAACCCACTTGGAGACTGAGCTGCCATGAGCTACATCTGTGCAGGGGTTCTAGGTTATATCCTGAATGGTCCTTGGTTGGATTATCAGTCTCAGAAAAGATGCCTGTGCCCAGATATTTTGGTTCTGTTGCTCTCCTTGTGGAGCTCCTGTCCTCTCCAGGTCCCCCTATCTCCCCCTTCTTTCATAGGATTCCCTGCACTCTGCCCAAAGTTTGGTTATGAGTCTCAGCATATGCTTGGATACACAGGTTTTTAAGGGTAAAACAAACAAACAAAAGAACTCAAGCAGGGAGTAAACATGCCTTGGAGTTACATGATTGGGTAAAGGAAATTGACTTTTGAAATGATTGGTTTACTTTAGGCGCCAAGACTGTTCTGGCCTGGCCATCTGGGCTGTTTTCCTAGCAACTGTATCTCTAGTGGGCAGGAAAAGAATGCGGTAAAGCTAGTTCCTTTCCCCCTGTAGTTGGACATGTCTACACCTGGCTAGCCTTTGTTCAGGCTAGTGCTTTAAACTTTAAATCAATACCCAAAATTCTTCAGTCTCTCAACCTCTCAATTCTAAAGCTTATATAAACAGTAAGGACTAATGAGATACATTATTAGACAAGTTGAGATGCATGGAAGAAACAGAGAGCAGCTCAACTGCCTGGAAGAGGCTTGGCCAACTTAGATACCAGGAATGGACAGTTTCCAATCTGGTGAGTTACCTGCAACCCAAGAAGAGAGCTTCATGTTTCCATCTTTTGTGATGTGTCATTGGTGATGAGATGGTCTTTTTTGATGCAGCTGTCTTTGAGTCATTTCTTTCACCATAAATATCCTGTTACCCATATTCCTATAACCTCAAATAATCCATTGGTTCACAAAGCTGGACTTTAGTACTATCTCTGTTTCACTCAATCTAATATTGGTTTCCCTGTTTGGGGAAAGTATATCTTTCTCTGTGTATCCCCAGGAACAACTTTCTAGTCTACCAACTTGTCTGGAAGCACTAAACCAGCATTCCAATATTTGCATAATCATCTGAATTTAGGGTCAGCATGATTTAATGACCCAACACATTTCCTAATCTTGCAGCTTATCCCAGGTTAAAGACTTCAGGTTGGACCTCCCTGCAGAGGGTCAGAGATAGAGAACTATAGAAGGTTTCAGAGAAGCCTCAGACGAAAAGCAGGCCTGAAACAGCAGGAAGATCACCAAAAGAATTGTCCTGCTAAATAATGTGTTACACCTGTCACAAATGGCTCTGCTTCTGGAATCTCCATAGACTACAATTAGATGTGCTTTGCATCTGTTCAAAGGGAAGGAATTCACAGAAGAGAAAAAGGGACAGCAGGAGCTGGAGGAGTAGCAGGCTCGTGGCTCTGCTGTTTCCTTCTACTGCGTTGAATAAAATGAATCTTTTCAAACAGGTGAATTTTCTAACAGAAATGCCCCAAACAGCCTCCGCTCATTGAATAGAAAGCACAATGGTGATCTAAACCTATTACTTTCAATGGAGTCTGTGACATTTTCTGCCAGCATATTGATTGGCAAGAAGGAGGGAGCCAGAGAGAGAACTTTTCCCTCTGCTCATTGTGTGGAGTCAGTCATTGTGATTCTAGTCACAATGCAAGAAAAAGCACCTCGAATCAACAGGCCAAGAGCTTTTGTGGCAGCAGTAATGAGTGATTTTACCAAACAGAATTGTACATTTTTTTTCAAAATTTTCACTAAAATAATATCTCCTCCCTCAACTACAAAACCAGAAAAATATTAATTAACAGTTTTCACTGACTATATTCTTTTTGGGCCAAAGAATGAGACATATATTTACAGAGAATAATTAATACTTCCTTTCTTAGAAAACATTTATTTCTTACATGATTATTTATATTGAATAAACTACAATTTAAGATAAAAATGTTCAAATTTATTTGAACTAGGATGGCTTTTATGCCTCCTGGGTAGATTATCATGCTTTATATTTGTTGAGTCTGTTTAGAATTTGTTGTGCTTTGTTGCTGTTTAGTAATCTGATTTCTGGAGACACATAAAACCCAATCTTATCAAGCTTCATCAAGAGCTGAGCATTGTGTGGTGCTGGTGGGGCTGCCATCAGTACTTCCCATGACAGATAGCAAAAAATATCCCATTCTCCTTGAGTACAGAAATTTCTCATTCATACAATTCCAGGAAAATTCGTAACATACAAATATTATTAACTATTTTCAGATAATTAATATTTTAGTATAGAATATAAATGTACAAGTACATACATATCATCAAGTATTTCAGAATAGGTAAGAGATTACAAATAAGTCTCTAGTAGGAAGATAGCCCTTGAAGTACTGTTGCTATAAATAACAACGAACATTGAGCTCATTTGTTTGATTTTCATTTTAGTTTCACCCATTTCAAAATTTGCCTCTAATAGTAAATGTACTTTTATTCCTATTGCTTTTCATGATGTCTGCAATTTATAACATTTCCTATTATGTACAATCAACTTCTATAGTTGTTCCCAGGAATTTTTATATGTTAAGTTTATGTCTAATCACATTCCATAACAAACCATCCTATAAAGGCCCATAGTAGCACTGCTCAGCACTAGGAAGCTCAGAACTAGGTAGATGAACAAAGTTAGATCAGTGACTGCAAGATCCAAGCCATACTTCATGGAGATCATTGAATAATCAGTATTATCTGTTGTTTTCTTTCTGCTACCATATGCAATCAATATTTGTTTCTAATTGTATCTAAGGTAAAGGTTCATACAAACTATCTTTTTGTAATTTATGTTATGGACTAAATGAAGGAATTTTGTAGATAATGTTGGAAAATATTTTTTATACTGTAGAAATTAGGTTTTGGGAGTAGAGAAAATAAAAATTGAAAGGAGTTTTGTGTTTTGATCTACATGGTAAAGTGTACTCTCATTCAGGATGGGTGTCTTGGTAAACATAAAACTGGGTACAGGCCAGATGAAAGTTACCACATTATTCCATAATATCATTAAGTTTCCTGTGAGAGGGATATGTAGACATGAGTAGAACACAAAGTCTGTTTGCTGGACAAAAATCATTCACAAAATACATATCATAATTATCCTCAACCAGTTCTCCAAGGCCTAGCCACTATGGTTTCAAGTCTATAACCAGTCATAAGAGAAGCAGTCTCAGTATCAAGTTAAATAAAAACACAAAGATATAAGATCTTAAAATTTCCCACACCCAGAAGTAAAACAGGACACTATGAAAAAGAATCAGGATTTAATCACAAATGTACAAAACTTCTTTGCAGTTCAGCCAATTTCATCATAAGCTGTAAAAGTTGGACATGCAACTTCAGTATTTCCTGTTTTACCTGCTGATTTTGCTTTTCATTTGGTCTAATCATTTGGTTCTTTTCCCCAGTTCTTCCATATATGACTTACCTTTACCATAATAACTAGAAAGTTTGCAACAAGTTTTTGACTTTGTAGACTCACAGTTAAGAGACATTGGTCTTCTAAACTGTTGTCAGTTTTAAGGACTACAGGGACTCTTAGGTTTAGAATAAACACATTATATCATGACATAGTCATGAACCTATCAGGAAAAGGGGTGGTAGGTTATATGACTTAAAACTGTGTGGGTGTCAAATTGTTTAAGGGTGGAGTTGTCCACTTGGCAAAATCGAGGATCATCTTCATGACCGGCCTTAACACATGCCTGTGGAGGAACGTTTTGATCACATTAAGTGTAAAACATGCCCATTCACACTGGACTACATAAGAGAATATTAATTAGAATTTAACACACATTCACCCCTCTGTTTTAAAATTGTGGATATAATCAGTATTATCTGTTGTTTTCTTTCTGCTACCATATGCAATCAATATTTGTTTCTAATTGTAGAAACATATTAGATATATAGTACCATATGCTAACATAAAAAATAATACCTTGAATTGAGACCTATGTTCGTTATGTTAATTTTACTAGAATATTTTCTCAAAACAGAAAAATAAAACATAAAAATAAAATGCTAACACACCTTCAAAGCCTTAAAAAATAAAAATAAAAAAAATGGACCCTTTGTATAGTAGGCATATTTATGAGATCACTTCTGGAACCCAATTTTCTGGCAGAGATGTACAGAAATATCCTTGCCAATTGAACAGGGCATTCCCCATGAATAAGATGGGGTAGCCATGTCTATGCTAGTTATAAGAAAGGCTAGCAAGATTTTTATATTTTGTCTCTAATTCAAGGTATGTGTAAATAATAAGGATGAGGAGCTACCAGGAATTCTCTTGAAGTAGATGTAGTCAATAGTTTTTGAAACACTTTTCAATGTTTATCTGAAATCCTGATTGTTAACAATGTTATGAGAAATAACAAGGTATTAGAATTGCTGTTTTGTGGACTATGTGCATCTTATCTCTTTACAAAAGCTAAGTGGTTCTTTATTAGATGTCCATATGCTAGTGACGGGTGGGCATCAGGAATGCTCTTCTCTTAAGTGTTGAAATAGTTCAGTTTTTTTTTTTCAGGCCAGATGGGCCCCATCTATATTTGTATATATTGGAATTTTACTTTCTGGAGCCGCATCATGCCTAATACATTGCTAGTGTGAGTCACTTTATTTAAAATGGCCAGAATCACTCTTTTCACTTACCAAGCATATAGAATACATCACCAGCTAAGAAAGTCTGCATTCAGAATTGTAGTCAAATTCAGGAGTCATTAATTTGCTTCCCAGTATATTAGTCTTTGCAGGAAGAAAGTAGCTCCACATTTCAAAGTCAAATCAGATGTATCAGTTCAGTACTTAGTAGACTAATTTATTGGTATTAACCCCAGCCATACATTTCCTTTAAGTTAACAACTAGAAGTCCAAAAGCACCATAGATCAAGGTTTTTGTGCTACTTGGTAGATAGAAGTACACTATACACTTCTATTTCAGCGTTTATGATATAGTGACTATGTGCTTCCTTGCCTCTTCCTTACGTACTGGTGGAAAACCTGTAAAATGGCTAAGATCAGAGACAGTAGAAATTTTCTAAAGTTTTCTCTCTTTCCTTTGACATTCACCCCACTGAGGTCTTTCTGTCTATCTCGACATCACTGGTAAAATTCATTCAATCTGCAAAGAGGTTGGAAAAGCTTAAAGAAACTATTCCCTTTTTGGGGAACTATATTACATATTAGACCTTTTTTAAATCCTTCTTGTATTAAACTAGAATCACACTGTTTTTGTGAATTGAACCAAAGAGGTTATATACATGGGTAGAAACCTCATCATATGCATGTCATATTAGATATAAAATATCAGACCTCCACTGTTAGAGCTCCCTCCTCCCTTTCCTTTTTTGAGAGATAATAGCAGGGTAAACTTCTGAGAAACCTCTGTTGGCATGTGTACACTTTCTTAGAATTGAGTAAAGACAAACACAGTATTCTGACTTGTAATGACCAATACAAAGAAGAGTAAAACATGAATTAAGTGATTATCGTCATAAACCAATATGGTTGATATTTTCTTTAAAACAGAATTATTTACCAGTTGCTTGTTCTTCCAAGTAATCAATCATATTTAGTGAATAGGATAGAGGATCAGTGGTTAAAAGTACTTGCTACTCTTTCAGGGGTCTGAATGTGGCTCTCAACACCCATTTTGGGTAGCTCTCAACCCTCCAGCTACAGGGCATCTGACCCCCTCTATTGGCCTTCAGAGGTACCTGCACTCAAATTTGTACACCCAAAAACATACACATATAATTAAAAATAAGTAAAATAAATTGTTTTAGAAAACGAAGCAAGTTAAATGTAGGCAGTATTTCATTTTTACAATTAGATGGAATGGGTTCTATTAGCAGTAAATACAGCACTAGGGACTGTACAGTTTTTACTATTATGCTCTGAGATCATTCTCATAGTTTATGAACTCTATGAAATTTAACATCTCCTTCATGATCATAGAGTCAGATATGGGAACACAAATAGAGGGGTAGCTTAGTTCTCTGACCTTCTCAAACTTGTGTTCCACCAGAGTCTGCTGAAGTCATCCACAATGATACTGAATTGAAACTATAGCTCACCAGACTACCTGGGTATTTTTTAAATCACAGACTCCTTGTGAAGATTTGCAGCAATAAGGTTGGTGATGTAGCTCAGTGGAAAATCTCTTGACCACGTCCAAATCTTCAGCACCAAAAATAAAATAAAAGAAGATAAAAATATATTAGAAAAGCAACACACAGAGTAAAATTCACAAAGATTTTGTAGTGTTTTCACGATTTCATCTTTTCTGATCTTGTTTTCTTTTGTGAAAATCAATTTGATTCCCAGGACACCTGTGTTCTTTTCCCTCCTTCTAACCTCTTCATAGATAACCAATATTAATTTATTGCCTCTCCTGCAAATCCACTCAGTTCTCTGAAGGGCAATATTTAATGACAAAGGAGGTTAAGTTAATCTGCAGTAAATATAAATGAGTCTACACTTTCTCGAAAGATTTTTTTTCGTTTTAATTTGCAAACATGTTTTATCTATGCATATTTTAAAATAATTATTTTTAATTGAAAACAATGAGGCAATGTATATTATGAGGAGTATTTTTTTAATGCTGCTGATGCCTTTAATGCTAAATTAGGCCACCCAAGCATTGTTATAAAAGGCCTTAAAGTTGTCTAATATATTTTTGTTGTAAGCATCATTTTAGTCTTCATCATGTCATTATAGAAAATAGCTTCTACTATTTCATATCAATTCTAGCTTGCAATATTCTTTAAAGTTTATTGGCGATTCACATTATTGGACTTAAGCATATTAAAGGTCCAGGACTTAGACATGGGATATCAAAACACATTAATGGCCAATACCCTTACCTCTTCATTATTAATAGGCTTGTTAAAGCAGTACTTTTTACATAGTGTATCCCTTATCTCACTGTTTTGGAAACCAATCTTATGGTAAAACTACAGACTGAAGAGAAAAAGCAAGCAGAAAGCAGCTGTGCTAGGCTTGTCTCCACAAAAGGAATTTAAGGTATCTGGAATGAATTCTAATGACACTCATGGGTAAAGCAAACAGAGTGCAAAACAAACAAACATAAAACCTCTTGACACTGTCAGAAGAAGACTAAGAGTCCTGAAAAGGAATAACCAAAAATGCCAGATAGAAAAAAATAAAACCTGTAGCAGAAATGTGTTTGACTTGATAGGGCTGTAACAAGGGTAGACAGCGCTGAAGGAAGAATCTCTAAGCTTGAGAACATAGAAATTGAATGCTCTCAAATTGAAAAGCAAAGCTCTCAAATTAAACAATAATAGGTTAGCTGAACCTATAGCTCTTAAATCCTTTGGAATTGTAAGTGATTGTCTTAAAATTAGAGTAAGTATTATAAATTTAGAACAATCTTTCAGAATAAACACACTGTGAATGTTAGAAGTATCTTCTACAGCATAATTCTATGTATTGCTGCTGTTTGTGGCATTTGCATATACCACATACCACATTAGCAGCATATGAAACCTACAACACTGGGTTATCATGCCAAGAGAGCCATAACCTTGTGCAATGGAGTCTGACTGCATATTGCCATCATACTTTTTACAGACCCAGAGGTAGCTCCCTCGGATTCCATAGCCTGGGCCACCATGTCATCAACGAACCTATGCTCATACCAGACCTTCTGAGCTTCAAACTGGGATTTGTATTGCTTGTCATAGATCTCCTGAAAGATGTCATTGAAAGGTCTATCACAGTTTTTCAGAATTTTGCTTTTGGTGCTGAAGTACAAAGGCCAGCCCTTCGATAGAGCCATTTGGAAGGAACTGTGTGTAAAATCTTCAATTGACTTTTCCTGGTTGTACATGCTCATGGAAACACCAGCACCTTCTTCAAAGTTATGTACCATATATGTCACCTTTTGACTCCCATCTTTTGGTATGTTGGTTATTTCTACTTTTACCAGACTCAGGAAAAACAAAATCACTTGCTCTGTATTAGTCCCCATAAGCATGGCGATTAATGATGATGGGTTTTAACCAGTCTGTTACCAGCAAGGGATATTTTCGCACATAATAGCTTTCCTGGAAACAGTGACATCCAGAATATTTTGGATGGCGTCATTTGGTGATTTCCACATTTGTTTCACCTTGAACTCCTCGACACTTTTTTATCGGATTGATGGTAGCAAACTTGATGCCAATATTGTATTTCATTATAATCTCTGCAGCATCCTTGGTGACCTGGTCTTTGGTGGCGTAGCAGTTAATTCTCTATGCCTAAGTCATAACTATGCAGATCCAGTTCACATAGGGATGAATGGGTTTTTCTTTAATCAATTCACAAATGATTTGTATCACTTCATCTCTTTGCATCTCTACCACAGAACTGCCAAGGAATTTTCTGGAAATTTTTACTTCAATAACCTGGCTCACACCTGCATGCATACAAGCTGTCCTGACCTGGCCCCAGCTTACTCAGCATCCAAAAACAACCTTCACACTGAGTGTGAAATTTTTTTAATTCATTTTACATCCAGAACTCGACCCCTTCTCTCCTCTTCTCCTGGTCCCACCCTCCCTCTCTGCTCCCCCTTTACCCTTTACTCCTCAGAAAAGGGAGCTCCCCCCTCCACCAACCGACCCATTGCATCACACTACATCAGGGCTCAGTGCATCCTCTTCCCCTGTGGCATGGGGAGGTAGCCCAGCCAGGGGAAGAGATCAAAAAGCAGGCAACAGCGTCTTTATCAGAGACAGCCCACACTCCCCTTGCTAGGACACCCACATGAGGACCAAGCTGACCATAGTTACATCTGTGTAGGGGGTCTAGGTCCAGTTTATGCATAGTCCTTGGCTGGTTCTTCAGTCTCCACAAGCCCCTGGGCCCAGGTTAGTTGGCTTTGTTGGGATATTTACCTTCAAGCGCTAGGACTCCAGGTGTGTACATCATCTGGCCTTTTCTCTCATATTGTTCTTGAAACAGAGTCTGTCTCACTGTGACCTCAGTTGGCCCCAAAACTTATAAGGATCTGTCTGTATCTGCCTTGTGTGTTGGGATTAAAGGTGACCCCCGCCCAACACATACACACACACACACACACAAGAATGCTAAGATTATTTTCTTTGTTATGTCATTACTTCATATTCAAATTAACTTATCTCTTCCTTGATTCTGAAGTGACTATTGATGCTTAATGGTAATTCATTTTCTCTATGGGTTGTCAATTTTGGGGACTGACTTCCAATTTTTCAATTTTTGTTTATATTCCCCAGGATTGAGTTGCTCCTAAGGATTGAATTTCTCTCTTTATTCCATGCATTGGAATTGTTCAGCTTCTCTATTCTAGAGGTGTCTGTCACTCATTCTACTAATATAATCAAGTGTTAGTCTTTTAGCATCAGTGCTTTTACCAGCCTTTGCTGGGCTCTCTTATTTTACAAGTTTGATTACATATTTACTAGGGTATAGAATGTTATCTCACATTTCCTGCAAACACAATCTGCCCCTCTCTCTGCTACCATCTCTTCTCATATTTGTTCTTTTTTTTTTCTTTTTTTAAAATTTTGTTTTATGCTGTGTATTTGATCACACACTTCACCACTGTTAACTACCCCACTTCTTCACCTCAGTCCATGATGACTTCATATTTAATCCTTCTCTCCCACCTTCTCCCCGCTCTCTATCAAAAATAAACAAAAACAAACTAATAAACAATAAACAAATAAGACCTAACAACAAAACAAAATATTTTATAACAAAACAAAAACAAAAATCCCACAAAAAAAGAGATGAAAGAGAAAAGAGGAATGATGTAACTATATTATTATTTCAAAATATAAAATAAGCAATAAACATTGTTTTAGGAAGTTCATCTTGTGTTGTCAAATACTCTTGCTTACAATCCAGCCACAGGATGAGTCACTGTCTCTGAAATTTCAGACATTCTTATGGTCTGACAAGCAGAACGTTCTCTGCCCGACCATACCTATTTTCAGAATGATGGAGGCATTTCAGCTCCAGCCACCCAGGAAGGCCTCATACAAACGATGTCTTGTACCTAGGGGCTTGCAGTGGGAAAGGACCGGTTTGGTCTATGACAATGACGCATCTTGTAGCTTAGTTATCATCCATCAGATAGTGAGTGCATGACCATCAGGGCAAGGAAAATGAGAGCAGACAGGCACGGCATGGCACTGGAGCAGTAGGTGAGCGCCTCCAGTTTGATCTACAAGCAGGATTGAGCTAAGAGCCTGCCATGGCTATTGGAATCTCAAAGGCTACCTTCAGTGACACACCTCCTCCAACAAGCCCACACCTCTTAAGCCTTCCTAATCTGTTCTGCTAAATAGAGAAGCCTTCAAATGTATTAGACTTCTGGGCCATTACCATTGAAACTGCCACGCTGTGCACTCCGTCCTATATGGGGAATCCTTATCAAATTCCTACCCTCAAAACTCAGGAATACAGGACAAAGAAGAGGCAGAAATAGTGAAAGTCGCCAAGGAAACAATGTCTTCAATACATACTAGGACTGCTATATGTGTAAACTCACCAAGACTGTGGTAGCATACACGGGGCCTCTATAGATTCAAGCCAGACAAAATGCCAGAACTGAAAAGGGAGTGTTGACTCAACTCTCTAACCAAGAACCTATTTGCAATTTATATCTTCTGGGAAGGGTGCACTAGTTCCCCCCAACCCCAATGGCTTGCCTGTGAAGATGGCATACATACATACATACACACACACACTCTTTTAAGACACATTCATTTCTCTTTAAGTGTATAAATGTTTTGCTCACATGTTTGTAAGTTTACCACTTATGTACCCAGTGCTTTCGGGTGTCAGGAAAAGGTGTTAGATCCCCTGGTACTGGAGTCACAGATGGGTATGAACTGCCACACTGGGGCTGAGATCCAAGCCTCAGTCCTCTGCAGGAATAAGTGTCTTCATCATTGAGATGGAGTTCTCTCTATCTATCTCTTTCTCTCTCTCTCTCTCTCCCTTCTCTCTTTCTGTTCTCTGTATTTGTGTACTGTCTCCCTAATAGATTTTTAGATAATTCTCTTCTCTTCTTTCCCATTTCAAATTTTCTCTTACTCACAACTAGAAAATTTGAAGTTTTAGTTACCATGTTTTCTTGTTTTAATTTTTTATAATTTTATAATTTCCGTGTTGATATCTTCATTTATATATGCACACACAGAAACACATAGACACATGGGCACACACTTTTTTTTAACTTTAGACATAATTAAGTTGTGAATTCCTTTTTTAAAATCTCATCTGTTATTTATAATATTAATTTTGATTGTAGTCATTCTTTCTAAGTATAAAAAAATGGATGTGTTATTTTCTCGCTTTCTTCTTGAGTCTCCAATTTTGGAGGAAAAATTGTTCTTTTCATTTTGTTTTTAGATAGCACACATTATTTAGAGGTTTTGAGTAATGTAATTTTTCCTTGAATCCATGGTTTTCTTGTTAAAACCCATGACATTTTTAGAGTATGGTCTTTTCCTGTGAACCATTACATGTTTGCTCACAACTTCCATTCCTGGATCTCTCTGGGAATCTCTCTACTCCCTCTCAGGCACAGTGTCCTCTGAAAATTTACATTGATTTTCATATTTATATTTTGAGAAACATACCTTTAGCTCTTTAACGCCCCCAAAAAGCAGCTGCTAACTACTGGACTTTTCTACCAGCCTCCTACCCCGTGCTCTAAAATCTAAAGTACCCCACCTCTCAATTTGGGAAAGTGAAGTTTCTACCAGTACAGGAAACAAACAAAGAAATCCAAAACAGACAAAACTCCAATAATGCATCAAGATTTCACATGAGAAAAAACATTTCTATTTCTGTGCTTAGCTGTTTTTAGAATATATTTTCTGTGACTGGGAAATGCAGCTCAGTTGTCTAGTGCTTCCTTGTCATCCCTGATTTTGACCCATAATACCAATAAATTGGGCATAGTGGAGGAGGGTGTCAAAACTCCAAGGCCATACTCATATAAGAAGATTAGGGCAGCTCTCTCTACAAGAGATGCTGCCTCCAAACCTCTCAATAGATATACAATTTTTATGTTGTATCATTGCTGTCTCTGGGTGAGGTCTCTGGAAATCTGTCATTCCCTGAGGTCTCCTTAATTGTTCTTCCCATATCCCTGGGGATTTGGAATTTTATCTAACGTTCTTATCTCCTTCCTGTGTAGTTTCTTTGTCCACTAAGAACTCCTTATGCTCCCCCTTAAACCTGACTTGACTTTATTTTATATTTATTTTACAATGTCAAACAAGTAAAGCAGAGAGAATTTAAACACAAGGTAAGAGAACTGCCTCCCACCGTTAAAACACATAAATGGTAGACCAGAAATGAGTCCTCAGTTTTCACACCTATGTTTCTAGTATGTAAAGTGGCAGGATTCATAGAGAGTTTCTACTGTGTCTTCAGTATGGACATTTCTACCCACTGCTATCCACTTAATAAATAATACTCAAGAAACTGCAACTCGGAAAGAAGTTAAGGATCTAGGAAGATAGTTCCACCAGTAAAGTGCTTGCATCCCAGCCTTGACAAGGTAGGGGAACCAAGTTCGATCTCTGGAACTAATGTTATAAGGGCAAAAAGACAATACCCAGTGTAGCAGTGTGTGCTTATAGTTTCATCTTGGGGGAGACAGAGACAGACAGACCCCTAAAACTCACTGGCAAGCCAGCCAACTTTAATCGCACAAACTGTAAGCCTTGTCTCATAAAAAAGTGGGTAGCATTTGAAGAATGACACCAGAGGTTGTCTTTTGGCCTCTGCACATGTGCACGCATGTATACTCTTCATGAATTCAAAACGTAAATCTACCTGTCCCTAATTCTCTTAGGATCTTTCTCTATCTACAGCAAACAAATCTGATATGTAATCATCTAAAATATAATAGTCCTTTGTGCTCATATTGACCTGGGTTCTGGTACATCTTGAAACATGAAAGTCCTTGATCTTCAGTAGTGAATTAGAACCTCTTTTTCTTCAAGTGGTTTCCTTTGGCTATTTCTAATCTTCCTAATCTGAAGAGAATCTACCCACCCTAATTGTCATACTCTACCTTGTAACCTGAAGATCTCTGAGTCACCATGATTTTGAATGCCATACAATGGAGGGATTGCTTGGAAGTAGTAGATGACTAGGTACAAAACTAAGATATTCCTTTTCTCTTTCAATATTTGTAAGCTACCATCACTGTATTTTAAACAAGGCTGAGGACACAGGGCTATAGTAAGTCCATTAAGGAAACAGAACTCAGAAAGAGCTCTCACAGTTTCCTGTGTCTTAGGAATAATAGACTACAGGATATTATCTTTCCTATTGGCCTAAATGAGAGACTTTTTTTTTTTCAAACAACACATTCATCTGGCCTCAGGCCCTATAGATTCTCTTAGCATGCTTCTGTAAAATAGTGGGTTCAGGAAGAGGACTCTTGGGAAGGCTAAATGATGTAACTATTTTTGCTGCATTCTGTTCTCTGATGGTTTTAGGAACATGTGTAGTTCAGGCTGCTAGCACCTGATAGGTAGGGCTCAGGCAGGAATTTGCCATTGAAGTACGGCTGGAGAGACCTTCTTGCAGGTGGGTATGCCCTGCTATGTTCTTTAGGGTTTTCAGACTGAAACCAATCAACTCCAAGCCCAATTCAAGAAGGCATCCTAAGAATCACAAGCTGTGGGAAACCTGGTCTGTTCAGTGGGATCTAATTTGTTTTGAGTAGGAAAAAAAAGATAAAGGAAAAAAAGAAGTTGGAGCCATGGGGATTAACAGAAGCAGAGCTTCTGTTAATCCCCATGCAGCATGCTTGCTGTAATAAACAACAGCGTTATTAGTGAATACAAAGCCTGTGATAAGCAATGCCTGTGATGTTCCATTCACCCTAATAGGCAGAGAAGATAATTGGGACAAATAAAGTGCTAAAACAGTCTCTAACCACCTTTGCCAGCCTCTCTCCGAATGAGTGAATCATCCTACATGCAGAATAGCACAGCAGTAGCCTAGGAGAGTAGCTTCTGTGTCTCCTTAAAAGAATATGTTCCTTCCACTAATGAAAAACCACAGAACAGCTTTCTCTCTCTCTCTCTCTCTCTCTCTCTCTCTCTCTCTCTCTCTCTCTCTCTCTCTCTCTTTCTCTTTCCTGTGTCTGGCTGTCTACAGAAAGAGGGACAATTCCACGCACTTAAAGATGGGAGAGAGAGTTCATGTCCTGTTGATATCTCATACTTGCAGGCATGGTAGGTTAAGTCTAAACTCTGACATTCTTCCTATAGCTACAATCCTTCCACAAGTTGGTTCTTCATGCATATGTGACTTAAAGGAAAAGCCTTTAGTGTTATTCATCAATGAATCTGTATTAATTACTTGCCATTGTGAAAATTATATCTGACAAAAGTAACATAAGAAAGGTTTGGCTCACAGTTTGGGGTACAGAGCATCATGGAGGGATAATCATGGTGGCAGGAACTTGAAGTAGCAGGTCTTGTTGTCCCTATAGCAGAAAGCAGAGTAAACTGAATGGTGTTATTCAGCTCCCTTTCTCTGTGTGTTGTCCATCCTGATCCCCAGCCCGTGGGATAATTGTGTCCTTAGTTAATGTAAATTAGCTAAGCTAATTTAGAAATCTCTTCACAAACAGGACCAGAGTCTTATCTCTTGGTGATTCCAGACCCTGTCAAGTTGATAACCATACTCACCATTATGGCATCATTTTTGGACATGCCTTCTCTTTGGTTGGTTTATGCAGAAGCTGGAATTTGACATGGGTACAAGAATGTTCTTTCCATGGAATTGAATACAATATATTACTATCTAAAATTTCTTTTTAAATCTCATTTTCTCCAGTGTCTTTTTAGACAGTGTGTTGACTTACAATTGTAATTACTGGCTGCAGTGAGGTAAAGTGCTGAAATAAAGATACTTTTGAAAAACCCTGAAGTTATTTGTGGTCTTGGGCCAAGCAAAATTAATTGTAACTGGGTTGTAGATGGATTTTATCCATCCATCCATTCAAGAATTCAGAAAGCAGTACTAGCCTTGTATAACAGAATATGCATTGTGCATTCTTGTTTTTTAATTTTTGTTGAGATGATTCAGGAATTTATTTCAGCAATAGTCATTTCAAAGGAGAAAACATCTATAGTTCAGTTAAAGGATTTAAAAAAAAAAAAATTCTAGCTCATCTTTTCCCAAACTGCAACCTTTGATCATTATCTTTGTCGGGATAAAGATAAATATGTATGAAGATAGACTTGGGATAAATACTTACTTGAGTTTCATGGATATGTGGTCCTGGGAAAAACATTTTAGAAGAAAAGAAAGAAGGAAGAAATAAAAGAAATAGAGTAAGAAAAGAAAGAAAGGAAGAAAGAGATAATAGAGGAAAGGAAGGGAACAAGGGATAGAGAAAGGAAAAGAAATGAAGACAAAGCACAAAGAAGTGAATGAAAGAACATGGAAGTAAAGGAGAACAAAACCAGCATTTGTGATCTTTCTGAGATTGTGATATAAAAGGCATTAGGTCTTAGTTCCTGGTTCTTGGCACAGAATTTTTAAAATGATCGTAACTTCATAACTGTTAGAGGAAAATTCTTTATCTAATTCATGATGGATTCTTCTCCATAATTCCCATACCCAGTTTTAACCCAAGGAGTCAAAGTTTGTAGCATGCAGCTGGTAACCACAGAAATAACTGTGAGATGAACGAATTATATCATTGTCCTCACTCCAGCCCTCCTTACCTCTGCAGATATTAGAGAGGTAATGAAATGATTTGGCCATCTATGACCAATGAGTTCATCAATCATTCTTACACAAGCCTTTAGTAAGGATGGTGCTATAACTCTGCCTTGTGAGTGTTTGCAAGAATCCAGATGCAATTTACCCAATACCCAGGCTGAAGTATCATTACGTTTGGTGATCCGAGCAAATAGAAGGCTGAATGAGGTTGGTCATGGTATGTTTCAGAGCAACCCATACTAGTGAGTTCCTGGTCAGCCTGAATTATAGAGTGAGTCCCTGATTTAAAATGAAGGAAGAAAAAAAGAAAGGAAGAAAGAAAGAAAGAAAGAAAGAAAGGAAGGAAGGAAGGAAGGAAGGAAGGAAGGAAGGGAAAAATAAGAAAAGAAAAGAAAGAAAAAGGAAGGAAGATAGGGAAGGTGAGAGAGAAGAAGAAAGGATGGAAAAAAAGACAAAGTTTAGCACTGGATAAAAAAGATCAAGGCAGCTTTGGGCACGTGAGAGAATTTGTGTGTATGACATACTCACCAGAGATTGGAAAACCTCATGGAAGAGGGGGAAGGAAGATAGTAGGAGTCAGGGGGATGGAAGACACCAGGAGACCATGATCCATGGAATTAAATAAGCAGAGTTCACATGGGCTCTCAAAGACTTATGGTAATTATGGAGTCTGCATGTGTATGCACCAGGTCCTCTGCAAATATGTTATGTTTGTTTTCTTGGTGTTCTTGTAAGATACCTAACAGTGGGAGTGGGTGTGTTTCTCACTCTTTTGCTTGAACTTGAGACTGTTTTTCCTACTGTTGGTTGCCTTGTCCAGCCTCTGTACGAGGGCTTTCACCTTGTCTTATTGTATGTGTGTTGTGCCATTTGGCTGTTGTCTCTTGGAGGCCTGCTCTTTTCTGAAGAGGGGATAGAGAAGGAGTGAGTCTGCTGAGGAAATGAGGTAGAAAGAGCTAGAAGGAGTGGAGGCAGTGAAAACAGGTATGTGAGAAAATCTGTCATTAATTTAAAAAAAGAGAGAGAGAGATGAAAATTGGCAGAGAACAAAGCACAATCTAATGGAACTAAAATATCAAAACAAGTTAGGAGCTGTCCACTCAGGGAGAGCAAGCAATCAGACCAGAAAGGATGATGTTTGTTCTCTGAATATTTTAATTGGTTAGGATGTTTGTTAACTCTGAAGAACCAAGCTCAGAATTTAACACATGAACACCCAGGTTAAATCATGGAACAAATGATTGTTACTTCTGTTAAAACAACTCAGAAAAAAAGGGAGCATTAACTTGGGATTATTATTAGATGTAAGGAGATATTCATTTTAATTATATTGAAAATAAGTGAATCAGTAGGACTTAAGGATAATGTGAAACAGGGTTGTTGTCTATGTTTGTACAATATGTAAAGTATTGTCAATTATTTTGCTAAATAAATTTTAATATTTTGTGTATCTAACCTTTTTCTTAAAACCCAAACATTTTTAGCACTGCCATATATCCTGCAGCAAGCATTTCAGGGAGTTTTATCACTGAGTTTTGTCACTGAATACTGAATCTTCATGAAGACTCTTTAATTGCTGTAATTCTATTTACCCAATGAAATAATAAATGCACTTGAATTTTTCAAATGATTCGGTTATGTAGTGTTACATATTTATGCAAATTTTAAAACAATATCTTAGAGAATTAAAAATAAAACAGGGCAGAACATAGCCTGCCTCCCAGGGGAAAGTATCATATCCCATTGTACCAAATTACTCTAACTGTACCCCCATGAAGGATCAAAAGTCACCTGTGGCAATACAAGTGATTCGGAGGCAGGGTTATAAGCATATGCTCTCACAGAATTGAAAACTGCATAGACTGAGAAGAGGGACCTGCCTACTGAATCCTGTCAGTTGTTCCTGTGGCCTCACCGTCTCCTTCGCATGCAGGGGCCACTTTACTCTCGGTAGGACCCCTTCATCATCACAAGCACAACTTCTCTCCCGGATATTGAAAGCTCTGAGGACTTTGATAACAATCTCCAAGCACTGGCTGTGCTCTCTATACCACGACATTATGTTTATTACAATGTCATCACCACTCTGAAAACAAGAATGCACGATTGGGGGTTAAGTTTTGTAGGAAGGTATCCCTTCTTTGAAAGGTACCAGAGCCCTACCCTGAGTTTATTGTAAAAAACAAAACAAAACAAAACAACAACAACAACAAAACTGATAACTGTTTTGTTTTACTTAACAAAGTCCTAGTAAGGTAAACACTCTATAAAAGTTATCTGAGTCAGTTTTTGGCTCTTCCCCCTCTGGCCTGAGATGGCCCAGGCCTTCTGCAGCCAACCTGAATGTTTTCATTGCATTCCCAGCTTAGTTGTTTGAACCACACATAAATTGATTGTAAGTAGGTTTTCAATCTGACAGCTGCCTGGTGTCTTGTTTGTCCAGAGAGAAAATAAGAACATGTTGACTTCTGTCTTTTTTCTGATTGACCACTGGATGAAAAGTGGAGGAAACAGGAAGTGAAACATTGCTGGGACAATAAGGATTATGTTTAGTCTAACCTTGGCACTGAGCTCAGCCCTGAGGAAATGAGGCAGTTTTCTTCTGATTACTCAAAACAAGCAAAAGTGAATTGTGGTAAATTTATATAATGAAATACTACTCAGCTATTAAAAATGAGGAAATCATGAAATTTGCAGGCAAATGGTGGGAAATAGAAAAGATCATCTTGAATGGAGTAAATCAGAAACACAAAGACACATATGGTATATACTAAATCATAAGTGGATATTAGCCATATAATTCAAGATAAACATACTAAAATCTATACTCCTAAAGAAGCTAAACAACAAGGAAGATGCTCAACCCTCATTTAGAAGGACAAATGTGATAGACATCAGAAGCAGAAGACAGGGAACAGTTCAGGAGTCTACAACAGATGGCCTCTGAAAGACTCTACTTATCAAGGTATTGAAGCAGAGGTTGAGACTCATAGCCAAACTTTGGGCAGAGTGCAGGGAATCTTATGAAAGAAGGAGAGAGGGAGTGGATAGAGAGACCTGGAAGAAACAGGAGCTCCAAAAGGAGACCAACAGGGAAAAACAAACAAGCAATCCAAAAAACACTAAGCCCTGGGGTCCCTGAAGAAAATGATACCCCAACCAAGGACCATGCATGGAGAGGACCTAAAACCCCTGCTCAGATGTATCCCATAGACTCAGTCTCCAATTGGGGTCGCTAGCAAAGGGAGCAGGGGCTGTCTCTGGCATGAACTCAATGGCAAGCTCTCTGATTACCTCCTACTGAGGGTGGGGTACAGCCTTGCCAGGCCACAGAGGAAGAGAATGCAACCAGTCCTGATGAGACCTGATAGGCTAGGGTCAACTAGAAGGGGAGGAGGACCTCCCCTATCAGTAAACTAGGGGAGGATCGTAGGGGAAGAAGGGGGAGTGAAGGTGGGATTGGGAAGAGACAAGGGAGGGGGTCACAGTGGGGATACAAATTGAATAAATTGTAATAAATCATAATAATAAAAACTAAAGATAAAAAAGAGACTTGAAACCCAGCTGTATTTCAGAGTCTTTATTGCATGAGCAGTGGTCTCTGTGGCTGTCACTGCCAGCACTTTTCTCTGACAGCAACATTCATCTTCCAGTAGAAAATCTGACTCAAAGTATTCTACAGATGGAACTTAGTCACCGAGTCCATGGAATTTTCTCACGATGCAAATGTACTATTTTATTTCATTTTCAAGCCTGACCTTTCTCTCTTGCTTCATCTTAGCATCATGGGCTGCCAAAAGCATTCCATTCTCCATAGATGTTGTATTATTATTGCCATATTTCCATAGCAGAAACTATGAAGGAGGGAAAAGAGAAAAAAAATAAAATTGAAAATTGAAAAAAAGAAAGAAAAATGCAGAGTATCAGTCAGGCTTGACAAGTTTCCTCTAAGAATAGATTACCTAGTCTAATGTTGTGGAAAAATGACTGCTATACATCAGTAGAAGAGGTCAGGAAATTAAACTTTATGTGTCCTGCCTGGGAAAAAAAAGAGTTTGCCTGAAAAATAGAATCTTTCATGGCTTGGTGGAATTTTTGAATGTTTCTATTCTGTTTTTTTTTTTTTAACATCTAAAAACAAAAAAGAAATAAAAAATAATAACTAACTTCACTATGGAAGTCAAAGAACTAGCGGTGTCTTTTAGGCCACAATGAGTCACACAGGGGACAGCGTGTGGCTGAGAGAAAGAGGACAATCCTTGGCTTCTGTGAGAAGTTCCTCTATAATCAGCCATGTTGCCATCCCTCAAAAAGGCAGCACCTTGGAGAAACTGCCTGAGGAATTGAAGAAATATTATGAGGCATGAAAGTTTTTCAAAACATTCCTTATGTGAGGAAAACACCCACTCTCTCTGTGGTTTGACATGCTCACCTGCCCCCCACCCCTGAGTGACTTTCTTCTTTGACCCATTGTTGTTCCTTTCTCTCTTTATAGTTTACTTTTAGCCAGTAATTCTGGTATCACACTGCCTCTCAATTGGCAAGGATGATTAGTCTGCTTGTGGTCCACTTATAATTTCAACACAATCTATCCAGTTAGGAAACCTTATCTCTCAGCAGCCCCATTGCAATATAAGACCTTTAATTCTCTTCATGTTAATACTATTCCAAACACAAATGTATGGCAGACCCTTAATAGTGGAAATGACTTACAACTTTTAATATTCTCTAATCTCCTTCACTTTTCAATCTGTAATTTTCCCTGCTTTGGTCACTGGCTTGGTAAATGGGAGGTGAAGTCTGGCATTCACTTTATCTCTGACAGTATCATTTGTCAGGTCATGCTCTGAGCTTAGAAATCTATTCTTCCCAGAAGGGCAATAACTCTTTAATAGTAAACACCAGCTGTATTTTCTTAAAGTCCTCATCATCACTTGCCACTGTGCCCACGAACATTTTCTATTTTCCATAGCCCTTCAGCCCTTCAGCTTTCTCCTACATTTCCCCATGATCTTTCTCTTTTTTTACTTTCATCTTTCCTTTACACACATTTCTCCATGTTCAAGGGTTAATTGTCTAATTGTGACTAATTGGAATCAGTCATTCAGAATTCCAGGAGCTCTAACAATGAGTTACAAGGTTATACCTATAAAATTATTGGCATAGGTAACAACATGATATATCTCAGAATGTCTTCTTCCAGAATGACAGAGTTAAATTTCCAGCACAGAGAATTGCCTCTAAATCCAGCTCCAGATTATATGCCTCTGGTATCAGCATGCACTTGCAATCCCATGCGCAAATCCATACATACACATAAATAAAACTTGAAAAAACCATACTAAAGAAAAAAAGAGAAGGACACTCTGGTGTTCTTCTAGAATCTGAGGCCAGCTTCGGCTGCTTAGCCTGTTAATGATTAATGTATGCTGGATAACAATACTCTGATTCCAAAAAGGAAAGTAATAAATGAGGCTACTTTTTCCAAATATTTGCTTAAAACTATATGTTACACATCTACCACCCAACCATACTTGTCAGATAACGAACAAGCAAAATATTTATTAATAACAGTGTAAAACTTGAGAAATAATCTCAGATATTTTTTTACCCTTTACCTTTAACTCTTAAGTACTTATTAATGTTCTTACCATTCCATTCAACAAGCCTTCCTTCCATAACTCAGGAGACAAGATTTCAGTTCAGTTTCTTAACCAAACTTAAACAAAATTATTTTTTTATTATAGAGAAAGTTTTATAACCTTAACTTTTTATTTTTATTTTTTATAATAGAATTAAACTTTCTTATTTGCTCAAATACATGTTATGTTGAGTCTGCAGAAATGGCTCACTAGTTAAGAGCACCTACTGCTCTTCCACATTCTAGCCCCAGCAGCTACCCACAGGGTCACCCACAACCACCTATAATGCCAGATCCAGGGAACTGATTGGATGTCACCTTCTGGACACTGCACACATATGGTGCCCATTAAATCACACAGGTGCAAACACATAAAAAAAAAAAAAACAAGAAAATGAAGAAATGTCAAACAAATGTTGTGGTATTGTAAACACACTGTTGAATAACAATGAATTATTATTTTAAAAGTTACACAAGTTCACGTTTCCCAATTTGAGAGTCTCAACCATTAAACATTTCCATAAACTTCCATGTCTTTACAGTATATGTGGACACGAGAAATAGTGATGCTGCCCTTAGTGTTTTTCCAGTTATGTAAAAAAAGGGGGTCATCTTTCTAGTTGTGTAAAGCTAGCATGAAAGAGAAAAGTGCGTCTACTTTTAATATCCATTCTCCAAACTCAAACAGCCATTCAGAACCAGCCTCTTCCTCCAGATGTGGAGACTTGGGCTGAACCTTAAAGAAGGACTCAATGAACAGAGAGGAAGAAATAATATAGACAGTCCCAGCAGGGGCTGTGGGTGAAAAGAGATTTAGAAGACTGTGTATAAAGCTGTTAGCCTAGAGACACTGTGAAATTTTGAAGTATGAATATCAACTTCTGATATGTAAATAGAATTTCATGAAACAGTTTATAATATATTGTCCAGAGCTAGGACTTAGGGAAGCAATGATACAGAGTTAACCAAGATTCTTCTGAAGAGGGAGAGAATTTTAATATGATTTTAAACACTATATTTTTTTTCAGAATTTCATATACTTATACAATGAATTTTGATTATATATATACATACATACATATATATATATACTTATATCATTCCAAATTTCCCTAGTGCCCCCCCCCAGTCCATCTCCCTCCCAATTTTATGTTCTACTTTAATTGCAGCCCATATGTGCAAGTGTGTGTGGATATCTATTGGGGCATGGACAGCAGAGCAGTAGCCATGGTTCCAATGTAAAGTGACTAGGACTGATTTTCCTAATGCCTGTAAATGTATTAAACAAATATGCATTTATTATTTTAATGAACTCTCTAAAACTGCTGAGGACATTAAGTGTTCGTGTATGAAATGTTATGTTCTTGATCACCCTCATAGACAACCTTCCGTAACTCAGTTTTGCTAATGAAATGGAAGAATGAGCCTTGGAAGCAGTTTCTATAAGGTAATTTTGACTACAGAGAGCTGAGTCCATCATCAGAGAGTAGAAAGAGATGAATGAGTTGACTGTTATGGATGGCGTTTAAATTCAAAAGAAAGGAAGATTTGTCTGGAAGGGAAAAATAAAAAGTTGTGAAGAGAAATACTGAGAAAAAGACAAGTGTGCTGAGAATGCAGAGTGGAAGAGTTTGTAAGGGAGAAGAATCTGAGAAATGAAAATAAACAACTTGTCTGTTGTCCCAGAGAGTAAATAACCTTCCAGACATGAGCTTATGACAAGGTTTCAAAACAACAGTGCCTGTTTAAAGTGCAGAGATGATTATCTTAATAAGAAAGCTTTGAAGTCAAAGACAGTACCACGAGTCCATGTGAAATTCTGCAGCTTTTGTCACTCCATGACTGAAAACCAATGGTAGGGAGCATGAGTGGCATTCACAGCCATATCTCAACAGCAAGGACCATGTCTCCTGAAGTTATTGTCAGGCCATGTTCATCTTTGGACATATATCTTTTAAGTGTGAGGAAAGTGAATATGTTCACAAGATATTTGGAACACAGTTCACATAGTTTTATTGGGTAGTATTAAAGTTTGTATATGAAGGGTCACGACAGGTTCACATGTGGAAAGCCACCAGTTGGTAGAGCTTTTGGAGGGGGTTGAATCCTAAGAATACTAAGATACTAATGTTTCCAACACAGTCTCTTGGTGAGTTTGGAGCTGAGTGAAATATCAGAAAGCCTGGTGGAGTTGGAGTAGGGTATGCTGAGTGCGTGGCTTTCAATCACGTGGTGTCTCTGGTCCTCAGTGTCTGTCACGTCACTCTCCGTGTCTGTTTCTATTAACCCCACCCCTCTTTAGTTCTCCTCCTCTTCTTATTTCTGACTGTTATGAGATACTTATCCACCACTTCCTTCTGCTATGGCATTTCTTTGTTGCTAGAGGATTGAAAGAAATTCAGAGAAGTGATCTGTGCCTCAAGAGTTTCTGTCTATGAGCCCAAAAAAGTTATGCTTCTTTTAAGTTTATATTTCTCTTATATTTTCTCACAGTAACAAATAGTTGTTTAACACAAAGGACCTGGGAATGATGTGAAATTTTACACTCCACAAATTCATAGCCCTATAAAGTGGAAGATGTATATGCACACATACATGCTTTTATGCTGAGACTTTCACTCTGATGCTCTGATTGATACGGATTTCGATGCTGAGCACAGCAGTGTTTAAAATCACGTCAAAATAAATAAGGGATTCTTCTGCGTGCATGTGGACATAGACACATGTGCAGGTTTATGTATATGTGTAGACATACATAAACATTTATAAATATGCTCATTTCTGTGCTCATGTGTGCATATATATGTTCGTGTGGGTATGTGTATGCATGTATGTAAGCATATGCACACACACACATATCTATGCATACTTGTCTGTGTGTGCATTTGGACATATACATGTATTCATGTGTATGCGGGTTTATACGTTTGTGTTTATACGGATGCCTGTGTGAGTATATGCATGCCTGTTCAATGTGCATATGAGTGTATTTATCCACTCCTATGTATTTGTGTAAAAGAAGATATATACATACATATGCATGTGTGTAAGTGTGTATGTGGAATATATATATGCATAATGTCTATATATGAGGGCATATACATGAATACACATCTATGTGTTTGTACATATATATAATAGTCTAAGTGTGTAGGAAGATACATGCAGAAATTTATGCAGACATATAAGTATAGGCATACATATACATGTTTATGTGTGTATATAAATGTGTATGCGTATGTGGATATGTGAAAATAAATGCCTCCTACCAATTTGTACATTTGCATGTGAATTCATCTATGTCTAAAAGGAGATGTGTACACACATACAAATGCAAATGTGCATATATATGTATATGTGAATGTATATATATATTTATGTATGCATGTATGATTATGTGTGAATTAGCATATTTATGTCAATGTGTGTGTAGATATAGACAAACTCACTCATGTGTAAGAGGGTACATATGCATGTCTATGTGTGTATGAGCATATGTAAACATGCACTTATATGTATGCATATATAAACATATACTTATGCATGCATGCTTGTGTGGATGTCAAGATGATAGATGACAGATAGATGCATGGACTGATCGATTTATAGATGATAGATAGATATGTGTATGTTTGCACATGCTTTTATGCTAAGACTTTCACTCTGATGCTTTGATTGATACGGATTTAGATGCTGAGCACAGCAGTGTTTAAAATCACATTAAAATAAATAAGGGATTCTTCTGAGTTCAGTGTGGATGTCAAGAATAAAATGAAATGCTGAAGGCCTGTATGAAGATGAAGCAGGTTCCTGAACATTGGCAGCCAACCTGTTCTGAATAAGTAAGACAAAGTAACAAATGTGTGTGTTTTAGAGACAAATGTGTTCCCCTTTTGTTTTATTCTGACAGTTTTTTTTTTTCTTCTGAAAGCTAAAAATGTAAACAACCAAATAGACAGGAAAGGTAGTCTCGGGAAGAAATTTGCTTCTCCACTGTGGAATTGAGTTGTATTCTAACTGCTTATAAATAAATAGCTCCTGAATGTGAAATATGCACCTGTGCTGGTGCTTCCATGGTTTTTGTTTTGTTTTATTTATTTATTTATTTATTTGATCGTGTTTGGTGAGAGAAGGAAGGTAATAATTAATGGGTCCCCAGCCTCATCTCAAACTGAATTTATTCAAAAAATAATAACTTGCCATAAAGCTCTCAGGCTGGGTGCCACATATCCCCCCCCTTCCAAATAATGTTACTATCTTATGAGGAAGGGAATTGAACAGATTCTGAGGGTTCCAGAAGAGCAGGGATTTTCTGATAGAACTCAGTGGCTTACCCATACTAAGGAGATTAACCAACCTCGGCACGAGTTCACAACTAGTCCTAGTGTTCACAACTTTGCCAAGGTAGGTGGAAAATATGACTCTCTATGTTCAGTTGACTACTCTAAGACACAGTCATATTTTTATGAAAAAGTTATGGGTTCAATTTTTTAAGTTTTGGATAATCAAACTGTTATTGTTAGCTTTTATTGTCAATTTAGCACAACCTAGAATCACCTGGGGAGAGAGTGGCAATGAGCCTTTATATACTTTAGGTTTTCTATGGGTATTTCAACGGGGATTATTCTTAAATTTAACCTGTCTGGGAGGAGCCAGCCCACTGTGAGCAGTCAGTGGGCTGCTCACAGCCCTTGTCAGTCCTTGAGAGACTGTGTAATAGCAGAGAGATAGACCCAACAAGGAATCAAAATTGCATTGATTCATTTTGATCTTGACTGTGGGTGTGAGGTGATTAGCTACTTAAACTCCTGCCTTGACTTCCTTGAGTTGATGGACTCTAACCTAGGATTGTAAGCCAAATCAATGCTTTCCTTCCTATGTTGCTTTTTGTTTGGATAATATCATAGTAGTGAAAATAAAACTGGAACAAGTGTTAAAGTTATTATTAATTTTAAAGAGGGAGGCCACAAGGAAAAAAAGGAGATAGAGGGAAGGAAGGTAGGATGAGGTGAAATAAGATTAATGGAAGGCTATGCAAAGCCAGGAAATCAGGAAGCATTTGGAGTGGTTATTTGTTAGAGAATAAATTCCTTCGAGGATCTATTTACTTACATAAAGATGGAGCTAAGCAATATGAAGAAAATATATCCAGAGTTTCAGCATGAATGAATCTAAAAAACATCTTGGCTGGCTCTTTGATCACCTCCACCTGAGAAGGGAGCAGCCTTACCAGGCTACAGAGGAAGGCAATGCAGCCAGTCCTGATGAGACTAATAGGCTAGGGTCAGATGGAAGGGGAGGAGGACCTCCACTATTAGTGGACTGATGAGGGGCATGGGAGGAGAAGAGGGAAAGAAGTTGGGTGCAGGAGGGGAAGGGGAAGGGGGCTACAGATGGGATACAAAGTGAATAGATTGTAATAAATAAAAAAGAATTGGTTTAATTTTCAGTTGAAATTCATAGGAATTAAGAAATGTCATAACTTTTAGGTAACGACAGAAATATGTTTCTTTATGAAAAGTGCCAAAACACTCCCCTTCCCAAAAAATGCAAAACAAAATAGACATTTTTTTAAATGTACCTATCCCTTAAAAAACTTCTAAAAAAATTGTATACCTTTTGGCCAAAATGTATTCATGGGAAAGAGTGTGCGTATCTCCCAAGTCAGCCAACTCTCGTATTGTATTCTCTTTTCATCTAGGTCTATTGAAAATGTTTAGAAAAACTAAAAATAATAAAGTGCAAATCTGTTATTTAAAGAATTTAGCCAAATGTTTAATAATCTAGTTTTCTGGATATAAACAAACCTATATGATTCAAACCTTAAAATGTTAAGCATTTATTACATTTGGGAAACTAATTTAGGGAGAAAGCAGTCATGGGCAGAAGCTGGTGTCATTGAATAGAAACTTGGAAATTATTTTTAGGGGTAAGGAAATTCTTGGGTTTTCATGCTTCTGATAACCCTCACCCAGAGCAGCTTTGATGCCTGCATGCCATGAGAATTTGACTTACATAATTTCACAGTAGATCATGAATAAAAATAAAGTTTAACCAATGGTTATATAATACCTAAATCAAAAAAGCCACAATAGGCCTTGGACAAGTAGCTGTGCAAAATGGAAGCTGGCTGAAACATTATATCCCTACCCCTCAAAAAAAGTTCTCAAGGCCTTTTCCCGTGAAAGTGAAGAATAAAGCACTTTGCACTAGTATCTTTTAAAATTATATTTGTTTTTTTAACTTTGTTTTGTTTTATAGCAATGATGTGTGAAGGACGCCTGGCAAACTGCTTGTATAATTTCCCAAAACATTTGCAAGGGAGAGATCATTAGCTTAAGAACGGACAAAGGAAAGCAAGGCGTTCGCACACACCTTTAATCCCACGAATCTGGAGGCAGAGGCAGGCAGATCTCTGACTTTGAGGCCAGCCTTATCTAGAGAGTGAGTTTCAGGACAGCCAGGGATACACAGAGATGTTCATTCTCAAAAAACAAAGAAGAATGTACATAAAATTTTTTAAAATAATTGTATTGAATTCCAGCTTGAGCATGCATCTTCTCACCATTCCAAGAGAAAAGAGGAACCCACAATCCCTCATCTGCTCTGCAAACACTGTGCTGCCTGACCAACAGAACCTTTACTACTGCTTCAGTGGGAAGGTGATCGGGCTTTTTTAAGTAGAATGCTATTTTTAGAAAATATTTATACCATCTGTAAATAACAGTGGTGATTCAAACATAGATATTTAGTGGATCTTTTCCCAGAAATCCCAGACACATGGAAGTGCACACATATAGTGTCCAGAAGAAGGCACTGGATACCCTGGAGTTGGACTTATAAGCAGTTATCTGTGAGCTGTGCTAAATAACCCGTGTGAACCAATCTTGGGTCCTCTGGAGGTGTAATTGCTCTTATTTTAGAAGCTAAAATCCAGTTATGAGCTTGTTATTTTTAATTAATTTATCTTTTTATTAATTAAAAATTATTCATGTCTTATCCCAGCTATAGCCCCTCCCAAGTCCTCTCCCAATCCTGCCCTCCCTCCCTTTTCTTTTCCTGTGCCCCTCCTCCAATCCACTGGTAAGTATAGTCCTCCTCCCCTTCCATCTGACCCTAGCCTATCAGGTCTCATCAGGACTGGCTGAATTGTCTTCCTCTGTGGCCTGGTAAATCTGCCTCCCCACTCCTGCCTCAGGGGAAGGTGATCAAAGAGCCAGCCACTAAGTTCATGTCAGAGACAGCCCCTGTTCTTCTTACTAGGGTACCCACTTGGACACTGAGCTGCCATGGGCTACATCTGTGCTGGGGTTCTAGGTTATCTCCATAAATGGTCCTTGGTTGGAGTATCAGTCTCAGAAAAGACCCCTGTGCCTAGATTTTTTTTGCTTCTGTTGTTCTCCTTGTAAATAAAACAAAGACAGGATCCTACCACAGAGGACCTCTGAAAGACTCAGCTCAGCAGGGTATTAAAGCAGATGCTGAGACTCATAGCCAAACTTTGGGCACAGTGCAGGGTATATGATGAAAGAAAGGGGAGAAGAAAGACCTGGAAAGGACAGGAGCTGGATATTTTAAAGAAAACAATTGAGAGTATTATTTGGACATTGAATAAATTTGAAGTTTTGAGAAAAAAATAAAATTTTGTAATGCTTACAACTGACATCATGGATTAAATAGCTTCCCTGTATTTAGTGATTTTTCTGAGAAGTGGTTCTATCAGTGGTGACAGTGTTTTGGTAATTCAAAAAGCTCAATAAGGAGACATTTTCCCAAGTGATTGAAATGTAATGTTACAAAATCAGGCATAAGCAAATGATTTGAAAAAAATCTATTTGTTAATCACTAATTAAATGATCCAGTATGCAAATCTTATTGGTGTGGTTTCATAATCCATTTTGCATCCAGTTTTTCAGAAACTACAACTAGCTAGGTTGTGGCAGTATGTATGTATGCATATACATATTTGTATATTTGTATATATGAGTATATATTTGTATATATGAGTCTGCGCATGTGTATGTATGTGACTATATGTATATACTTATATATTTATGAACATACATGTATGCATGTATACATGTATACAACCATATACAAAGGTCGTGGTAATACATTTCATTTTTAAAACATGAATTTACCTTCACACACACTGGGTACTGATAGCTTTGTCCACATACACATGTACCTCATAATGTAAGCTATCCCACAATCCGTTGTTAGAGGAGACTGTGAAAATCTAGTCATTTACTATGTAACAACCACGAAAGAGACTTGAATCAAATGTGAACAAATATTACTCATTTTATTACTTGAAAAATATGTTTTAATAAAATACATTTGATCATATTTTCCCTCCTCCAACTCCTCTCAGATATTCCTCCATTCCCCACCCACCCTTTCTTGCTTGCTCTCATAAAGATGCTGTTATCTAATTCTTTGAGGTTGTGCTGGCAAGGAAAGTGTGCAAGAAAAATCTAGCGATAACTATAGCTCTTCAAACTTACATGTGTGTTCACTGGTGTCCTAATTAAGGTTTCTGTTGCTGTGGTCACTATGATCAAAAGCATCTTGGAGAGGAAAGCATTTATACATATGATACTTTCAGGTAATGGTCCATCACTGAGGGACTTGGAAACAAGAATTCAAGGCAGAAACCTGGAGGCAGACATTAAAGAAGAGTCTATGGGTTATGCTGGTTAATGGGTTATTCCTCATGGATTGGTCAGACTGTTTTATTACACAGCTCAGGACAACCTTCTCAGTCATGGCAGTGACCACTGTGAGATGTCCTTCCCAACACCAATCACCTTTCAAGAAAAACACCCCACAGTTTTGTCCACAGGCAATCTGATGGAGACATTTTTTCCATTCAAGTTTCACTTACCAGATGACTTTGGTTATGGCAAGTTGATAAAAAAAAATGTTGGGCAGAGTGAATGGAATTTTAGGTAAGAACTGGGAAATAGTAAGAGCTGGAGAGGACAGGGTCTCCACAAGGAGAGCAACAGAACAAGAAAATTTGAACATAGGGAACTTCCCAGAGACTCATACTCCAACCAAGGACTATTCATGGAGATAACCCAGAACCCCTGCACAGATGTAGCCCAGGGCAGCTCAGAGTCCAATTGGGTTACATAGTCATGTGAAGAGGGACTGCCTCTGACATAATCTGATTGGCCTGCTCTTTGATCACCTCCCTCTGGGGGGGAGCAGCCTTACCAGGCCATAGTAGAGGACAATACAGCCACTTTTGATGTGAACTGACAGACTAAGTTCAGAAAGGAGAGGAGAACCTCCCCTATTAGTGGACTTGGGGAGTGGCATGCAAGCAGAGGGAGGAGGGAGGGTGGGATTGGGAGGGGAGGAGGGAGGGGCTTATGGGGGATGCAGAATGAATAAAGTGTAATTGATGAAAAATTTAAAAAAAAATGTAACCATGACAGTTTGCATGTTTTAGTATAATTAATATGGACTTGAAAATATTTCCATTATAAAATAGCTTTCCTGAGTGTGTCCTTTCTCCCTGTGGCCTGACAAGGCAGTCCTGCCAAGAGGATTTGGTCAAACAGCTGGCAGGAAAGTCCTTGTCAGATGCAGTCCCCACATTCCTTACTTGAGGACCCACATAAAGCCTAAGCTGCCCATTGAACATTTTATGTGGGGGACTAGATCTGGTCCATACATGGTACTTGTTTGATTCTTCACCCTCAGACAGAAAATCTGGGCCCTAATTAGTTGGCTCTGTTCATCTTCTTGTGGAGCTTCTGTCATCTCCAGGTCCTTATTTTTGTCCTCCTTCTTTTCCACAAGAGTCTCTAAGCATTGCCCAGTGTGTGGCTGTGAGTCTCAGCATCTGTTTTGATGCACTGCTGGGTAGAGCCTCTCAGAGGACAACTCTGATAGGCTCCTGTCTGCAAGATTACCTGAGTATCATTCATACTTTCAGGGGTTGGCACTCTCCCATAGGGAAGTCTTTGGTTGAGCCAGGCATTGGTTGGGCATTCCCTCAATCTCTGCTCTGTCTTTATCATTGCACATCTTGTAGAAAGGGTAATATTTGGGTTGAAGGTTTTGTGTGTATGTTGGTTATCCCTTTCTATTAGGAGACTTGTCTAGTTAGAGGAAGTGACTTGATGAGCTGGGGTGGATAGAAAAAGGGACTTCCCTTTTCTGAGGATTAGGAAAAGGGGAAGGAAAGAAGGGATGGAGGGAGGGGGAGCTGGGAGGCAAGGTGGAATGGGGCTACAACCAGGGTGTAAAGTGAATTAAAACACAAATAAAAAAATAGTTTCCCTAAAATTTTAAGTAGCCAACATAATGTAGCTAGCACAGAATCTAGCACAGCACAGCTACTGAGTCAGTAAGTTTATGATTAATATATTGTTGTTAAAATTCATGCTATATATAAACAGAGAAGTCTGCATGAATAATTTTATAAAGAAAACCATAAAACACATATTGCTGGAGATAATGAATAATACTTGAAGCTCTTGCTTAAGTCCAAAGAACAGTTTCTTTCTTAAGTCCAGTGACCTAGAAGAATCTCAGAGAAAAAAAAATAACCAATAGTGACTATGACATGAATGGACAAATACTATTTTTAGATTTCAAATCTGTTCTCGCAGTTAATGGACACAATCTTTAGTGTTCCTGCCCTATAGTTACCATACTCCACTTAACTCCCCACAGGAGTAAGGTCCTATATTCGTATTATTAGAGAGTCTTATGCTTTGCTACATTCTCTACTAGTTTCTTATTCTTCCAATGGACTTTTGGAAACAATCAAAATGTAAAAAGTCAGTGGATTCAACATATCCAGGGGCATGAGTATAAAACCTCTAGGAGACAGAAAGAAAAAAAAAGTGTCAGCTCTACCACAAACCTAAAAGAAGAAAGAGGATTAGTTAATTCAATTGTGCTGGGAGTTAGTTTCCCACTAAAGAAAAGCATTCTGTCCTTTTGGTTTAGTATTGTTTCCCAGAGCTCCAGGCTTGGTTCCCAGCCTGTGGCACTGTTAGAAGGCAGTGGAGCCTTCAGACTTCAAGGCAGAGTGGAAGACCAGCAGGGACATTCCCTTGAAGTGAGTGTTACAACATAACCCAGTCTCTTGCTCTCTTTTGGCTTCCAAAGGCCCAACAACATCGGGGCTAGGAAACCAAAAATTAAATATGACACAGTGAGCTAAAATGCACCTTTACTCCCTATAAATTGAGTCCCTTGATGTTATATCACAGTAACAGAAAGCTAACTCAAATGGCTATTGATAGGGTAGGGCATGAGAGTCCACACAGAAGGTAAAGGTGGCATAGAACCTTTAACTTCTCTGTGGTTCATAGGAAACACACATAGTCCCAGAGAGCTTACTAGACCCAGCCATTGCATGAGCATTCTGACTGCTAGGCAGGTTCATATTCCTCTTGCATTAATTCCAAACTTCAAAAGTACCAAGTTACATTTCATTCCCAAATTGGATGAGATGTAAAATTAAGTCAATGGCATCTGAGTCACTGAAGATTATTAGGGTTGTCACAATCAATCTATACCACAACTCACATATATCCTCAGATCACTTTATGGTAGCAATCAACTCAAAAAATTGCCACAGAGTTTTGTGAAGAGACTGAACCACTGTACAATAAAGGTGCCTGATTGCACTTAATTGAAACTAAAATATGCAGCCAGGCACAGTGGTGGCACATGCCTGAAATACCAGCACTCAGGGAGGCAGAGGCAGACGGATTTCTATGAGTTTGAGCCCAGCTTGGTCTACAAATCGAGTCCAAGTGAGCCAAGAATACAAGTGCATGCGCATGTGCACACACACACACACACACACACACACAAGCTGTTTCAAAAACCCAAACCCAACCCAAACCAAAACAACACCTAAAATATGCATGCAGGACAGCATGCGTATCCAAGGTGTTTTGATGGTTTCAGACTCCTGAAGGACTTAACTTTATCATAATAGCTATAATTTGAAAATAATAATTTTAAGCACTTGAAAAATCTAATAAATTGAACATTTAGGGATTCAATTTATTATCCATTGAGAGAAATATAAAGTCTCAGAACTAATCTATTCTTAAGTTTCTTTTAAAAATACAAAGTGTCAAGTATTGTTCTTTACTTAAGAGACAGTTATCTTTACATGTCTTAATAGGAAAACATAAGTGAAACAAAAATGTGTGGTTACTATAAATATAAATATTAATTACTGAAATTAAATGAAAGGTAAATAATCAAACATGTAAAATATAATAAAAAACAGAACATTTTTTCATATGACATAGGCGTCTGTGTGTACTATGTATTTGTACACATGTATACAATATATATGTAAATATGTATATTACATATATAATTTATATATAATATTTGAGGACTTAGACTCTCCAATAATACACATGTAGACTCAAAAGCAGGGAATAAAATGAGTCTTCATTTTGTTCAATGATTATCAGAGATCATTGGTAAGAGTATTTTTGCATTAAATAAATGTAAATATTAGAAACTCCAAGAAAACATTAAAAGTTAAAGATTTCAACTCATCCGGAAATAACTGAAAATACAATTTCTGAAATTAACAAGTCGCTGGTGGTCAAAGAGCTTCAGCAGAGAAAGACTTCCATTGTTTTCTGTCCCTTTAAGAAAGAATTACAACTGAGGAAATTAGCCTGCCTTTTCTTTCCAAGGTCACTGTGCTTCTGTGTGTGAGAAGGTGCACTGCCCTCAGAAGACAGAAGCTTTGGAGTTACAAGGAAGTCGGTGCAGAATCCTTCATCCTCTGCCCAGCCTTGACTGCCACATCCTTAGAACATTCTCCTAAGTAAGATAATACAAACATATGCTCAAGCTACAGGCTGAGAAATCTATGGTTTTCTGAAAAACTGAGAAGTGCTGAACAAAAGGAAGGAAAGACATTGTCTTCAACAGGGATAACTGAGACATTTATGTACAAAGATAAGCACCTTCCACTCAACAGGGTGTTCTTACAAATACGAGAAAGGGACATGATCAGAACGACTAGAGGTCAGAGAGAGTTAATCAGGTTAAGATGGCAAGTTCACAGCCCTTGGCTCTCCATAAAGATGGAAATAGATAGAGAGGAAATTAAACTCTTCATTTAAGAAAATAGTTTTGTGGACAGATGTACAAATATTATTGTAATGTTTCATTATTATATTGACATTGCAATAAAGGGTGTAGAGATAACAAACCACAGATTTGGAAAATAGAGAAGAGGAGATAACTAAATGGCTTGATTGTTTTGAACAGTGGTAAGTATGCATACCTAAAAAGAGTATTTGAGTTTTTAACAAAATCATAATCCTTGGCACTCCTATAGACACTTAGCAGAAATACAGGAAAATACAAGATATGCATTTTCCCTTTTGTCTTTATATGCTAGTACAGAGGAGAAGGAATGAACAAGCGTGACAATAAAGTAGTTATGTATTATAAGTGGTGGGTGGCATCTTACCACCTACAGGTTTCTTTATATAAAGTGTACTAATCCTTTTGTGCTGGTGGAACTGACCTCTATTTCTGAGGTACCAAACAGGTATAAACCCAAGGTCTGGCCTTCAGAGGTTCTGGAGTAGTTTTTTTCTGCTGGGTCTAGAGCAATGCATCTATCCCCAGAGGTTTGCTGACTTTACACTCTGCGCAGAGGAGAGTATACCCATGGTTAATTGAGGATGACTGGAGGAGAAGAGTGTTTCCAGGTCTCCTGCCAGAGGAAGAAAGACCATGTGGCTGACAGAGGTTTAGGAAGACTAAGTACAGAGGACTCAAACTGGTGAGACCCCATTGACCTGCCTTCTTTCAATATCTACTTGTGGCTGGAATAATTAAAACCCAAGAGAGAGCTGAAGATGGGTGATAGGACTTGGTAATGACCCTCTTTGTTTCAACAAATTCATAGAGCAGTTCCTGAATTTTAAAAGGTGCTGCACAAATCGATTTGTTGGCTGATAAAAAGTGAATAGTAATTAGTTTATAATAAAATGGCCCATTTCCATGCTGGCTGGTGTGATGGGGTAGGGGATGGCTAATTGGATTCTGAAGCTGAGCTTACTCAAATAAAGCATCCAGGGATCACATCAGCTATGTTATTAAAACCCAACTGACCAAAGGGGCCAGAGCCACAGATTACAGCCAATGCTATTTATTCCTCAAAGTGAAAGTTCTTCTACCCCTGCCGTCTTGTTTTGGCTACCAAGGAGCTCCATACTAGCAAGCGAGAGCATTTTTGTGAACATGTCTATCCTATCTGCTTGCTTTGCAGTCAGAAAATCTGCTTTCAAGCAGAAACTGGTCCATAAAGTGTTTCAGGGAAACCCAGCTTATAACAACAACAATATAAGTTGTTTAGTTAGTCATTACACAGAATTGTCCTTGATGTATATTTTCTTATGAGATGGTCAAGATGACTTTTCCAGGTTTGTACAATCTTAAATTTGCAGATTAAAAAACAAGGAAGTTCAAAGGTATGAGAGGGTTAATTCATAGTTCTTCAGTTACTTAGTCCAAGAGTAGATTTGAATGCTAGAATAGGCTCACTCCAACTCACCCACCAGAAAGCACTGCACTCTCCTAATAAATAAGTGCATGCTCTGACATGTACACAATTTTGAAGAAGAGTATTTTGACCTATAACCAAAATCTAACAATCTTCAGATGTTGAACAATTTGGAGAGACTAGCCATGCACTCTGGAAAACTAAACATGTACGTTTCATTAAAAGGTATTTTAAATATAATCCTGTATCATAAACTGTGATGCCAAAATGTTAAGAATTGTTCAGAAAACCACTTGGGTATGGGAAATCACAGTAGCTGATAGGATCAAAATGCTCTGCAAAGATAGTTGTACCCAGGAAATCACCAGTGACCAAAGACATTTTTTCTAGTACAGTGGTTCTCAAAGTTCCTAATGCTGTGACCCTTCCACATAGTTCCTCATGTTGTGCTGACCCTCAACCATAAAGTTATTGTTTCTGCTTTATAACTGTACTTTTTGCTACTGTTATGAATCATAGTATAAACATCTGTCTGTGTTTTCTGATTGTGGTAGGTAACACTTGTGAAAGGGTTATTTGACCCCACGGAGATTATGACCCACAGTTTAAGAACTGCTGGCCTAGTGCAATCTTACATCTCAAAGCAGAGAACTGACGCCTGGAAAGGTTTGAGCCAATACACAGTGGTGATAGTGACAGTTTGTTTGGATCTGGAGCAGGTGTTGCTCTCTAAAGGAATAGAAGGATATTTGGCAGGGATGCCATGGCCTTCAGTGTAACTGCTAAAAATGTGGCAGCTGAATATTGTTAGTGAATACCTGAGAATACTGTTGTGGGACTCCAGAAATGCCTCACACCAATGTTGTGGTATCAGGAAAGGCACACTGCATGGTGCTCAGGGATGGTAAAGTATCAGAAAGCAGTATCTATCCAGGGCAATTGGATTACTAGACATTGTTTAAGCAGTGTTTCTTCAAATATTGCAATTTCCATCATTCCTCAGTCATCTGTCAATGATATTATATATAATATAATTTATATAATTCTATTCTTGTCATTTGGTAAAATATTTAGAGTGTATATACAGAAGCACTATCCATAAGTACCTTCACTTCAGTTTCTCTACACAAAGGGAGACATTTCTCTGACATCAGAGAGGATACAATAGCATTTGTGCTCTGTGGCTCTCGTGTTTCAAAAAAGTTCAACAACATGAGAAAGAGAAGAATTCACAATCAATTTGTGTGTCTTCTGTCCCACCCTGAAAATTTCCAAACTCTATCTTGGTCCCAAAGTTATATAATGTGATTAGCTAGCTTTCATTGCTGTGATCAAAATACTAGACAGAACCAACTGAATGCTTGAAAGATTGTTTTTGCACAATTTCTGAGGACTGAATTTAGCACAGCAGGGAAAGCACCACTGAATGCCTTACACGACAGCTGAGAAACACAGCTGGAAATGATTCTGCTCAGAGGTCCTTCTTTCTTCCTATGGCTACCATGGACAACCAACTCTTACCTACTATATCCCACATTCAGGGTATGTCTTTCCCCGTCTCAGTCCTTTCCCCGTCTCAATCCTTTCTGGGCTACCTCCCAGGCAACTAAACATGGTAGCCTTCATTGAAAGTTACCTACACCACAGCCTTCTACAGGACTACCAAAAGCCCTTGTGTACAATGGGGGGGGGGGGGGAGGGATTGTCAGAAGGTTTGGTAGGAACATGACTCCTGCTTATCTTAGTTTTCTTGACATACTAGTTTTCAGATCATCGATTTTTAAATTGGTAAGTTCAGGAAATGAGTCACAAACTGGTCCACTTGCTCTGAGGAAAGCTGAGACATTCCAAGCCCGGATCTTGGTGTTTGTCACACAGCAATCGAGAAGACGCTTCAATATTTCCAGGCTTAGAAAAGCAGCCTCAAGTTCCTCCTTTCAGTGGACTAGGCAGAGGGAATAGGAGGGAAGAGGGAAACAGGGTGGGATTGGGAAAAGTTGAGGGAGGGGGCTTCAATCAGGATATGTAATGAATAAGTTGTGAAAAAAGAAAAGTATCCTTGAGATTTCCACTGCACATGGAACAATAATAGCACGATACTATTTTAAATATAGGTGATGTCAGATATTTCGAAATATTTTCAGATGAAATCATCTCTTGATTATCTAGCACTGTACATGCTTTCATAACACAGGTGTCACTAGTGTAAGAGAAATTTCTAGCCTAATGTGGCACTAACCCACACCCTGATTCTCTATCCATCATAGTATCTGTCATGTGCAGCCTTGGTTAATTTTACTTAAAAAATTAAATTAAAAAAAAAGCGGTTTTCTTGCTGTGGAATTTCCTGGTTTGAAAAGCAAGCCTAAAATTATGACAATCAAGGAAAAATGGTGAAGTCCCCAAACTGTAGCATTTACTAGTAAAGTCTCTGAAGAAACAGGTAGAGATGCTTAACATGGGTAATTATGCAAACAAGGTTTTCAAATCCAAAGTTTTAATAAAATTAGATTTAACAAAATTCTCTGGGGATCAAGCCCTAAGGAGTTTATCAAGATGATCACTCAGGTGAGGAAAATTGAACTTAAGGCTAAATTGATTTAAGGGTGAAAACCCAGTGCCTACCAGGGATCTATTGGAAAGAAATGGACTTCTTACATATTTATTTATATATGCACTTGGCCTCTGCACACATTTGAGGAAAGTTTAGTCCTTTACCAAAAAAAAAAAAAAATTTAAAGTAAAGTAAAAATTAAAAAAGACTGAAGACAACCTTCAGCCACACTGATAAAATGGACTCATCTACAGCATAAACAGAAATAGAAAAATTTTATATTTTCTTCCACCTAGGAATGTTGACGACTCCAGTATAATTCTTGAAGTATTTTATAGAATGAAGGTAAAGTGTGGATTAAGGACTCAGTTACATAGATGCTCACACCTCTTTGTGTGAGTATATTTCGATAAAGACGTTATTTTATATGGGTGTTTATTGTTAAAGAAATTTTAATTATCTTCATGCAGGCTAATGTGGGAAACCTCAGGAATATTATGAAAAGTTTTATGTATGATAATTTTATATGTAAATCACTAGCACACCACCAAAGTAACAGTCAAAACTTAAGTAAAGGATTTGAACTATGTATAATCAACTGGGCTGAGCAGTGTCATTAGGTAGGTATAAAAGTATACATAGTGAATTAGCCAACTATTATTGTTGCTATAAAATCAATAAAAATCTAAAAAAGAAGAGTTTCTGTTTCAGTAAGGTATTCATTATAGGCTTCTTGTTACCAAAAGTCCTTTAGCAGTTTTGACAACAAATGCCAATTATAGGGGCTTGCCATCTTCTAGGTGTTCAGTTTCAAATCTCTCAACTTGCATCCTTTCAACTGTAAGTGGTAGCTGCAGCAGAAGACTGTGACATCAAGGAGGAGTAGAAAGCTCAGCTGCAACCCAGCAGAGGGCTGGTTAGATGCCTTGCTCAGCATTAGAACATGTACTTTTGCATCACCACCCTGATGGTGTGAACTCTCCATTGTTTCTCTTCTTATAACACTGCAGTGCTAAAATCCACTGGACTATGGTCTAATCAACCAGCCCTCAACCTCAGAGGACCCCCTAGGCACTAATTAAATCGCATGTTTGTGAAACCAATCCCTCTTCTTCTGAGTTGTTATTTTTTCTGAGCTTGAAATTCTGTTTTGCAAATGTACTTTGCAAGGCATTTGATCTTTCTTCTTCAACCAATAATTTTGATTTACAATCAAATGTAAGGAATACAGCTTATTGCAAGGCATATTTGAAAACTATCCTATATTTAAACAAGAGTTGTAAAGCTTGATGTGGTCTACACACGTTTCCCACAGAATGCTAGGATGTTTGGTACAAAAGACCACAGCTGCTTGGGATTTCCTTTGACACTTCTCCTAGGTATTAAAATCCTCCAGGGAATTAATGGATCATGTCATAATGAGTACCTAATTTGCCATTAATATCCCAAAGCTCTGTCTCTGAGTGGGTCCAAGGAAGCTAATTCTAAGACCCACCTCTTACTCCCTTTTCTATCACAGGAGAGATTTGGGGATCAAGGATAATATATTTGGGATTAGTTGATGATATTCCAGGTGGCTCAAATAGGTCCAAGTTCATCCCACTAATTTGATGACCTTTGAAATGTAATCTGCCTCAATAATAAGTCAAAACGCTCCTTCACACAAGGATGCCTGCCGGCTTTAATATTCCTCAAGGAGGAGGCTCTGAATTGTGTTAATAGAAGATATATGCATCGTGAATAGGGTTATTCGTGTTTCTGAGGATAGGGAATGTGTCCTCAGTCAGTGAGGTACTCTAAAGGACAATAGCTTCCAATATGGCTACAGAAATGGTTGGGAAAAACCAGGAATTTAGTATTCATTTATTTGTTATTATTTATCTTTGCAATACTCCCATTTGAACCCTGGATGTCTTACTTGCTAGGCCAGTGTAGCACCATGGAGTTACATCCAAAGCCCTTTTGTTTTATTTTAGACTGGACATTACTTAATTACTCTGGGTGGCACTGAGTTCTCTACTCGTCCATAGACCACACTGGTAATACAAATGAACACTAGAAATGGACTGTGTAGCTCAAGATGTGGAGAAAAGCCTGGGAGAGTAAATTTTATCCATGGCTTAGAAAAAAACAAAAACAAAAACAAAAACAAAAACAAGCAACAACAAACAACAAAACCCACATGTTCGGAGCAGAACAAAAGAGTTAAGGAGTATAGGATTCACTTGGCTTTGCTCCTTCTCTCATTTGAAGTTACCAGGTCATCTCCTAACTATCCAATGCTTCAAGTGTGGTTTAATAAAACCAGTGAGACAAAGACAGAGATCTCTAACAGCAATCCTGTATTATCATCATAGATGACCTTTCAAGAGCAGCAAGAACCTCCATGCTTTCATATTTTTCTAGACTATATTCAAGTTATCCACAGCTTGAGTTAGGTGTCTGAGCTAAAATAGAGCCCAAGAGACAGACCTTATTTACATGTTCAAAGTTATCAGAAATCACAAAGACTAGAATCCAAAAGCCCAATACCTCCATTCCTCCTTCCAAAACATCAGTAACTTTCAAACCATCAGGTTTATTGGTATATCATGGAGAAGCACTGAAGGTGCAGTCAGAGCCCATGCCCAGAGGTGGGCATTCCACAGAGCCTGTGGCTTCGATCACTGAAAACTAAACTGTGAGACTCTCTGGAGCAGAACAACCCTGAAGTCCAGCTGAAGTTCTATATAATTCACTTCCATGCAAGGAAGGAAATCAAGTTTTAAAGGCACTCTTGTGAATATTAATGGGTTTCTATCACTGTGATTCATGGTAACTTTGATGACTTCCTGTGACTGAGCCTAGGCTTGCCTTTCTTGAAGGAAGGTTTGATTGGTTTTTGAATTTTATGATCATAACACCAATTTTATTATGAACATAGTAATGACCTTTTATGGAAGAGAACTGAGGCTTGGAAAACACATCTGCATTGCTCGTGTGATGCACACTCACTAGAGGAGAAAGAAGAAAGACAAACCTCAGTCTTGCTGTAAGTCTTAACTGTGTCTTAAAGCACTGTGCCCTCATCCTTCCACTGATCTCCATTTATACTGCAGGTCAATGAATGCCAGATTTTGTGCAATAGATAGTAATATGCCTTCCAAACCCAGCCCTACCTCCTTCAGCCTAGTGACTGCATCTCCACTGAGACTATTCCATAAAAGCAAAGAAATATGATGAAGGTGAAACATGAAGAATAACTAGAATTCAGAAGCATAAAAATGTTATCTGCAGTTGGGGATATAGTGCAAGCTCAGTATGTATAAAGCCCGAGTTTTATCTGGAACCTAGAACATGCATAAATCTATAATCCACACATAATGGTACATATCTGTAACCCCAGAATTCGTGAGACAGAAGCCAGAAAATCAGGAGTTTAAGTTCATCTGTAGTAACATAGCAAGTGTGAGGCCAATTTTAAACTTTAGACTCTCTCTAAATCAAACAAAAATCACATCTGCTTAGATATGATGATGGTTATACCAGCAGGCCAAAGGATAGGCCATGGATGGAATTCAACATCTGTAACATAAGATTTTCTCCTAAACCAGCCATTCACTAATTATAATTTTAGGCAGCCAAGAAGATAACATCTCTAAATTTCTCATTAGTGACAAGTTACTTACTACGCTCTTACCACATGGAGCTACTTGGATGATATTCAGTATGGTACAGCGCTAATATCTATAATGCAGACAGTGTATATAACACACTTGCCTACATGCATGTAGACATATATAATCTGTATATTTGCACTCATGCTATAAGTCAAAAGTTTGTAAAAATGTCAAACTTGAGGCAATATGGCTCACTGGGTAAGCACAGTAGTCATCAAGCCTGCTATCTTGAATTTGATCCTTAGAACTTACATGGAAGGAGAGAAGTTACTCTTACAAGATTTTATCCAGTTTCCAGGTGAGGACCTTGATTTGTGTACACACTAACAAAATACCATACTCTCCTAAATGTCAAGCATTGCTGTGGTGTAGCTCTCAGTGTAGTTCCTGAGGTTCCAGGTATAACTTGTATTTTAATTAAATTCATCAATTTTTCTCTGAAGACAATGCAAGAGGACAGGAGAGATTCATCAAACTGAGAAGTGAAATGGCACCTTCTGTTTCCTCTAAACTCATCCATGTGCTAGCACTACAATATTTTTAATAAACTTGAAGAAATGTGCATTTCTCCTCTACTTTTCTTCTCACTCTCACTATCCCTCCAGGGCATTGATAGAAGTTCAGTCTTCTTCAAACATAGTTTGAATATTGCTATAAATAGGCAATATTATTTCCTCTTGATTTCCTCATGATTATTTCCTCTTTCAGATTACATGAAGCAAAGCTTGTTGTGGGCATGGCAAAGATTCTTCATTCTGTTTATTTATTTATTTATTTTTACAATTTATTCATTATATATCCCAATTGAAGGCCCCTCCCTCAACTCCTCCCAGTTCCTCTATCCCTCCCTCTTCCTCCTTCTCTCCTTCCCCTTATCCCCTTCCCCTAGTCCACTGAGAGGGGTTGGGTTCTCCTCCTCTGCCATATGTCCATAGTTTATGAAGTCTCATCAGGACTGCCAGGATTCTCTTCCTCTGTGGCCTGGCAAGTCCATGTGGCCAGAGGCAAGTGGTCAAAGAGCAGGCAACAGAGTTCATGTCAGTGACAGGCCCTGCTCCCTTTACTGGGAAACCTATACGGAAACTGAGCTGCCAATCCACTTCATCTGAGCAGGGGATCTAGGTATTCTCCATGCACAGTTCTGGGTTGGTGCATCAGTCTCTGCAGGAGACCCACAAGGAGACCAACAATGCTAAAACAAACAAACAAAAAAAAAATTCAAAACCTGAGCCCAGTTTCCTGCAGAGATTGATGCATGAACCAGAGAAAATTCTAAAGTTCTGTCTTTCCCAAGTATCTTTTCTCTAGACATCACAGGTGAAACATTTCACAACTTCACTTGTGATATGTTCACATGACTGAGTTCTCAGCAGTGAAATGTGAGTGGGGCGCTTGTTAGCTCTTTCTGGCCAGGCCCTAACATCACTTCCTATTCCTCTCCAGTTACTCAGCAAGTCTGAAACCAAACACACAGACTCGGTGATGACTTTATCACACATTCTGTACCTTGAGCACATGGTGAAGGCACAGCATGAAAGAACGTAAAGCCAAGATTCCTTCCTTGTGAACTGACTAATTATTTTAAACTTTACTATAAAAACATTACAGATAAAAATTTACACTCTTGAGTGTGTGGAGATTAACCTATTCCCTAATTTAGGACAGCAGATTGTAGAACTTGCCTCAATTAACTAAGAAAATGTATCTCCCTTAGCTCTCTTAACTTTCTTCAGCATATGCTTGTTGTTTACATTTTCTTGTACGACTCACATCATGCATCCCCTTGATAAGATAGGGCAGGGTCTGCAAGAAACTGTCTAGCAACTGCACGAATTACCGTATCTGTCTGTGTTGTTTGTTCTTCCAGATAAAACTAGCTCTTCCCTTCCACATCCTACCTGATTTCCACTGCTCAAATACTAATTCAACATATTTCTCCTATCAAACAGTGTCAGACTACCAAAGCTAACACAACTGTATCATTGATTATTTCTACTAGCTTGCTTTAAATCAAATATGAATTACCAGTCATAAAGATATTGTGAGCACCAGAAAATTAGTGAGATCAATAAATCATGTGAAAAGGTTCACCATTTGGGGGCAAGCATAGTGAGCAAAAAAAAAAAAAAAAAAAAAAAAAAAAAAAAAAAAAAAAAAAAAGGCAGAGAAGTATACAATCCAGCTATGCATTATTTGAATGACAGCACATGAGACAGGGTCTTCATTTAGGCCAGGAAAACCATTCAACTTGACAGGTCACTTTGCTGTTGAGTAAAAGTTCTAGAGTGTAAAAATATTAAGCATAAAGGCCTGGGGATGACACAGTGCATCAGCAAGAGCAGAGTCCTGAGAGTAGGGAGGGTTATGAGGAAATGTATGGAAAGCAATCAGCGCCTAGGAATGACTATAAAATTGCTGGGACCATGTCGAAATGAGAATAACTACAGCCTTATTTTCTCTCATGACTTTATCATATATATATATCATATATATATACATATATATATATACATTTATTGTAATATATGCTATACATAATAAAAGATTGAGATATGAAATCAACCATTTTGGTATCTCCTTAGAGCCAGCATTTGGTTATTATCTATCTATCTATGAAACAGCTTTGTGGTTTCAGAGGAATCAAGAGTGACAGAAAGATGGGATTAGAAAATGTGGCAGGGGACATGTGATAGGTTCTTAAAGAAAGACAAAGAACTCATGATAATGAGAAATAAAAATATTCTGGGCAAATATGGTGTGATAGGGTGGTCAAGAGTGTTGGAAAAGAAAATCCCAGCACAAAGTGGATTTGCTATGCACTTACTGAGGAGGTGGCTCATTGATGAAATTATGTATGAGAGAACACTAGCCAGAAAGGTAGGTGGTAGCCAGCCCCAAAATGGTTGGTAAATTATTAGGAATTAGTCCTTTAGCTCCTATAAATCACATAGGTAATATAATCAGAGGCCTAATGTGATTGGATTTGTGATCCAGAAAGATCATCTTGATAGAATGTGTCCACAAAACACAAAGAAATAACCTGAGACAGGGAAGTTGCACTCCCTGCTACAGTCTCATTTCCAATATTTTAATGCAATCTTTTCATGTCCTGTCTACTCATGTTATGCTCTCTAAAGACAGGAGCTTTTGAAAGTTGGACACTCTTCTCCCCTGTGGCCACAGAACACAAAGCAAGGTACATAGCCCCTCCCCCTCTTTGGTAAATAAAATGATGGTGATTAAATGTTTGATTAAACTTAACTCTGTCTAAACCCCTGCTGAGTGGAGAGAGATTTCATTGCTGCCCTGCAGGAGAAAAGCAGCTGTATGTTCTTGCTTTAAATAGATATTCTAACCTGTCCAGAAAGGGGGGAAAGATGCATTTCTACCAGGGAGGTGTTGCGAAGTTTAATTAGCCAGTGTTTATAATCTCCTTTGATGCTGAAAAGTGCTAATTACATTTTTCCCACTTTAAGACTCTGAGTCACTAGAACCATATCTTAAGAACTTCTGAATTAGGCCTGTTTACTTTTACACACTGAGCTGTGTAGCTCCTGCCAGCACAGATTCCAAAAAGGAAGCCTTAAATTCCTGGCATCATTCTAGAAAGTTACAGGCTGAGAGTTCACAGGTAACAACTTTGAAAAAAAAAATGGGCACTCTTCTAATGTCATTAGCAAACTATGTCACTAATACATTACAGCCTCCAAAAAAGGAGCATTTGTCATGTCAAAACTCTCTTTCAAAGGACACTTCAAGACTATCTTTTGTACTAACTCCATGGGGTCAGGACCATCTTTGCTATCCAATCAGAAGCCTTGTACAACTTCCATATATAGCCACTAATAGAAAATTTATCATGAAGTTCATTAGGTAATTAGATCCAAAAATAATATGTAAATTAAGTCTAAGGAATCTAAACAAAGCCATGAGTGTGCACAAGTTTTCATGCCAGAATCAATAGGTTGTATCAATGAAAAATATTTTTATACTTTTTTAACTCTTCAAGTAATAATTAACAGTAAAATATACCAACTTACTCCTTTTATTTACCAAAGTCCTATTCGTAAATATTTCATTCCTAATTTAAGGGTGTCTTCCCCACATGGTGTTTTGGGAACATTGATTTACCACATGGGTGAGTTTACTCTCTTCTAAATGAGATACAATCTCTCCATGTTGCTTCAGGATTTCAAGTATTTAAAAAGACAAACATATAGATAGAATTCATAGCCACCCCAAAGTCACAAAAGAGTCAGGTTACAATGATCAAACATTTTGGAAACTGCCTAGAGTAATCTACTGGTTATTTGTGTTCAATGGTGTATCATCTGAAAGCAGTGCTTGATGAGAATAAATGTACACAGTGGAAAGGGGGAATGAAAGTTGTCAATTGTATCTGCCAACTCTCAAATATTTGTTATGCTTTAACACAGTGCCATGAAATTTGACCATATCATGCATTTTTAGCCTTTTAACACTTTTAGCTAGCTATTATCTGAAATTCAGAAATTATAAAATCAAAAGCTAAGTGGAAAAGGAATTTTTTCTGAACCACTCATTTTGGAAGTGGGAACTTTGCAATTAACCTTTTTATCTAAAATCTAGTTGTTTAACTACCAAAGTCAAGCTTGACTTATGGCACACAACAGAGTGCCAGGGTTAAAGACTGCCAAAGATTATCACTGTTTATCTTTATGGAATCAGTTTAATTTAATGGTAAGCAGTGGAATTGCATGAAAACATTACATTGTTCATCTAAAGCACATAACTTCAGAACTTTCATGACTAGAGTAGAATGTTTCTTATCAGATATCTTGTCCTGTTCAAGATTTGTTCCTAACCCTGAAAGTGTGAGATGTTACTCTCTTCTACAAGCAATTTCTTCCTGAAAATACGTTATGAACACTACTAATTTGTCACCTTTTGTATTTAGCCACATTGCTGAGATATAATGAGTGAAATTGTGCAATCATGACTTTACACACATGTTCCTAGATTTGAGGGAATTCATACCTATGCTAACTTCGAATATTAATATTTATATCAGAAAAAAGACAAAGACTAGTGTAGGAACACAGGTACCAGGACAACACTCACTTAAGAAAATGCCATTCTGGTACATTGAGATCAGTAGAACATTTATGACAAGATAAATGGAAGAAACTGGAATTGTCAAATGCTTCACTGGGTTGTATTATTTGTTTGCCATATGGACGAGATTTTTTTTTGCTTAAATGTCCAAGAGTTTCCTGTGTTTTGAATTTGCTGTGCTTTGTTCAATTTGAGGACAGTTTTAACCTGAGTGAAAGATAGGTAAAAATGATCAAGTAAAGATGTTGCTGACTTAGTATTTCCAGTTCAACACATTCCAGTCATTCTGTGTAGGTTCAGCATTATAGAAATGCCTTGTTCAATGTTTGAATTTGACTCTGGAACTGTTGTAGAGTCTTTAAAATGCGAAACTAGGAAACCTTCCTAAGAATCACTTGAGTTCCTGCCAACATCTATTTTAGAGACCCTATTTTCTGAAAGTTGCCTCCAAATCATGTTTGTTAGATATTAATGCCATTTAGCCAAGTTAACATGTTGACCTTCTTCTTTCAGAAAGCATGAATATCTTTGGGTACCATATTACCAGAGTCACATGCAAATCTGATACAGACCTACATACAGATTTCACATGACATTTCTCATTCTCTTTAGTGTGGTTAAATACATCATCCACAAATCTAAGATTTAGAGGTGAGGTCCTCTCATCCACATTGGACAGTTTTCAGGAGTCTGAAGATAGCCATGAACTTCCGTGTCTGCACATTTCACAGTCCAGTGATCTTAACATACCCACACGAATTAGGGGGCAGATATTAACTTACAGACTTTCACAAAGAGTGTTATATTGGGATCAATATTTCATTAGCACTCTCTAGAGTTAATGATTAAGCTGTGCACTGACTAGACCCAGTTCCTTGCAGTGAGCCATTGACATTTGCACCATGGCCTGTGAGGTAATCTGCCCTTTTAAAAGAACGAAAAAGGTTAACCCAGACCCTTGTAAACCTTTATCAATGGCTTGACATCATTAAAATCTGTCCAGTATATTTTCTGGCAGTCAATCAAACATAACACTCCCTAGAGTAGTATGCTCTCAAGTTTTAGCTGAGGAAATCAAGCCAACAATGTCATCAACAGTGCTATTTAAGAGTCTAATATATACTCCAGGTAATACAAGGTGATGAGAGAAAGGAAAAGAAATCAATGTCTCTCTTCAAGACCCTTATGTACTGGTTATCTTCAAAAAAGCCAAGAATCACACAAGACAAAAAATATCAACTAAAAATTAAAATAAATGAATCAATTAAAGCATGATAGTAATAAAGTTATACCTAACACTTCAATAATTATTTCTTTTATACTTAGTCTCCAGAGAAAAGGCAGAACACTGTGGTGGTTTGAATATAAATGACTCCATAGACTCATCGGGAGTTGAAGTATTAAGAAATGTGACCTTGGTGGAGTAAATGTATCCTTGTTTGATGAAGCTAGTCACTGAGAGTGGACTTTGGAGTTTCAGAAGCTCAAGCCAGGCTCAGAGTCACACTCTCTTCATCCTGCCAGCTGAAACAGATGTAGAACTCTCAGCTACCTCTCCAACAACATATCCACATACAATCCACTATGCTCTTCTGCCATGATGACAATGGACTAAACCTCTGAACTATAAGCCAACCTCAATTAAAATTTGCCTTTGTAAGAGTTGCCATGGTTATGGTGTCTAGTCACAGCAAAAAAAAAAAAACCTTAACTAAGACAAACAAAAACATAGGACATGAAACTTTGGAGGTATTTGTGAGTCAGAGAAGACTTGCTGGTGTGTGAGGAAGGCAAATGAGTAGGCATAGTGTGAACAACAGAGATCTACAGAGATTATATCTCTGTGTACCTGAGACTGACCACTGTAAATCTGGGGTATAAACTTTTATGATAAATGATTCACAAATAGATAAATGATTCATAGATTCTGCAGAAATGAGAATTAAGCAATACCTTTGCTAGACACTGAAGAGCTCTTGTTTATACTCTATTAATCAAAAAAATGTGGATATCAGCCCTCTGTCAGATATAGGGTTGGTGAAGATCCTTTCCCAGTCTGTAGGCTGTCGTTTTGTTTTGATGACTATGTCCTTTTCTTTACAGAAGCTTTTCAGTTTCATGAAGTCCCATTTATCCATTGTTGCTCTTAGAGCCTGTGCTGTTGGTGTTCTGTTCAGGAAGTTGTCTCCTGTACCAAAGAGTTCTAGGGTTTTCCCCACTTTTTCTTCTAACTGATTTAATGTGTCTGGTTTTATGTTGAGGTCTTTGATCCACTTGGACTTTAGTTTTGTGCAGGGTGATAAGTGTGGATCTATTTTCATTTTTCTGTACGTAGGCATCCAGTTGGAGTAGCACCATTTGTTGAAGATGCTATCTTTTTTTCATTGAATGGTTTTGGCTTCTTTGTCAAAAATCAAATATCCATAGGTGTGTGGGTTTATTTTTGGGTTTTCTATTCGGTTCCATTGATCCACTATTCTATACAACTCAGCAATTAAAAACAAGGAAATCATGAAATTTGCAGGCAAATGGTGGGACCTAGAAATGATCATCCTGAGGGAGGTATCCCAAAAGCAGAAAGACAGACATGGTATATATTCACTTATATAGTCCTATTCGATAGGATAAACATACTGAAATCCATACCTCTAAAGAAGATAAACAAGAAAGAGGACCCAGGGTTAGATGACCAATCTTCAGTTAGAAAGACAAATGGGATGTGCATTGGGCACAGGAGAAAACAAGTAACAGGGCAGGAGCCTACCACAGACGGCCTCTGAAAGACTCTACCTAGCAGTGTATCAAAGCAGATATTAAGACTCACAACCAACTCTTTGGCAGAGTGCAGGGAATCAAAAAAAAAAAAAAAAAAAAAAAAAAAAAAGGAGAGGAGAAGTTAATATATGACCTGGAGAGGACAGGAGTTCCACAAGGACCAAATATATCTGGGCACAGGGGTCTTTTAAGAGACTGTTTCTCTAAACAAGGACCATGTATGGATGCAACCTATAACCTCTGCTCAGATGTAGCCCTTGGTAGCTCAGTAGCCAAGTGGATACCCTAATAAGGGGAACAGGGAATGTTTCTGACATGAACTCAATGGCGGGCTCTTTGTCCAACCCTCCCCCCCCCGGAGAGAGAAGCAGACCTGCTAGGCCACAGAGGAGGACTTTGCAGTGAGTCCTGAAGACATGGAATAAACCAGTATCAGATCAAAGGGGAGGAGGTCCTTCCCTATCAGTGGACTTGGAAAGGGGCAGGAAGGAGATGAGCGTGGGATTGGGAGGGAATGAGAGAGCAGGATACAGCTGGGATACAGAGTTAACAAACTGTAACTAATATTAAAAAAAGAAAAAAGGAAAACATGGGATGATGACCTGAAATCTTACGGGTGTACCTTTCTGCTAATGTTTGTTTCCTCTTTTCACACATTACAGGTGCATATACCTCTCCTCACCTAAGAGTAGGATTCTCTAACCTACCCATAAATCTCCTGCCCCTCCCCCACCAAATTTACCCTGCCTACAAGATGTGCAGGGTTAAAAATAAGGCAGATAGAGCAGAGATGGAAGGAATGTTCATCCAATGCCTGGCCCAACCATAGACATACCCTATGGAAGAGTGCCATCCCCTGATACTATAAACAATAATCTACTAAGCTTGCAGACAGGAGCCTAACAAAGAGACTCTACCCAGTAGTACCTCAAAAGAGATGCTAAGACTCACAGCCAAACACTGGATAAAGCATGTGGAGTACTATAGAAAAGTGGGAGGAAAGAGAAAAGGACCTGGAGGTAACAGATACTCCATAAGAAAACCAACTAATCAGGGCCCAGATGGGTTTGCTGCGACTGAAGCATCAACCAAGAACCATGCAGGAACTGGATTTAGGCCCTCTATGAAAATGTAGCAAATGGATAGCTTAGGCTTCATGTGGATCCCCTAACAAGAGAAGTGGGGACAACATTGGACAAGGACTCACCAGTTTTTTTAGTTACTTCCTTCTTGTGGGGACTGTCTGATGCAACCTGATGAGCTGGGGTAAATGGGAAAAGAAGCTCCCCTTTTTTTTCTGAGGAAAAGGGGAAGGGGATGAGGAGGAAGGTAGGGAAGGAGAGTGGGACTGGGTAGAGAGGAAGGGTAGAGCTACAACTGAGATGTAAAGTGAATAAACAATATATTATTTTTAAAAATATAGAAAGAAAAAGAATTGGTCTCTCTTTGCAGTTCTAAGTCCTAAGCTGATTTGGTCATTCAGATATTCTGGGTTGAAATCCTCCATGCTTAGAAAATTAAACTCAGCAATTAGAAAATGAATATACACTGAGTATTGGTATGAATTAAGCATGTGTGGATATGACAACTCAAAATATAACCTGCTTTTTGTACATGAAAATAGCTATGACTATTTAAATGGCAAAGTAAAAGTTAGACAAGATGACAAAAAACACAAAACAATTGATTTCTGTGAAAACAGTAAATTCAACAACAAAAATTTTGTTAGAATAAATATAATTTTTTTCTGGGTGAGGACAAAAGTGAGATGAACACATGTGTCAGTCTTATACAATAACAAAGGGATATGATGGAAATTCTCTGGGCCAAAAGAATATCATGACACATCTTAGAAAAAGAAATACATCACTAAGTTACAATTAATTTTTAGTAGGTTAGAAGTGTTTGGCTACATAGAAGAGCTTGCAAAAGAAAAAAAAAAATGGTACCAAATTGGATGAGCAGATGTCAGTCAGTGTTCTTGGATTTTGCCCTGTGCACTGTTGGTTCTCTTTCTGCCTGGGGGCTGTCTCCATGAACCCCCCAAATTCAGGAGGGGCAGGAGATGTGAAGAGTGCCTGGTATGGCCAGCAAGCACTATACAGGGATCACACACCCAGGGAACTAGCAGGGAGCTATTTCAACTTTAGTTCCAGAGAACACAGGTTATTTACCCCATGGGGAGTGGGTGAGGCCTTCAAGGACAAGTGTACTTATTAGTTGGAGGAGACTTGATTTGCATTATACAGCATGCTCCTATCATATGAATGGAAACACAGTACCTAATTATCATATAGGCACAGGGAAAGGAGAGCAAGCTGGGAGCAGTGTCAGAGGCCACAGAGCAAATGTGGTTAGGGTTGTCTGTATCTAAAGACACTCTCCAGATGAAGTCAGGCAGAAAGCAAGAGCCCCAACTGGGAAAGAGGGAGTCCTCACTTTAATGCAGACACAGCTCAGAATGGCTATTCAGACTAAGAGAACTACAACCCCAAACAGCAGGGTTCTCGCAATAGCACACTTCGTCACATAATATTTTGCAGGTTATATCTCTCAATAGAATCATGTGACCACTAGGAACTCAAAACTGCAATGCATAATGAATTAATTTAATAACATAAAAACTGAGTGGAAAATTGTGTCATCTTAATCTAAACCCGACATTTTTATGAGACAATGATATTTAGTAATTTTGAGAATTTCATACATGCATACAATTTATTTTGATCAGACCCAAACCCCCCTTTCCTCTTTACCTCCTTTCAGATCTACCCTCAATTCTACTCCTCCTAGCTTTGTGTCTCTCCTTCTGAGAGACCAAAAGATAAATTAGCAGCTATTAAGACCTAAAGTAGGTACCCTAAAGAAGTTTAGTAATGCCCTGAGGGGAAGAGCCACTTCACTGCATTCTTTCCCCACCCACTAGAGATACGGTTGCTAGGAAACTGGACCATCCCCTCGAGGGAGGGAGAGACACCTGGTCATTAATGGTCTGGGAACCTTCCTATAACCAATCGATTCAAAATGTAGCATTTTGAGCAATAGCCAGGCAGGAATCGCCCCTGCCTTGGGCATGCTGGGAGGGACCAGAATCTATATATCACCCAACTAACCTGGGTGCATCGCACTCAGCTCCCACCACTTTGGCAGTGGGTGTTGTGGGCCCAAGCTGCAGCTTGTAATTTACAATAAAAACACCCTCATGTGTTTTGCAACAGAGTCGATTCCTGGAGATCTTTTGGGGGCTCGAGAACTGGGTATAACACTTTCTCTTCCTTGTCTTAATTTTCATCTTCATCTTCTTCTACAACTCACCAGGTCCAGTTCCTGCTGCCTATCTACTCATGGGCGTGGGGCCATCCACTGTGGTGTGGCCAAACTAGTATGAGTCACCTCTTAGAGAAAACAAAGTACTTTTCTTCCCATATTATACAGATGAATAGGTGAATAGGGGAGTGAGGAGAGCTGGAAGGAGACAGAAGGTAAGGATATTACTGGAAGATATGGAATAGCTGTCATGCTGTAGGAGAGCTAAATAGAGATGTAACATCTGGCCTGAATGTTGATTTCTTCTTGGTGGATCCGCCACCTTGTCTCCTTGGTTTCAGCTCTACTCCATTGATTTTTACAGTCCTGTTCTTCATGTGTGGCCTCCCAACTCCCTTTTTGGGTGGTGTTTTCTCTTTTTTTATTTTAATTTTAATTTTTTATATTAATTACAGTTTAATCATTTTGTATCCCAGCTGTAGTATCCTTCCTCATTCCCTCCCAACCCCACCCTCCTTCCCTCATCTCCTCCTGAGAGACCAAAGATTAAAAATCAGCTATTAATTAAGGCCTGAACTAGGTGGGTGGAGAACTCTAGTAATGCCCTGAGGGGAAGGACCGCCTTACTGCATTCATTCCCTACCCACTAGAGATACAGTTGCTAGGAAACTGGACCATCCCCCTAGGGAGGGAACCAGGTCATTATGGTCTGGGGACCTTCCTATAGCCAATCAATTCAAGATGTAGCATTTTGACCAATAGATGCTTGCCAGGCAGGAATTGCCCCTGCCTTGGGCATGCTGGGAGGGACTAGAAACTATATATCACCCAACTAACCTAGGCAGAGTGGGCTCAGCTCTCACCACTTTGGCGGTGGGAGGTGTGTGGGCCCAAGCTGCAGCTTGTAATTTACAATAAAAAGAACCTCATGTATTTACAGTGGTGTCTAGTTATTCCTGTCTTTTGGGGTTCATGAACTGGGCAGAACACTCTCATGTCCCTCTGCAAGTCCACTGAGAGGGGAGGTCCTCCTCCCTTTCTATCTGACCCTAGCCTCTCAGGTCTCGTCAGGACTGGCTGCATTGTCCTCTTCTATATTCATTTTAATTGTTTATGTGAGTTCTATCTCAAAGCAATTGGAAATAAGTAAATGAATAACTTTTATTGTTCCAAAATTGAGTTAAATGCATTCCATGTCCAGAAAATGAAAGCATGGACCTTGTGGGCTAGAAATTCTGTGTTTGCCGTGTTGGAATTCCCACTTCAGATACTGCACCTTACCGAGCTTCATTTCTTTTTAGTTATTTATTTTTGCAATTAACTATTATCGATTTTTAAAATGTCATTTCAAGCAAACACTAAATATTTCAGAAATACAGATGGCTGCTTAAAGGTCTCTACATACTTTGGAACTGTTTGAATCCAAGAACTAATAGAAGCAGTCAAGAGTGTGTTATATTGAATGTACTCAGTGTGAAGTAACCAGTATAGAAAAAAAAAAAGATTGAAATATATACAGGTAAGGGAAAATAATAATGCGCTTGCATTTTGACATTTTAAAGGGTGCTACTTGTGTTCAGAAGCAAACATACATATTTTAAAGTAACAATTGTTCAATAGATTGTGCCAGAGACTACCAATACATCGGTACACTTATCAGGTGAGGAACATGAAGGGAGCTGGCTGTTACATATTTCAGGCAAAGTCATTTTGTGAAAGATAACTAAGAATTCTGCCTGATTCCTTTGGAGAAGCTAATAGTATAGGCTACATGAACGACTCTCTACTTTGCTCTTCAAATTCAATTGTTCACCTTCTAAGATGAGTGCACTCCGAGTTCGCTGAGTTTACCTGCTCATATTATCTTAATCAGTGGAATCGTTTTGTTCTCTTGTACTTGTTGGTGTTGTTATTTGGACCTGTAGATCTCATTTTATAACATATACATTAATATAGTTAAATCTCTTAGTCACTGTGGTTAAGTCACAGCCAAATAGGGCACCAAACCAACTCCCAGCCCAGATTACTTCTCCAGATCCCAGATAGCTGGCATTTTGTCTGAGATTGTTAAAAAACCATTATACTTAAAATTTTAAATTTCAATACCCAGCTCAAGAACCAAGTTAACAGTTAACAAATGTTCAGGTGATCTTTCCTCAGCTTTTCTGTTTGTTTGTTTGTTTTTTGGTAGCACCCACTGCCCTGTTTGTTGTCCACACCCCAACGGTATTCAGCATGTGCCTCTGTACAATGAGTTCTTGAAATGAGGCGTGAGTGAAGATACTGGCTCACATTTACACTGGCTTTCAGGTAATAATACTTTAAAGATAGACCATGTATTTCTATCAGGAGATGTATAATGCCTGATTATTTTAGTTTATGAAAAATATAGCCAAAATTAAAGGTTTAATTTTATAGAATAGTTTATTAAGATCCATAGTGTAGCTATTTCTTAGTTTTTTTTCTTAACTTTCTTACTAATTTTATACAATATTTCTCCAGGAATTTTGACATGACCTCATTCAATGGTAGTGTATAAATTCCTGATGATATTTTTCAAATGGCTTTTTAATAAACTATAAAATAACATTCACGATATTTCCTACTCCTTCATGTTTGAACCAAATCATACCTGTTATAGATTTGGCAAGATAAAAGTACCTTTGCTTTCAACCTCTAATTCCTTCAATATCTTCACTCTCAAATTCAGGGTCATGATTTTGTTTTGTTTTGTTTTTGTTTTTTTGTTTTGTTTTGTTTTTATACACACACACCTGTGGCAACCCATTCCTAAGGGCAGAGTCACAAGACCTAATCCTGTTAAAGAGATCACTTCCAAACATTGCTGCATTTTGTAAGATATGGCACATAAACTCTGGAGGGCAGATTTTATAGGCTGAGTCAAAAGCTTTTAAAGTAAATCCAGACAAAACTTAGACCTCTCAAAAATTAAGTATAAAATGCAAAACTATAAAAACTCTACAAGCAAATACAGATGCAAATGCAATAATGAATTCCAACTTTAGCTATAGACATAAGACAAAGGAAGGAACAGCTTGGTAAGACAATTGACTAAGTTTAAGAATTGCTGCAATATGAGACACTGAGGAAACAATGAAATGACTATTCAAAGCTGATTTGGAATATTGCAAAATACATATCTGATTTCTTAATGTCACCCATAATACAAAAATAATACTTAAAAATCAACTATAGTAAAACAAACAACCCAATTTTAAAATGTAAAAAAAAATATATGTCAACAGATGCAGACTGTAACAAGCAAGTGAGAACTTTCCGTATCATTTGCCATTCGGGAATTGCAAATTAACCAATCTGGGGGATTCTGACACACACTTAGTAGAATGGTAAAAAAAAAGAAAAGAAATGATAATACAATGCTGGCAGAGAAGTCAGGCCATGCTTGTGCTTATTACTGGCATGAGTATCTGTGGTAAGCTGATTCTGAAGCCTCTTGTGTAGTTTCTTGCAAAAGTCAATGTCGTTTTATCATACATTCCTGCATTCTACCCCTTTATTTTATCTTACCTGGCAATCCTGTTTTCACATGTCTTATTTTGTGATGCCACTCATCTGAGAATTTATATCCATGCAGACACTGGTATACAAATGAATTAACAATAATAAAAGCAACTGGAAGTCTAATCAACCACTAAGTGTGTGTGTGTGTATAATTATAACCAATTGAGACCGGATATTCCAACCATGGATGTCTGGAAGTCTATGTGTCAGAAAAGCTGACAATTTCACAGCTTACTGTTCCACAAAGCTGCATCCTCAGCAGTCGCAAACAGGTACTAATGACAGGCCAGTGTCACACTTTTAGTGGACTCTGAAATCAGGAGATACTGGAATATAGCACCTTCACAGATAGATACACTCAACTGCAAGAAGCAAAAGAAAACAACATTGCAATTTTCTCTAACATATCTAGGGCCCCTGATGCAAGATACCACCCCATCTGAGGGAGGGTCTTTTCCCCTCAGTTAATTCTCCTTGATAATTCCTTCACACTCTCATCAAGAAAAATACCTCTTAGTTGATTTAAGATCCAATGCAGTCCTAAATCAAAAGTAGCTATCACTGACTATAAAAATATTGGAGAGAAGAGAGTGTTGAATCACCAACAATTAGAGCACACGGCATGGAGCAACTGTGCATGGCCAGAATATTGCTGTATCACACACATATTTGACAAAACCCAGTGAACTTTATAACAAGAGTTTGGAAAAAGAAGTGAGATGTAGCCCATAAGCCAACATGTTTGGAAACTTGTAGAATCTTTAGGACATTGACTCTTTCTGTGGAGGTCACTGGGGGTCCTTAAGTTTCATAACTCAGCTCAGCATCCTATTGGATCTCTGCAGCTGCAACATGAATAAGCAGCTTCCTATTCCTGCCTCCATGCCACCCTCTGACTCCAACGTCTCCCTTGTCTTCATGCATTTCATCCCACTGGAACTGTAAGCCAAAATTCCTATTGTGAGAATATCTCTTCAGAGCCACATGTTACAGCAAAGAGTCTGTAGTGAGAGGAACCAGATGTCAGAAGGTCCAAGGTGATAAAGAGTGTAATTATTACAACTGCAGGTGAGACCTTTTGAAAGTCCCGTGACAGGCATGTTCTGACCTAAGTAGCTACCAAAATGCAGTGGTGGTTTAAAAGTGAAAGACAAGCTGGTTTGCTATGCTAGTTCCAAAAGAGTTGTTTGTTTTGTATCTGTTTTGTTTCTTTCGGTTTGTGCTTTAATTGTAGGTGAGGGGGTTAAAAATTCTAATTCTTTTTTTTTTTTTGGAATAAAAGCATTTTATTTTATTTTATTTTATTTTTATCAGTTACATTTTATTAACTCTGTATCCCAGCCATGTCCCGATCCCTCATTCCCTCCCAGTCCCTCCCTCCCTCCCTCCCTCATCTCCACCGTGCCCCTTTCCAAGTCCACTGATGGGGGGGACCTCCTCCCCATTCATCTGATCCTGTTTTATCAGGTATCTTCAGGACTGGCTGCAAAGCCCTCCTCTGTGGCCTAACAGGACTGCTCCTCCCTTCGGGGGTGGGGAGACCAAAGAGTCAGTCATTGAGTTCCTGTTAGAAATAGTCCCTGTTCCCCTTACTTTGGGAAACCAATTGGTTCCCAAAATTCTAATTCTTAAATCTGGGGCTCAAAATAACTAGGGAGTGTTCACCTTTAGTGTACAATGTCATAGGTTTAATCAGAAAAATATCAAACTTTGTACTCTACAGAGGTATACAAAATGAAATGCTTAAGAAATTTAGCAAAGCAGTGAAATAAATGAATAGAGAATGCCTTTATTTAGGAACCCAAGAAAATGTTTGTAGATATGGGTGGAGTGTTTGCCAGAATCTTATGTATAACAACAAAAATAGCATTGGGCATGCAGTGAGAAATTTAACTTTGATGTGGATTTTTGCGTACATAAATATTTGTGCCTTTATGTATTTATATAAAGAATTTATCTACTGTTCTTGCACTAAGGAACAATGACATACTATGAAAGATGAGCACCCCTAATGCCACTTCTTTGGTTTTTAATACTATTTTCCAATAAATGTAGCAAGAGTTCTTTGAAAAACATGACTAGTATCAAGATGACAATTGTAAATGTTCAAGATAAGCCTGAAGTACTTTTTTTTAAAGTTTTATTTACTTTCAGTTTGCATGCTTGAATATTTGGCTGTATGTGTATACGCAGACCACATGTGTGCCTGGTGTTTGCAGAGGATAAAGAAGGCCTAAGGTCCTTTTGAAATGGGGTTATAGATGTCTGTTAGCTGGCACGTGAGTTCTGGGAATGGAACCCAGGTCCTTTACAGGAACAGTGTGTCCATTCACCCCTGAGCTGTGTCTCTGGCCTCTAAAAATGTTTATTATGTCAGAAAGGAACGGACAGGAATTTTAAAAGGCCACATTAGGGCTTGTTTATAAAGGCCCCTGTGGTCCTGATGATGAGTGTGATCCATGGATGGCATATGGATCAAGAAAAGGAACTTCTGCTGCAGGCTGTTCTTTGACTTCCACAGGGCATGTGCACACATGTGAGCTCCCACAAACTCACACACACACACACACACACACACACACACACACACACACACACAGACATGTAGACAAATGCACATACACATGTACACACATACACACAAATGCACACAAAGACACATACAAACACACACTAAACAATAGATAAACAATAAACACTTTAATGCTTGCAATTATTGAAATATGTTAATAAAATGTAGGAAACAACTCAACTGACTGAACAAAGACTTGGCCCACAAATTATTAAATAGTTATGTGTAGTAACTATGCTGATATAAATAACTGACAAATGAACGGGAAGAGTAATCATTCAGCATGTAAACAATCTACTCAAAAGTATCTCCATTTCACTCCATTGACAAACTAGAGAATAACTCTTTATTCTGAAAGCATATCCTGAGCCCAGTGCCTTCTTACCAAGGGAAAAATGATGTCAAAGTATTAGAAGAATGACGTGACAAACGAGAAAGCATGCAAAGACTGACTCCACCAGTGGAATAAAGCCTGGTTCAGAAGTGGTTCATTATGTGGCTGTTGTACAGCCTTGACATGACATGTTAAACCATGTTCATTCCTTGTCTTCCAGGAAGAAGCAGAATAATTACAAAAAAAGCTCCTCAGATTCACTACTAAATCACCCCAAATGGAGCCATACTATTTCATAAAATATCTATACAATATTAACAGTCTTTCCAGAACATCAAAGACAAAGAGAGACATTTTCAAATGCAGTAGCGACCTATGTGTGTGTAAGCAGTAATGAATGTGTATCTTGTGTCATGGTATATATGAAGAATATTAGGTGAAAACTTAGCAAATGGAATTAATATGGATTTTACTTAAAATAATAAATTAATATTAATTCATTAATTGAACAAATACATCATAATAATGTAAGATATTAGCACTAGAGAAAAGTGCATGAGAATCAATTTGAACTTTTATTATCTCTGCCTTTATTATTATTGTTTTACACTCAAAAAAAAAAACCTAAATCTATATAACACAAGTATTGTAGAGTGCAGTATTACAAATATTTTGTCTCAATATTTGGAGAGCAAACTTGTTACAAGAATATTTGCTTATGTTTTCCAAAAATATTAACTACTCAAAAATCACAGACACAAACACATGGAAACACACACACTTATACCAAATAGGCACACACACTCACACTGCAAATACTGTATACACATATGACACTTATACACAACATACGTATACCCTACCCATTACATAAATATACATATGTCTCTTTACAGACACATACATAAATATAATATATATATACACACATTATATACACACCATAACCATATACATCATATACTTCAAAACTGTACATATACATATGCACACAAATACATGTACACATATGTGCTACATAGACAGATACATACACTCATCCTTGTAACACACAGACATGTGTGCAGTAAATACTCATATGAATACATTCTATACATGTATCACACATCACACACATAACATGTACATACCAAACACAAATCACACCCTCTACTCTCCCCCAATTCACTATGGGCAATGAGCAAAGACACTGCCATAAAATCTAGGGAAACCTCACAGTATGTCTCTTTTTCCATATATCTCTCCATCCAAGAGACCCACACAGCTCATTTTGTATAAATCCTGTCATTTTGCTAGAAAGAATCTTCTTACCAGCAAAGTTTTCTGATTTTTATCAGAGTGTAATTCAGCATCGCCTCACATACATAAACCATTTATGTTCCAGTTCAATGATTGGCTTTCCCTTCACTTCTCTAGAATATCTAATATTAGAAAGTCATTTTCTGTAGGGGAGTTCTTTAATATTTGGATAAGAAAAGTAAAGCACACCTTGCCCCAGGCCAGTAAATAAGTGACATTCTGCAAATTTAATATAAAAATGATTAATTTTTGTAGATAGTGGTGCAGCCCAGCCAAACCTTGTAAATACGCTCTATTAAATAGGTAAAAAGGGAAAATTTAATGAAAGCTTGTATTCATAGAAATTATTTTACTGTGGAGTAAGAGTGATACTTTGCAAAGCCTGGAAAAAAATTTCAATACATATTTTTACATTTCAGCATAGACATACTTCACTATTTAGAGGAGGGTTTTTTTTTTTTTTTTTTTATTGACACGATTCATTTTGTTGATGCAGCTGAAGAGTGATGACCCCATGGTCTTTGTAACAAAATCACCAATTTCCATCTTTTCATTGTTGATTTGATTATTTAATTAATGAGAGAGTAGTTTAATTTACTCAATTGCAATGAAAAATAATCCCGCAAACGGGACGCAATAGATACATTCCTATACCAAGTGGGTGGCTGAAGTTTTATTTATCCAATCTATGGAAAAATATCCTAAGAAGATGGTTATTTATTTACATAGTGATTATTTTCTTAAGTTGGAAAATATGTCACCAAAATAAAATATTTTAGAGCCATTCGTATATCATTTTGCCAAATAGAAAATAATATTACTTAGTAGGACAAAGGAAAAAAGTAAAAAAGATATATCATGTGTAGAATTACTATGCAGAACAAAGTCATAAAGATTTTATTGTGGATTTTATTTACTTCTTTGTTTATTTACTGTATCATGTTTTATTCACTTTGAAGACTGAATAAGAATTATGGAAGCATAGTGGTAGACTTTTAACTTCCCAAGCACACATAATCCATTATAGATACCCTCTTACTAATAATTCAATGTTGAAAGTTTATAATTTTGTTGCCAAGTATGACAATCCCTAGTTTTTGCTATCAAAATATTTATTAGTTTAGTAACACTAACTGTTATTACTAACAACCCTCTCTCCCCTTTCAGTGCCTTAATTCTGCTCATGTTAGTACCTTTGTCAAATCAAAGACAAAGCCATTTTTTTTTTTTTTTTTAGAACACCACATCTTTAAAAAATATAGGGGAGATTCTGTTTAGTGCACTTGTCCCTTTGGAAGGAGTAGCTTGACACATTAGTGCAAGAATGCTTAGGAGTAGTACAGTAATTAGGAAAAATCCATGTAGTACGGCATTTAGGAAGAAACATTTAGGCAGAATTGGTTGATTTCCAAACAGAGGTTCAAGAAAAAATTAATCTAAAAACAAAGTTCTACATGGCTGAGAAAAATGAACGCCTTAAGACCCTGATCTTCAAGTTAGGTGTCTTTTTTTTTTTCATTATTTTATTAATTAATTCAACTTACATCTCAGTCATAGGCCCTCTTTTCTCTCCTCCCAGTCCCCCCCCTCCTCCCCACATCTCCTCTCCCCTATTCTGAGGAATAAGAACTCCCTCCTACCCAGACACTCCACCCAGATCGTGATGAAGACTCAGTTCATTTTCTTCCTTTGTGACCTAGTAGGGCTGTTCCATCAAACGAAAGTGATCAAAATGCAGGCATCACAGTCCATGTCAGAGTTATCCCCCACTCTCTTAACTGGTGGGCTCACATGAGCCTAAGATACTCATCAGCTACTAATAAATATAGGACCTAGGTCCAGACCATGCATGGTCCTTGGTTGGTGCTTCAGACTCCACAGGCCCCTCTGGACCCTGGTTGACTGGCTCTGATGGTCTTCTGGTAGAGCTTTTGTCACCTCTATGACCATTTATCCTTGCTCCATCTCTCAAGTAATCTCCCTGTGTTTCACACAATGTTTGGCTCTGAGTCTCAGTATATTGCTGGGTGGAGCCTCTAGACAACTCTGGTACACTCCTTTATAGAAACATATCACAGTATCAATAGGGATAGGGGATGGCTCTCTTCCAAGGATGGCATCTAGGGCTGGGCCCTGCATTGGTTGGACACTTAGATTTCTTACAAAGAGGTATACCTTTATGTAATGCAGAAGGATGTAGTTCTTAAAGCACTTAATGCAAAAACAGTCAGAAACAAAATGCTAGTAAAAAACATTTATCACATGAGTGCAGAAGAGAAGAAAAAGACGGAAATATCTTTAAGACAGATTAAGGGTAGAGCACCAAAGTCCCTTTATGGTATAATATTTTCACTTAATTGTGATATGAGTTTACATGTGATGAATAATTATGAAAAAAAAAATAAAAGAGAGATCCAGAGTTAACTGCTGTTTTAATGGATCTAGAAGAAAATAGTCAACCAAACCTCACTGAAATTTTTCTATTTTCTCTTACATTACAGAAAGGATGAAACAAATGAAGAAAATATAGATCAGGCAAGTCTCAACTCACAAAGTCATTTTCACTGTAGTAAGAAAACAAGAAAGATTATGCTACAGAAAGACAACATAATTGTATGATAAAATACATTGCTAGATTGGAAATACACAGAATACAACTGAAGAGGATGTTGCAGTCTAGCTATGTAATCATCATGAATATATGGTTGCTCTTTGTTACAGACATGCTGATAATAACTCACATAGTACATGGAACTCTCAATAAAATATATTCCATCTTCCGATGGCCATCCCATTTGCAGTCCAGAATGAGGATTGATCATCTTACCCAGGGTTCTCCTTCTTCCTTAGCTTCTTTAGGTGTACAGACTTTAGTACGTATATCCTATGACATATTTCTAACATCTACTTATAAGTATATACCATGTGTGTCTTTCTGTTTCTAGGATGCCTCACTAAGGATGAGGCTTTTCTAATTCCCACCAATTGCCTGTAAATTTCATGATTTCCTTGTTTTTAATTGCTGAGTAGTATTCTATTGTGTAAATGTACCACAATTTCAGCATGCATTCTTCCACTGACGGACATCTGGGTTGTTTCCAGATTCTGGCAATTAAGAATTACGCATAAAGCTGTTACGAACATGTTTGAGCAAATGTCCTTGTTGTATCCTTGAGCATCTTTCGAATGTATGCCTAGTAGTGCTGTATCTGGATCTTGAGGTAGCACTATTCTTAATTTTCTGAGAAAGTACCAGGCTGATTTCCAAAGTGGCTGTGGAGCCTACCCCAGATGGCCTCTGAATGACCAAACTCAGCAGGGTATTAAAGCAGATGCTGAGACTCATAGCCAAAATTTGGGCAGAGTGCAGGAAATCTGATGAAAGAAGGGAGAGATGAAAGACCTGGAGTGGACAGGAGCTCCACAAAGAGAAAAAAAAAAAAACAACTAGAAAATCTGGGCACAGGTTTTTTTTGTTTGTTTGTTTGTTTGTTTTGTTTTTTTCTGAGACTGATACTCCCACCAAGGACCATGCATGGAGATAACCTAGAACCCCTGCACAGATGTAGCTCATGGCAGCTCATTGTCCAATTGGGTTCCCTAGTAAGGGGAACAGGGACTGTCTCTGACAGGTACTCTGTCGCTGGCTCTTTGATCACCTTCTCCTGAGTGGGGAGAAACCTTACCAGGACACAGAGGAGGACAATACAGCCAATCCTGATGAGACCTGATAGACTAGGGTCAGATGGAAGGGGAGGAGGACTGTCCCTATCAGTGGAATCGGGGAGAGGTATGGGAAGAGGGAGGAAAGGTAGAATTGGGAGCAGATGAAGGAGAGGGCTACAGTTGGGAATCAAAATGAATAAATTGTAATTAATAAAAAAATAAATTAATTAAAAAAATAAAGAAATACATTCCATCTGCTTATGTATCTCCTGTCAATCTCAGTGCTATACTTTACTGCACTGGGATGATACACAGCAAAAATCAGCAAAGAGGAAAGATTCATGAGGCTACACAAACTCAGAGAAACCAGGACCTCATGTGAGTTGTCTACAAAGGTTTATGCAAGATAGTTACTATTTTACATTATGTCTTGGACACATCAAAATCTCCTACACTCAGAAGTTCACAATGTGTTCAACATTAGTCACTTTGTTTATTAAAAAATGTGTAAATTGTTTAGTTGGTGTTTGTGCCTCCACATGCTTCTTTTCCACTTATTTCAGTAGCTGCCTTTTTCCAGTCTTGTTTTTACTTCTACCTGATCCATTATTATTGTAAAGAACCCCTGCTCAGATATAGCTCATGGAAGCTCAGTATCCAAGTGGATTCCCTATTAAGGGGAACAGGGACTGTCTCTGACATGATCTCAGTGGTTGGCTCTTTGACCTCCACCCTCTCCCCCGAGGGAAGAGCAGCCTTGTTAGGCCACAGAGGAGTACATTGCAGCCAGTCCTGAAGAGGCCTGATAAGCTAGGGTCAGATGAAAGGAGAGATGGACCTCCCCTATCAGTGGACTTAGAGAGGGGCAGCGAGGAGATGAGGGATTGATGGGATTGGGAGGTTATGAGGAAGGGGACTACAGCTAGGATATAAGGTAAATAAACTGTAATTAATATAAAAACTTAAAATAAGAAAATTAAAAAAAAAAATAAGGGCCTAGACTTCAATCTTTTAAGGCAGGTTGAGTTACTGGGTTTATAAGAATTCTCAAAACCAAATTCCCAGACACCAAATCTAAGGTTATGACCAGGCTTTTTAAGGGAATAAAGTTTTTTTTTTCAATTTTTTAATTCACAGTTTATTCATTATGTATACTGATTGAAGGCCCCTCCCTCAACTCAGCCAGTTGCAAAATTCCTTTCTTTTCCCCTCATCCCCTTCCCCTAGTCCACTGAAAGGGGGAGTTCTCCACTATTACCGTCTGTCCACAGATTGTTAAGTCTCATCAGGACTGTTTGGATCTTCTTCCTCCTTGGCCTGGCAAGGCTGCATCATCAGGGGCAAGTGATCAGAGAGTAGTCAACTGAATTCATGATAGAGGCAGCCCCTGCTCCCCTGACTCGGAGATCCACATGGAGACCGAGCTGCCAATAGGAGAAGTTTTAAGTCTGACATATGAACATTTTCCTTTACACTTACTGGGCAGATGTTCAAAAGTCCGTTTCACTATTAAATTATATTCTACGTTTTTTTTTTTTTTTGTTTTTTTTTTTTTGCTTTCATTGACCTATTTTCTTCAATGAACGAATTAGCTCTCAATTCTTTCATAATTTAAAGGAAATTCAGAAACAAACTCTTTCCTGATCTAGAATTCATTTCTGATACTACTCATTTCTCAAATGCTTTTCTCCTACTCTTTTGGGAACTTTTTGTCTGATTTCTACCTCCAGTCCCTTTGTTCTTCTCTATATAGATGAAGTCAATGGTCAAGTTTCTGTCCTTACCTTGCTTAGTAATGCTCAACACATTGAAAAATCTCTTTTCTGTGGTGTATGCTGTTTAGCTGGATTCCAGGTACCACATGCTTCATTTCCTCTTATTTGACTAGCTGCCTCTTCCCAGTCTGGCTTTTACTTCTCCCTGATCCCTTATTATTGTAATGCCCCAAGGCCCAGACCTTAATCCTCTTTTATTCTTAAGCTACATTGATTCCTTTGACGATAACATCCTAGCTCAGTTTTAAAACCATCTATGTGCTAATTCAAAAGTTTATCTTTCTACTCCATACTCCTCTCCCACTAAATAACTATTTTGAATCTCACCCTGTAAATTTCACAGACAGCTCCAACTCAACATGTTGCAAAATTACATGCTAAACACTCCCTAAAGACTGGCTCATCTGTAAGTTGTTTCCATATCTACATCTCTTTATAACATATTTCAATAGTTGCATAGATCAAAATTCTTGAAACAGTTGCTCTAGGTTGCGTTGTCCTATTACAGAAGAAATGCTCTTAGAAATATCCCAATGTAATACATTTCAGGTTGTAGAATTAAACAGCTTCTCTCAAGAAAGGATTTGATATAAATTTAATGGAATGCAGTGCTGATAAACTATTACACAAAAGACATGAGGGACACCAATCAAACAAGAATACTAGAATTACACAGAAAAAAACCAACAATAGATAAATTAGATATTTCAAAAGCAACACTTGTAACAAGGAGAAAGAGTATAGAGGTTTATGAAGACCCCAAATTATTTTAACGCTGCTGAAAGATGGAACAATGAAGTGTATAAGAAATAGAAAAAAGAGATGAAATGGTCACTCTAAAAAGAAAAGGCAACAAATAGAAGTCCCCAGAAAATAAACAAATCAATTCTCTAAAGTCAAATTGTTCCTCAATATTACAAATAAAGCAACGGTTATTTACAGGTTCGAAAGGAGAGAGAGAAGATCGGTAAAGAGAGGATTTCTAAATTGTCAGAAAAATATGCATGATGTATAGATAAAATAAGGATGATAGGATTTACAGATAGATTCTAGATAGATAGATACTTTCATAGATAGATACATAGATAGATGCATAGATGTGTAGATAAATGTTAGAAGGATAATTAAAAGATAGTGAGAAAACAACTAATTTGACAGAAAAATATAGATGACAGATAAAATTTGATAGAATTTATAGTAAGTTAAAAGATAGATAGTTTATAGAATATAATAGATGGCAGATGCTAGAGGAATATAGTTACTTAGATGATGTCAATGATGATAAATAGATGACAGATGGACAGATTAGATTACATATAGGTAGATAGTTAGGTGACAGACTGATAAGAGTCCTGGTTGGAAAATGATTAATGTATGGATAAACAGACTGGAAGATAAGACATAGATGAGTGTTTCCATATGTACATATTTACAGAAAGAGTGGAAGAAAGGAAGGAAAGGAGGAAGAGAGAAAGTAAAATTGACTTTCCTTGGCAGATATAAAGAAACATCTTTTTGTTGTTGCTTTTTTAAAATTACACTTTATTCACTTTGTATTCCCCCCATAAGCCTCTCCCTCCTCCCCTCCTTGTCCCACCCTCCCTCCCCCTTCTTCACGTATGCCCCTCCCCAGGTCCACTGATAGGGGAGTCCTCCTCTCCTTCCTTCTGAGCTTAGTCTCACATAGGGCACCAATGACAGACAAAAGATAAACCTAAACATAATTTGATGAACATGAATTTATTTGGGATAAATTACAGGAGCAGTGTCTTAGTTATGGTTTCTATTGCTATAATGAAGCACCAAGACAAAAAACAAGTTTGGCAGGAAAGGGCTTATTTTGCTTACACTTCCAGATCATAGTCCATCACTGGAGGAAGTCAGGAGAAGAACTCAAGTAGGGCTGGAACCTGGAGAAAAGAGCTGATGCAGAGGGCATGGAGAAAGTGATTCTTACTTTTCTACTTTCCCTGGCTTGCTCACCCTGCTTTCTTATAGAACACAGTAACATTGGCCCAGGGATGGCACCACTGACAATGGTAGGCCCTCCCACACTGGTCATGAATTGAGACAATGTGTTACAGATGTATCTCATGGAGGCATTTCTTCAACTGAGACTTTTTTCTCTGTGATGACTGGCAAGTTGTCACAAGTTGATGTGTCAAGTTGATGTACAAAATCACCCAGTACAATCAGTAAAGTCTCAAATACAGCTGTATTAGCCAAAATCACCCCACTGCCCCAGCATAGGTGGTGGCTGATGAAGCTATAAAGCTAGAGTACCTCAAGTAACATTCCTGTCCAGACATCTCCACTATGCCAGCAACTGTTCACGGCTTATATATCCTCAAGGAGTTGCATGCGGGACCATAACTTTCTAGATCCCCAAGTCTTATGAGTGTCCAATGATTCCAGGAGGGAGGACCTTAACTGGGATAAAACAGTTAATTCAGTTTGGAGAGAGAAGGAAAGGGAGAGAGGAGGAAAGGAAATTTTGGTATTTAAGGACTCTTGATGCACATAGGAGAGTTGTAAGGAAATTTACAAATACAATAACAATTATAACAACAACATCACTTAATATTAAGACTACTGTAACATCAAAAGCCCTAAAAACATCACAATAAAATGCTTGATAAAACCAGAGCAACATCCGACTACAAATAATTAAACTGCCTACTGTAACCTTTTTTTTTTTTTTCAATGCAGTTTATTCAGGAACCTTGAACAATCCTCGGACCCTGGGGAAAGCCAGCCCACAGCTTAAATAGCCTCTGGGTAGCCAACCCAGGTGTGCCACGTGGACAATGCAGATAGGTCCACATACATGGAAGCAAGCCAGATCCTCAGCCTTAGCCAAATGTGGAATTGTTCATGACACAGAGCACTCACCATCGGGAAGGTGGAAGGTGGAAACCAGCTCCATCTTTAAGGCATAGCATTCCGCAGCTCTCTACAGTTCCCCCTTTTTGTTTTAGACGCATCAGGCAAGAGTAGAGGTCTGATCTCTGATATTAGAAATAAATTGGGACTTTGTACCGATGTTCATTTAGGTGTCATCCACCAGAGTTTATTCAGCTTGTAAGTTCTGTTTATTTATAAAATTATATCTAGTCTGAAAGAATGGAAGAGTCTAGTAAAACAAAGTTGAAGAAAGTTGAAGGATTTTTCCTGTATAGGTAAATCAGCAGATTTACAGGATGGAATGTCAGGGTCTATCACTGAATATGGAAATGATTATGGTGAAAACACTTGTCCTAGCTGAGAAACACTTATGAAGTTCATGTTTTCTATGTTTCCCAATATGTTGTTTTATTTTTTCCTGTATTTTAATTTTTATAACATCCTATTTGGAGCATTCAGTTATAGCTGACATATGGTCAAACTTCAAATAAAAAAGAACACAAATAGTTTCCTAAAGATGCACAGACACATTACCCGCAGTATGACAGAAATCTACATAGATTCTGAGAATATAAAAAAAGAGATATTCCAGGACATTCTGTGAGACACATTTCTGGTGTTCAAACATGGGCAGAAGCTTCCACACTCTACAAGTTTTTGAAGTGACTGAATTATTTTCATGAAAATATATTTGGTGTTATAATGCTTTTCTATTAAAATATCACATTTATAAGAATTGAAAAAGACTCATGAAAGTAAGATGGAAGTTGGCTGAGAATACGGGGTCAGCAGAAATAGGGGTTGTAGGAGATGGTGATGGAGAATAAATATGATCGTAGTACATTTTGCATATGTATGAGATTGTCAAACTTTTTTAAAGTAAAGAATTCAGGGAATAGAATGAAATTGAATACAAGGGAATAAAAACAAATCAGCTTTCTTGCTATTTATTTAAACAAAACCCCCAAAGAAGTGAAGAGCGTCCATATAGGCACATTAAGATGTGCATTGAGAGCCTGTGCTATTAAGGAAGGACTGAGTTTGCTTGCTAGTACCACTGTGTTTGTGGCACAGTGGGTGTCTGTATTCCACTTCTCCTACCGGCTGAAAGCTAAGAATTGAAGGTCAGAGGTTAGCAAGTTGAATTTTTTTTTTAATGTCTCATTCTTGATATTCAGACATCTTCTTCCTCTTCTTGACCTCACATGGCAGGTTAAAATGTTGAGAAGCATAATCAGTTCAGGAAGTTGTCTCCTGTACCAATGAGGTCAAGGCTATTTCCTACAGTTTCTTCTAACAGATTTAGTGTGTCTGGTTTTATTTTGAAATCTTTGATCCACTCAGATGTTGATTTTGTTCAGGGAGATCAATATGGATCTATTTGTATTTTTAGACCAGTTAGACCAGCACAAATTGTTGAAGATGCTATCTTCTTTTCACTGCATGATTTTGGATTCTTTGTCAAAAACCAGGTGTCTGTAGGCATGTGAGTTTATTTCTGGGTCTTTAATTCAATTCCATTGATATACCAGTATGTTTCTATGCCAGTACCATGATGTTTTTATTACTGTTGTTCTATAGTAAAGCCTGAGATCAGAGATAAAGATACCTTCAAAAGATTTTTTATTGTACAATATTTTTTTTTTATTCTAGGGGTTTTGTTTTTTGCTCCTGGGCATACACCCAAAAGATACTCTACCATACAACAAGGACATTTGCTCAAATATTTTCATAGTAGCTTTATTTTTAATGGCCAGAATCTGTAAACAGCCTAGATGTCCCCCAACCGAAGAATGGATACAGAAACAGTGGCACATTTACACAATGGAATATTACTCAGCTATTAAAATAAGGAAATCATGATATTTGCAGGCAAATGGATACAAGTAGAAAAGACCATCCTGAATGAGGTAACTCAGAACCAGACAAACACTCATGGTATGTATTCACCTATAAGTAGATATTAACCATATAATATAGGCTAACCATACTAAATTCAACACACCTAAAGAAGCTAAATATCAAGGAGAATCCTAGAAGGATGCTTCATTCTCAATCAAAAGGACAAACTGGATAGATACCTGAAGTGGTGGAAGAGAGAGAATAGGATAAGAGCCTATCATAGATATCCGCTGAAGGACTCCACCAAGTAGGGGATCAATGCAGACGCTGACACTCAGAGCCAACTTCTGGGCAGAGCACTGGAAGAAGGAGAAGAGGAATAGAAGGACTTGGTAGAGACAGGAGCTCCACTAGGAGACCAACAAAGCCAAAAATTCTGGGCTCATTGGGGCTTGCAGAGACTGATTCATCAACCATGCATGGAGAAGACCCAGAACCTCTGCTCAGATGTAGCCCATAGGCAGCTTAGTCTCTATGGGCTTCTTAGTGAGGAAAGCAGGGACTGTTTCTGACATGAATTCAGTTGCCTGTTCTTTGATCACTTTTTCCTGGTGGGGTGGCCTTGCCAGGACATAGAGGAAGAGGCCCAGGCAGTGCTGATGAAACTTGATAGCCTAGGCCAAGATGGTAGGGGAGGAAGACTCCCCTTTCCAGTGGACTAGGGGAAGGAGATGGGATAAAAGTGAGGAAGCATGGGCCTGGGAGGAGATGAAGAAGGGGGCTACAATCTGCATATAAAGTAAATAAATTGCACAAAAAATTTAAAAATTTCAAGTAAAGAAAAAGCATCATCACAGTCTATGAAAAAAAATTCTGCTGAATATTTTCAGAAACACTAGTTCGATGAGTAGACAGCAAATACCACGCAGGTGAACCACAAGTTACCTTTCTGTTCTTGCTTTTTGTTTTCATATTGTCCATGAAGTTAGAAACTGAAGAGCAGATGCATGCCTGTTAAGCCAAAGCAGCTGGATTATAACCTGAGTACTCCCGCAGGTTGGATGCTCAGCCAGTGGCTACCAAACGGGAAGAATGTGATAGTGTCCAGTGCCAGTAGTTAGTAGCCTCTTAGGGGGTATGGACAATTGTGAAGCGATCCTGTCACGGACCACAGACTTCTCCTTCTTGTAAAGTGCCATTCAGCCACTTCTTCTCTGCAAGAGCATTTGCCCCCAAATGTCCAGATGAAATACAATAATAGTTCATGACAATTTCCCAGGTGGTGGGAATTTATTATATCTCATGAAAATGGCAATTAGATTAATTTCAGAAGCAGAATAATATGGATGTTTAGACTCTCTGAGTAGAAAATCACAATAATATCAGACGTAAAACACTGGAGACAGTAGGTCTAACACATACACACTGAGGTTGATGACAGATATTTTAATACAATAACTAGCTTTACATGGATCAAATATTTTTTACTGGCTTGAAAGAAATGGTATTTCGTTTTACTTCTGAAGAGGATAAAGTCTTGCTTCATTTGACCAAGATTGTTTAAGATTAATACCAGAATGTATGTTATAGAGTCTTTAACTGGAAACTTTCCCATTCTAACCAGTGCATAATATTGGTTTTGTAATCATTTAGTAATTATATAAGGAGGACATATTTATTATGATTTATTGATTTTATAATTACTACTGCCGGTGTTCATATTATTACACAATGAACGACTTTTAATATAAAATGCTCTTCACCCCTCAGATGGTGAAGAGACAGGGTAATGTAATTTCAAGAGTAGCAAACAGTAGATTTTTATCAGCTTTTTTTCCCCCCCAGTCAACCAGCTAAATGGCTTGCTTTCTGAAAAATATTGCTAATGGTGCTCGAGCAAAGAGGAATGTCCAACTTCAAGGTCATTGCTGGCAGTTGATTACAGCCACCCAATGAGTATAAAGTTCCTATTTAACTTTTAAGTTATTTTTGCTGCTATTATTTCTGGGAATTAAAAGTTATGGCTGTAAATTTTCTGCCAGCTAAGTAGACATCAAAGGCCACCATCATACAGTGGATCAGGACACATGAAGATATATTGCTTATGCAATTGATTTTTTTCCATGTGCAAAGCAAACTCAGTATTGTATTCCTTTCCTCTCAGGTCTTAGCAGTGAATATCTAGGTAGGATGGGTGTAATAGTCAGCATAGTTTATATTCCCAGCTGAGAACTCCTTTGATTATTTTTCTCTCTGTGAAGATGTGCAAAAAAGTTTGTCTAAGCATATATTTTGATTTCACTTGCCAACAGATTGTGAATAGCTGATTTAAGGCCACTGTCACCCCAAGTGAGAAAAGATTAGGTTTCTGGGGACCAGAAATATTAAAAAGTCTGCCCAAACAATATTTGCCGCTGTCCAGAATTCAAAGTTGCTGATTTTCACCCTAGGAACATCCCATACAGTTCTGTGAAGCCTGAGAGTCTATTACACTGTTTTAATCTATCAGATTTTCACTATCCTGAGGATAAGGGCATTAAACAGAATTACCCCAGTTTGATCAGTGTTTTTCTCTCTTCTGAGTATTCTGTTGGTGTACTGGAAAACACACACACACACACACACACACACACACACAAACACACACACATTTATTTTAATGTACTTACAAAACTATAGGTTGTATCTAAATAAAATTTCAGAAAATCATGTATTTTCAATATATTTTGGCAGAGTGCTGTTTTGGGGATCCTATGGGAGATGCCGTGGTAAAGATTGCTAGGTGCTGTGCATTCACTGCTGAGACTTCCAGCATGGCATGGAAGTATACAGGCTGGAAACGAGGGACTAACCCAAACATTTTTCCTTCATCTATAACACAGTGCTTGTCAATTACAAATTCCCCAGTCAGACTCGTAAAGTTCTTTAAACTCCTATCCTCGTTTTATTCACCTATTTTTTTTTTAATTTTTCATCAATTACACTTTATTCATTCTGCATCCCCCCATAAGCCCCTCCCTCCTCCCCTCCCAATCCCACCCTCCCTCCTCCCTCTGCCTGCATGCCACTCCCCAAGTCCACTAATAGGGGAGGTTCTCCTCTCCTTTCTGATCCTAGTCTGTCAGTTCACATCAAAAGTGGCTGCATTGTCCTCTACTATGGCCTGGTAAGGCTGCTCCCCCCTTGGGGGAGGTGATCAAAGAGCAGGCCAATCAGATTATGTCAGAGGCAGTCCCTCTTCACATTACTATGTAACCCAATTGGACTCTGAACTGCCCTGGGCTACATCTGTGCAGGGGTTCTGGGTTATCTCCATGAATAGTCCTTGGTTGGAGTATGAGTCTCTGGGAAGTTCCCTGTGTTCAAATTTTCTTGTTCTGTTGCTCTCCTTGTGGAGACCCTGTCCTTTCCAGCTCTTACTATTTCCCAGTTTTTACCTAAAATTCCATTCACTCTGCCCAACAGTTGCCCATCCGGCTCAGCATCTGCTTTGATAGTCTGAAGGGCAGAGGCTTTCAGAGGCCCTCTGTGGTAGGTTCCTAGGTTGTTTCCTGTTTTCTTCTTCCTAATTTTTATCTACCTTGCACCTATTTCCCTTTTTTTTCACTCATCTTCCTGTTCCTCTCTCCTTCTCCTACCTCCTGTTTCCCTCTCCCTGTCTCCCCAAACTTCTATTCATTCTCATTTAGGTTTATCTGCTCATTTTCCATATAGAACATGCATATTTTAATGGATTTACTATTTGGTGTACTTCAAAGCCTGGGAAGATTTCTGTCTGTCCCTGTCTCTCCTTCTCACCTTCTTCCTTCTCCCTGTCTTTTTCACTCACCTTCCTCGTTCTCCTTCACCTCAGTTCTCCACTCCTTTCCATCCTACTTGTCCTCTCCATTTATCCATCAGCTGTTGTGCTTATTCAAATATGGAATCCTGTATGAATATCCTTTTTCTCCCCTTTTAAGATGCATATAAACTTAGAAATTTATAATGTTTCTATCTGTCAACCATATCTGCTGGCTTGTAATGACCCTACCAGAGGAAGAAAGTCTTCATTTGTCACTTGTGAACAGACACCTTGAATCATTGTTGTGTCCAGTAAAAATTTCCACTTGGTAATAGAGTTAAATTCTGAGATGTGGGATCATAGCTGCAATTGTCATAGACAGGATAAAGTCCTTTCCCAGTTCATCACTCAATAACTTTTCTGAACTTGGCATGATGATGATACCTTCACTAACTACATTTTCCTACCTGTCTCAGGGTTCATGACACAACCTTCATTTACAACTTAAAAACCATGAAGATGTATTGAATATGCCAAGCACTGAGATAAGTAAGAAGTAGACTTTATTTAAACCTTACAGTAATTTTGTGGAGTAGTGTTTATAATCCCCCTTTTATAAACAAATAGATGAAAGGTTTTCAGAGAGATTAAGCCAAGGATATAAGGACATAAAACCAGGAAAAAAATAACAAAGAGTGAATTCTGACCTTGAGATTCATATTTTTCCATGATGCCTTTCTTTGTATGCTAGTGGTGCACATGGCTGCCTTGTAAATGTTAAATGAATAAAATATATAGCTTAATGAAGTGTTCAGAAAGGGCATATTCTATCATTTTGTCACTGTTAGGATGTTCATCACTATCAGTTCTTGTGTGGTGTCTTCACTCATACCCATGAATATAAATACTAAGAGTCTTTCAGGAGCCGGCAATAGTTAGTTTCACTGTTAAACTTCAGTATTTGACCTGTACCAATCTCTCCGCTAAACATGTTCATGCTTCTATTCCCGAGAGATTTTGGAGTAAATGATTTTTCTTAACCACTCATTGTTAATAGTCACCTTTATTCTAGGTTACATCCTAGTGATTTGATGAAATCATGAATAAGCAGAGCCTTGGAAGCCCATGTCTTCTAGCTCTGCTCAGGTTCCTCATCCTTCATAGATGCGGAGATAGCATCCAAGAATACTCAGAGAGAATTTACTATTTTAACAACTTCAGCTTTATTTGTAAGGGATTTTGTTGACTCTGAAGTCAACATGGAGAGGGTCACAGAACCTCTGCAGGCTTTTGCTCAGGTGCCCCTCACAAAGAGTTGAAAGACAATGTTATTCTATGCTATGTAAGGCTTTCTCTTTCCCAATTTCCCAGTTTCAGCAACAGTGCTAAAGTGTATTGGGAACAATTCTGCATTCCTCCCACTTCATTCATTAGCCTCTGTCTTATCAAAGGAAGATTAGAATAAGTTCCTAGTGATATCTTCTTATGCTTCTGTCCTCTTATATTGAATTTTCTTCCCTCCCTTCTGCATGGCAAAGGTGTGCATGCACAACCTTGTACAACCTTGTATAGAGGCCTTGGCATTCTTTTCTCCTCTGCCTACGGCTTGGTTCTGAGCATGTGTTTTTCTCCTGGACCACCAGACCTACTTTCAGACAAAAATGTGACAGGTCCCCAGCTCTTGCCCCAACCATCACTCTGTCTCCTATTATATTCATGTCAATATAACTCAGTTGACCTCTTAATATAATGTTGTTTAATGTTTTCTGGGTGTCTCTGTTGCTATGTGATTAAGTCAATGTGTTTCCTGAATTGTTAATTCCCAGTCTCCTTATTGGGTTGTTCTGGTTTTAATATATTGTCTACCTAGTATATCAATTGCATGTTGAAGGGAACATTAGATTTCCTGTGGGTCACATGCTTCTATACAGGTAAAAGTGAATTGTTCTTGTTGGATTTCCTGAAAATCATTTCTAGTACTCACAGAAGGGAAGGTGGTGGCATACTTTTACATTTGCATTCAAGACAAACAAGTGTTATCCCTTCCTATCAAGGAAACCTATGGTTTCTGGACTTTGATAATTAGAAGTCTGATTGTTTGCTGAGTGAAAGATCTCCAGAGTTGGGAAATAAATCCACCCCAATCCCAGATATTCTTGGGCATTGTTTCTTACCAACTAAAGTGACTCTGAAAGATAATGTGTTTGCCACTGGTAATCCCATAGGAGGGTGTGAATCCTGATCCTTGGGGTCAGGAATAATCTAGTCTCTACCTGTTAGGGCATTCTAGATCTTCTCAGTACCTATATCCTCTTGATTCATCTTGTGTCAACTCTCAGACACATTTTTCGTAATAAACAAATAATAATTTTAACTATTTTAAAAAAATATTTATTTTTTTATTAATTACAGTTTATTCACTTTGTGTCCCAATTGTAGGTCCCTACCTTATTCCCTCTCAATCCTACCTTCCCTCCCTCTTCTTCTCCTATGCCCTTTCCCCAGTCCACAGATAGGGGAGGTAAAGAAAAAATTAACTTTATACAACTTTCTATTTTATATAAACTTAAATGCCACCCTCAGATAAATTTGTTTTGTGAAAGGCAAAAATATCAAATGTATCTTATATCTAAGCTTTTTTTTTTCAGATTGGTTCAACTGAACTTCTAGGTATAACAATTATGTTTATAAAGCCAATGCAGATACAAACAATGGGTCAAGGTAACCAAGCTTTAGTTCCCACGCTGAGGTGAGGTATACTCCAGGACATCTTAAAGAGTCCGACAAGTAAAGTAAGTTATCTGTCCTCTTGATAGGGGAGACAATACAGACTCAGAACCTGAGTTTGGACACTAACTGGTATGATTGTTGTGTAAAAAAATTAACTCATAGGAAAATAATTGTCAGGCTTCCAAGAAAAGTCATGATCAGCTTGACTGACCCATCTCACAGATGGAATAACTTAACTAAAAATAAAAGCCTAAGGAAGCCATAAGTACCTCCCAAAACCCAAATAACCTTCTGAAGATTGGACCATAAACTAGCCAACTCCATAAACAGAAAGGGAAAATTTTGGCTATTTAAGTGGCCCTAACCACATAGTAGGAAAGACTAGCCACTGTAAAATATTTTGTAATAAAACAAACTAAAATAGTCTTTTTAAAGAGACAAAACATAATTCAGGTTTTACTGCTCTCTGCCAGGGATACTGACATGCCAAGTAGGAAAACCATAAATCACTCTCCGTTATAATCAGATTAAAGGACTCTTGTGCTTTTCCTAACTCCTCCTTTGCTTTATAAGTTCCACAAATTATGACCAAGACTTTGCTCAGTTATCACCACCTACCACCATTCCTATTTAATGAGCAGCTTTTAACACACACAATTACAACTCTTCCAGATCCCTGGGACAGATGGCAAGAGAGGATTCACCCCTACCGTCCAATGCGGTGCAGATTTTCTTCAGGTGGTGTCTTTTTCCATCAACACCCTTAGTAGTGATAACAAGTCAGCGTTCTGATTCCAGCATGGGTGTTGAATGTCCTGCATTTCAGGCTGCCCTCTCAACCTGAGCAGGTAGATGTTCCAATAAAGGTTGTCTTGGTAACTAGGAATTACTACACACCTCAAATTGCTATGTGTAGTGATCTTTGAAGTCTTTGAGGTGTGGACTGAGCTAGTTCTAAAGGCAGTATCACTGGAAATCTTTGGAACAAAGGGTCAGTCATGAAGCCATCTAACCACTTCCTTAGAAAATCGTGAAAATTGAGCTCTCCTGCCTAGACTATACCTGCTCTTCAAAAACGTTTTCTGGAAAAAAATTATGTCTACAGTTTTTTTTTTTGGTTTTTTTTTTCAAAACAGGGTTCCTCTGTATAGCCTTGGCTCTCCTGGACTTGCTTGTAGACCAGGCTTGTCTTGAACCCACAGAGATCTGCCTTCCTTGGCCTCCCAGAGTGTTGGGATTCCAGGCGTGTGCCACCATACCCAGCTATTTCTACATTTCCTAAAATACTTCTGATACTCCCTAACATTTCTGTCTGTGTTCTGTTTTACCGTAGTAAAGATAACAAAAGGAGAGATTAACCAAATTTCATGTTGGTAAGTTTGCAGTGTTTTTGATAACTCAAAGCTGGAAATTACCCTGATCAAGTCTCTTCCTTCGTAAATGATGATGGGCGTCATCACTTATAAATATGTGTTTATTAAATTCTATTTATCTTTTGATTAGTTATTCTATTTGTTTGTTTGCTTTTGTGTATCTCACATTGAACGGTTAAGCAAAGTTTCTCCCTGATCTTGCACGTAATTTCATATGCATCAGTATTTAAATAGAAATGTGACTTTATTCTGTTTTCCTTTGGGACAAAATTCTTACACACACACACACACACACACACACACACACACACACCACACCTCTTGTTGAGGTGACTTTCCTTCACATTGTTTAAATGTCTCTCTTTTTATTGTTGAGTACTGTAGCAGCAAAAAGCCAAGTGCTGGAATGATCTTGGTATTGTAATTTCTGTTGCTCATCACAAGCTTCACATTTGTAAATACTTCTCCCGACACAACTGCTCAGAGACATGAAGGTCAGACAGCCTTCTACACCTAACGACAATTTAAGAGAATTGTCAAGTATTGTCTCTCTGCTGGTTGACTGTAAAAAAGAATTGATAGCCAATAGCTGAGTCAGGAAGCATGAGGACAGAACTTCCAGGAAGAGAGAGGAACACAGGGAGACACAAGCTGAAGGGAGAGAATCAAAGAGGATGTTGAAGGGAACACACATGGAGAGGAGCACAACAAGGAGCTAAAGAGTTAGCCACATGGCAGGTTACAGTGCTGAAATAGTCATATTAAGTTTAGATAGTAGTTGAAAGACTGTCCCAGCAAAACACTTAAGCTTTAAACTAGGCATTGTATAAACCACTTGTGGTTCTGAGAAAGCCCCACAATAATCTCCCATCAGAGATTCCAGAGTCATCCTGAAAGAGTGGATCCTACTCACTGTTTTAGTTTTATTCTTTTTCAATTTTTCCCCTTTGCATCTTCTAAATAATCTCTGTTTTATTCAGGCCCCATGAGTAAGAATCTTTTTGCAATGAGTTAAATATCAGACTAACTTGGAGAGCTCAGACTAGCCATCTGAAATTGCAGGGGTTAATGCGAGATTAGATATGGTCGCATAGTTCTTGATTATCCATGTGGAGCAATTTAATAGAACAGCAGATCATTCAGGAATCATTCATACTTGGCCTTGAGATGCATTAGAGGGTGCATCTTTGATCTCTCTTTCTAATTATGTTTTGCTTTGGTCTAATGCTAGAGTAATAATTTACATTCCCAAAGCATATGCCAACCAACAACAGAGGAAAATGGAGGGAGAGCGAGGCAAGATAAAGAAAAAAGCAGGAGTAAGAGAAAGAAGGGGACATAAAAAGCAACTCTTCAAAAGCCATGGAGAATTCACAAAATATTTTTGTATGCACATAGGGAATTTCTTTAATCCCACCATTTCTTTGGCAGGCCAGTTACTCTCTCTTTCTGGAAATTTTATTTATTTTTCTTCTTTTCCCAAATGAATAAACATAAATAGTGTAAGTACCTTTTACAAAGGTTATCTTTCAGAGGATACAAGTTGAAAAATAAATCTCTTGCCATTCAGAAGCTCCTGGTCAATATTCATATTTGAAATGAAAGTTGTACTTAGATGATTTGAGCCCTGAAACACTTTAACAGTTGCTTGTTCAGTCATTTAAGACAAAGAACCTTCAACATAAACAAAAACAAAAAGGTGGGTATGAAATCCAATCTGATCTAGGGCAGCTTTTCGCAGGTATAATGGGCACTGTTTACAGTTAAGCAGAATTTGACTAACAAAATCAGACTAGAGACAGTCTACATTTCAAGGTCTAGAAAGAAAGTTGTATGGAAATATATACCTAATACAGATAATCATATTATTGGGACAGATGCTGAAAATCATACATTCATTTGACCCAGAAATTTCAAATAGAGTAGTAAAGAGAAGGTTGGGGTGATGACTCAGTGTTTAGGAGCAATTACTCTTGCAGAGGATGTTTGTCTCATTTTAGCACCCATATGGAGGCTCACAATTTCCTATAACTCCAGCTCCAGGGGATATAACAGTTCTTTTAACCTGCAGTGGAGCCTGCACAGACATACACTTAAAGACAACATATGCCCATAACATTAAATAAAATAAACATTGTTTTAAAAGACTGTTAAAAATTATCTGGAAACCCAAAAGAGACATTTCTAATGAAGTCTTAAAGAAATTATTTGTGAAATTTAACAAGAAACTCATAAAATTGCACACACGGTAGCATGTCATGTGACTACTATTGAAATTCTCAGGGCTTTATACATAGGCATAGTAGCTGGATAGAAGAATATCTAAAACCAAATCAAATTTGAAGTTTGTGATAAAATGAAGACATCAAGTTCATTACTTTTAAGTATATCATTTTGTAAGTTCAGGCTTAGGATTTAGACTTTGTGTCATCAAAATTGTCATCAACAGTGAGCTATAGACTATAACACTAGACAACCTTACCTCAAAGTCAGAGGGTGATAAATTCTTCCTCATTGAGACCAAAGTGCTTAGTAGATGCAAGTACTAACCACCCAAGTGCTTTTCAGAAAACATGACTATAAATTATGTTTCTCCCCCATTTCCACAATTTTAGATGTAGGCCAGGTAATATGTTGATAGGGTTTGTTTTCTCTTCCATTTTTTTCCAGACAGGATGTCTCTGTTACAACCAACATAGTATTAAGCCTTTTCTTCTACTGTCTCAGCCTCCTCAGTGCTGGGGTCAAAGTGAACTACCACACCCAGTATGTTTTATACGATGTTTAGGCACAGCATAAACTATGTTGAAAATCTATGACATAAAACACTTCTTAAAAATTTTAAGCAATGACATTTCTCTTACCCTGAAAAGTAGTGTAAATCATTTTCAGAGAGAAATTGGAAGACAAAAATAAAAGGTAGCAACGTCATAGTAACAATAAACAATCAAACAATCGCATGAATTTGAAAGAAGAAAGTCTGTGATATGAAACCCTAAGTACCACTTTGTGCAGGAAAGGCAGTACAGATGAAGGCACTGCATTGACAAGTAGTCCTTAGGGAGAAAGCAGGTAAGGAGAGAGTGAAGTTGTGTGTTTTAGTTAGGATTTCTGTTGTTGTAAAGAGACACCATGACCACAGCAACTCTTATGAAGAAGAAGAAGAAGAAGAAGAAGAAGAAGAAGAAGAAGAAGAAGAAGAAGAAGAAGAAGAAGAAGAAGAAGAAGAAGAAGAAGAAAAGAGTGTTTAATTGTGGCTGGTTTACAGTTCAGAAGTTTAGTGTATCATCATCAAGGTGGAAAGCATGGTATCAAACAGGCTGACATGGTACTGGAGAGGAGGATGAGAGTTCTGCATCTGGATCTGAAGGCAGTAAGAAGAGAACTGGCTTGTGCTTCTGAGACCCCAATGCCCAACAGTGCCAGATCTACTCCAAGAAGGCCACACCTCTTAATAGTGCCATTATCTATGGAATAAGCATTTAAACACATGAGTCTATGGAAGCCATTCCTAATCAAACTAAGAGTTGTGTTATGATTTAAATATTTCTACTTTGCATTTTATAAATACATGACTGGTAGTATGGAACTTTTTAAAAAAATATATAGTTGGTGGTACAAATATGAAAGCTTAGAAGTATCCAAACTCAATGGTCTTGCATGTTCACTCTCGATAGCAGTGCTAGAGTGAATTTTTAATAAGATAATATCTCTAGCATAATCAGTACCAGCATAATCAGTATTTCTGTCAGACCTTTGTTTCAGGAGAAAAGAGACACAATGCAGAAAAGACAAAAACAAAAATAATATAAGGGATCCAAACTCACAGAAATAGAATACTACTTTAAATCAGGAAAACAACTCATTTTCATAACTTCAGAAAGTTTCCGGTCGTTGCACCTTTAAGTGGAAAATTTAACTCTATCACATAAAATTTAGAAACTATTTTCTCAAATAGAGCCAGTCCTTGTTACTTTTCTGGTAGAGTTTGGCTTGCTGCTCTGAGATTTCGGTGACTCTAGTATCATTTGGTATGGTCTCCCATTCCGAATAATAGGGACTGTTTCTACAATGCCTCAGAGCATCTGGGTGACATTCTTTGCCAGCAAACCAGGAAATTTGAGCAATAGTTGACCTGGCATTTGTCTCCTTTTCCAGGCCACAATGATTGAGAATTGGCCATTTACTCAAAACTTAATATTTAGTTTTGTCCGAAACTGATTTATTATTATTATTATTATTATTATTATTCTAGACATGTCTAGCAGATAAGTATACAAGCTTAGGCTTTAGAACTCTGAGTCAAGATTTCAATACTAGTCCTGTTACCTTTCTGAATATTTAAAAATCTGTTTCTTTAGCAAAAAATAATAATTAGCCATGTCCCATTGTTCTACGGAATTGAAATGGGAAGGTAGACATTCGAGTAATAGGACAATGCCTGCACATAATGTTCAGCTAATTGCACCCATCTTGCCCACAACTACATTTCACCAGGTGTAATTTGGAAATTGAACTCACAGACAGGAGAAAATTTCCAGGGTGCCAGAGCTGAGTGTAAGCACAGCAAAGCCTGGAAACTTGTATCTCTTTGATGCTCGTTTTTCATTACAAGGGCTTACACAAGGGAATTGTGCAACGGCAATAGCGAAAACTAGCTGACCAGAGGGAACAGTTCTGTTCATGGCTTTCTCTATCTAACCTGAAGTTTCCTGTGTTATTCTTGGCTCAAGCTCAGTACATGCCAAATAGCTTTGTTTCCTTTATTATGGTTTTGGTCCTTTAATTATAAATTCTTTTATCTTCTCCAATCAGAGAAAGATTGAACCCAGCTAGTTTCCTGCAAAATCTTTCTTTCTTTGTCACCTCCAGTCATTTAGTATTTCCTCTGTGTTTCATCTTTGTTTCCTTTTGCTTTTTTTTTCCCTTTTTGAAAAAAAAAATAAAATTAAATAAAGGAAAAAGTTATTTCCCTCATAGCCTACTACCTTCCTCATTTCTTGTCTTCCTCATTTCTTGTTTCTCTTTTTCCCCATGACAGAAATCATAGATTTTTAAATTCTATTTTGTCTTATTTCAGTCTCATTTTTCAAAGACCACGTGAAACAGATCTGGCTTACAAGATGCTGTCTGACTACATCATTACCCTATGTAGTCTAATACAAAGAAACCTGGACTTAAAGTCAAATATTCACTATTTTAATCTAGCTAGGTACTTTTTTTTTCTTTAATCTCGAACTGGACAGGGAGAACAAGAGAGAGATTCAAAATCAGCACATCACAGGGCTGTTGTGGAAATAACTCTCAAGCAATTATTAAGATGAAAACTGACTAGGAACACCTTTGCCCCCTTATGATCGTAGCCAACTATTAATAACATTGTATTAAATTTAATCTTTCTTTAAAGTGTGTCTGGTTGTCCTTTGTGAGAAATGCAAACTATCATCTAAGAGACACAGTTTTCTGAGAAAGAAAACTTAGTTAGGGACCAATGTCCTGTAAATGTTCTATTTTAGAGAAAATAGTAGCTTCTCCTTTAATTACTCAGTTGATTGTGTCAGTTCTGCAATCATTTCACCAGTGTGGACTTGGTTTCTAGGTTTTAATCCACAGACTGTCACTCATTTCCTCCATGACCTTGGGTAAGTCATTTAATTTCTACACATCTCAATTTCTTTGTGTGTAAAATTGGGATAATAATCTTGACCTCGTAGAGAGGTTGTATGAATTAACTGATTAATGATTATAAAGCAATTTGGAAATACAGAACACTATATAAATGCTAAGTGTTGTTATTAAGCAAATCAATTCAGAAAATCAAGATAATGACATTTCTTTTCAATCTATTTCTTAAAGTGCTTCACGCCTCTGTATCCAAGTTCTGAATAAAAAAAAAGTTTAAATATTTTAAATATTTGTAATTTGAAGTTTTCTAGTTTAATCTGCTTCTACAGCAGACAAGGAATGAAAGAGCAAAAGAAATCTCTTAAACTTAAAAATGTAGGGGGCTTCACTCAGTTTGACTTTTAATTGGGCCCTCTCAAAACTTCAGGAAAAAAAATGGCCTATTAGGCAGGTGTTTATCTATCTATCATTTTCCCATCTACATTCCTACTTAACATCGTTCTAAATATTTGTCCTCTATAACTTATCATGTGTTTATCACCTATCTTTATTTATTTACTGAAATCTTGGACATTTGGAGCCTATATGAAACTTAAGTTCTTGCTATCCAGGTTCCCTGGCCTAATTAATGTGGAGAAAATATTTGAGAAGACAGGAAGATATTTGTACTGTGGTTAGCCTTTGCAAGAGCTGACCTCTATTCTCAGCCCTCAAAAGAAGAACAGACAACCAGAGGAATAGGATTAGTTGTGCCTTCTAGGACTATATGTTGACCCTATGAAAGTGCATGACTAGGAATGGTGTCCCTTGGGGGCCTCATGCTTTCTGAGAAGAAGAAAAAGGAGGACGAGTCAAGGAGGAAGCATGAGGGTGAGACTTGGAGGAGAAAGGGGGCTGTGATTAGGCTGTAAAGTGAGTAAAAATAAATAAATAAATAAATAAATAAATAAATAAATAAATAAATGAAAAAAACATTTTGAACATAACAGCATCTCAGCACAATCTGGGTATCCCCTAGTCTACCATTTTTTTAAACAATATGTGTAACTTTGAAACTGTAAAACTATTATGTTTGCCCCTTGTGACACTTCCATCTTTTCTTGATTTTTTTTTTTTTTCAATGCAGTTTATTCAGGAACCTTGAACAATCCTCGGACCCTGGGGAAAGCCAGCCCACAGCTTAAATAGCCTCTGGGTAGCCAACCCAGGCGTGCCACGTGGGCAATGCAGATAGGTCCACATACATGGAAGCAAGCCAGATCCTCAGCCTTAGCCAAATGTGGAATTGTTCATGACACAGAGCACTCACCATCGGGAAGGTGGAAGGCGGAAACCAGCTCCATCTTTAAGGCATAGCATTCCGCAGCTCTCTACAGTTCCCCCTTTTTGTTTTAGACGCATCAGGCAGGAGTAGAGGTCTGATCTCTGATATTAGAAATAAATTGGGACTTTGTACCGATGTTCATTTAGGTGTCATCCACCCAAAGAGCATCAGACCAGTCCGATACCTTTTTCTCAGAGGCGGGACCTGGGGCATCAACCCGCATGCAACCAGACATGAAGCTAAAATGTTACGCTCAGGATGCGAGGCTAAGCACTGCACTCAGGGTCAGCCGCTTTGGACCCAGAGAAGAGCATGTCTGGTTTCTTGATTTTTTTAAAGCATGTAACATTAAGAAGGAACTTCTGGGCTCTATTAACTAATACATGAAGTGTTTATTATATATGTATTCACACATAGAAAATATAAATTTTTGCATGGTAAAATGCATTTTTAGTTGTAATATTCCAGTGATATAAGGAGTTTTAGTTGATAGAATAAACATCATAGTTAGCCATCTCCTTCCACTGAGGCACAATTACCACATCTTTTGAAGCAAAAAAAAAAAAAAAGTCAGGGCAGACTTATTCTGACACCTATTGTGTCACTCAGGACTGATGTTATTAGTTCTGTGTTGTCAGCAACATAGGTACACTTTCCTCAGGAGGTGTTTTGGATTCTTCATAGTTCACAGACAGTACATCTGCTTATAAAACCAATCACACTCTCAAGGAAATGCTCATTTGAATATTGCTATTGACAAAGAATGACTTTTCAGGATTTTGGTACTGGAAGAAATATTAGAAATAATTTAGTTTTATTCTTTCATTTATGATGAGAAGACTGGAGTCTTGAAATAATAAGTAAATAGTTTAAGATCACAGAATGAGTCTGAAAAAATATGAGTTTAAAATCCAGCTTTATATGAATCCCAATTGAATGAACTTTCTACTAAATCATTAGACTAAATGCCATTGAAAAATGATACTTTATTCCGAGGTCAGGATTTTCTTGACCCAAGACAAGAAATGAATTTTAAATATGATTTCATCTGATTGTCTTTTTTTTTTTTTTCTTCACTCATGGGTTGTGTCTAAAACAAAATTTAAATAATTTCTCAACATCTTTGCTGGATGAATTTAGAGAAAACAATTGTTCTGGTTCTTTTGTAGAAGATCCTAGCCATCTCTCACTGAGCTTTGAACTTTTAAAAGTAGTCTCTATATAAGATATGTTTAGCAAAGTAACCCATGTCATTCACAGAGCAACACTGATGAACTAAAATGTGTCAACATCAATTGTACAAACTACACCTGACCAGAAGGGGAGGACTTCCCATGCCTCTTAAAGACTTTCAGGCTAGTTATCATTACAGCCAGGAAGGTTTGTCAGCATCTCAGGCTTTGAAAATTCTACCGTTATCCGGAGAATGAAGACAATCTTCTATGAAGAACCTCTCTTCATAGAAAAAGGTGACCAGGAGCAGGAAAATGCCACAGTTTGGACTTATGTTATCATTGTTGCCATTATAACAAGTTATTGAGATTTTCTAGTGGTCAAGTGTGAAGCTTGTCAGCTGTTCAATAACCCAGTTTAACTTCAAAATGATAAAAATGTAATAACATACCATAGATTATTGGTCATTGAATATTGTGTTTATTTTTCAGAAACTGGATGAGGCATAAAAAGGTATCTGGCCATCAATATCTCAAAGTAAAAAAAATCCACAACTTGAAATGTTGTTTGCATCTCACCCCTTTCTTCAGTTTTGTGGGGCTGCCTATATTACCATATTTTCTGACACACGTGGAACTCCAACTTAGACTATCATAATCTACGACTGTCACTTTCTCTTCAAAACTTGTATTTTGACTGGCAACTAATATTGTTCTTTTACCTGTGCCAAGTGAGTTTTCTGCAAGTGAGTGCAGAAAAGACTTTGGCACCAAAGCCTCTTGATGGAGAGGTTTTGTCGTGGGTTGAATGAGCTCAATAGCATGGTTACAGGATCTTGGATGCTCTGATTCCCAGTGAGAGGCATATATCTGCTTGCATGTATTACAACGTAATAAGTTATACTCATCACTAGCATGTATTTTTTTCCCTCAACTTTTGAATGACATGGAGAATCAGCTACAGTAATTTACTCAACTTTCCCTATGAATATTTTTGTTTCAACTTATAGAAAACAAATGAATTTCATGATGTTGTATATTTTTCATAACTCTCTGTGTTTTAATTTGAATATGATGTTGTGAGTTGACTGCAAATTGCCACAATGGAAAGCATAAAATGAAGTTGAGCTATTTACAGGGTCTCCTCGTAGGAAGGATGTTGAGGATAAACGTGGAGAGGAGAGGCCAGGCACTCATACAGCCACATGCTTAGTGTGCACTCCTTGGCCTGTTATCTGCTTCTCACATCTCACTTATGCAATGAGGCACTAAGCATGTTGTGGGCTACATTCAGATACTACATTTCCTGTGAGTTTCCCATCAACAAATAAATTACTAAATTAAAAGCGATAACCTCCCACATGTGGATTTAGAATTTCATTTATAAGGAAACCAAGTTATAGATGATTAAATTTGCATGCACAGCTACTTGTGTTCAAGGATTTAGTCAATGTCACAGAAGATTCTAACATTGAAGGGAGACTGTGTGCTTTTAAATATGTAAGTTTTTTTTTAACGTAACAAAACACACAACCTAAATATCAATGTATAACCACAGTGCAGTTAATATGAAACATTAAAAAAAAAATACCTCTGCTGTGGATATCCAAGTAGAACATAACTGATTCCTTAAACAAACGGTGATACCAAATTAGACCCAAAGGCAATCACAAGAGGAAATGGTATGGGAACAATAGAAAACTGAATGGGCTAGTCACCTCTCAATACCAAGGGTTGGGGGAGGGGGGAGTAACCTGTCTCTTTATTACTCTCATGTCTTTAAGACAAAAGATGAGGACTGACCATTGATATTAGAAAATAATTAGTGTGGTCTTCCCTAGGGAATGATATTTCTCTTCTCCTCAGCATTCTATAGTTGCCTGTAGTTTTTTATAGGTCTGAGATCATTTGGGCTATACTTCTGTGTATATTAGCATGGTTATATGTCTTGCTCTGCTCATGTTTAGGTAGTCGTGTTGGTAAAACTTTATGAGTATAGCTTCTTATGTCACTGAGATACATTCTCATAGAAAACTCCTAATCCTCTAAAAGTAAGGTATTTAGCAATAAGTATGTCTGTGCACAAAACACATAGACCATAAATTAGAAAAAGAGCTAGGAGGTGTTGAGGGTAGAAAATAGTATGGAGGAATGGTGTAATTATAATATAATATTAAAGAAATAAATTATGTTTTAATGAAGACAAAATACATCCCAGTTTTAACAGCAAAAACTGTTGGACTAGCTGAAAGATAGTTATACAACTAAGGATCTAGAAAAGCCACTTGTCTCCCAAGGGCTGGACATAGAAACTCAGGGTTAGATTCTGAGGGTTAGAATTAACAGGGTAGTTCTGTTAAAGGCAAAACATCTGAAAGAAAAAAAATCAACCATCTATTACTCCACAGTCACAGAGGATGTTAGAGGTAACTGTAAGCAAGGAAGACAAGGCAGGAGCCTTACCCCTGGCTTCCCTGTGTACCACGGAAGGCGCGAGAACAAAATTAAGACACAATACAATGAATAACTTGAATTCTGCCTCCCAGGGCAGTAGGAGAAATTACCTCCAATCCATTTACAGCTTGAGGATTTTTTGGTGTTGTTCTGTTTTGAGTCCTAAGGTCTAGAAAATGGCATAAAACAAATCAAGGGAAAATAGGGCCTGGCTGCCTGTGGCCTTTGTTGATGAACAAGGCTCTAAGTCAGTCATTGGACTGTTTTATTACTTGTCTTTAAGGCTGATGAGTCCTGCACAGACCTGCATCACTGAATTCTCAATAAAGGGTTACTGCTTGTCCTGCGGAATAATAAGAACTGCTAATGACACCAATTAAGAGCTGTAAATGTCATTTATACTTGTTTGTTATTTTTCAAATCAATAAGGCCGGAAAGGCACAGCAGCCTGAGATAATTTAGACTGGAGAGGTTTGTAGGGACATTTTAATGGACATATTACAATCAAGACTCTTGTTCACCTTTTGGAGAATGATGTCCCTGAATGGGTCAATTCTGGTATTCATTTAAAGCAGAACTTCTGCCTCAAATAATTAATTCTAAGGGGAAATACAGTAAGGGAAAGAGATACATATGTATGCATTTATAATTACAGACATTGACTCTTTTGTTTAAAAGACTACCCAATTTATTTGAGAAAATATCTTTAAAGATAATAAAATAATTTTATAAATGCAAGAATGGTAAATCCATATGCAGAAACAGTAGTAATGCAAATTAGAGAATGATTTTCTACTATATTAAGAATTTAGCTTTTTATGGTATCCAACCATGCTTGGGGAGAATGTCTTGCTTCAATGGCTGTAAAGGCCTGAATGATCATGGCTGCATCACACTGTTGTGAGACTCTAATCTTGCATATATACCACAGGCAAACCAAGGAGACCAACACCAGAAGGCCTGCTAACACTCCCATGCCCGCCCTTTCCTTCAGATGATTCATGGCTGCAGCAATCCATGTTGATAATCCTGTGGCTAGTCCTGTGTCCACTCCGGTAGAATTTACTGTGACAATGGCCACTCTCAGCTGCTCCATCGTAGTATCGAATTCTCCAGTCCAATTACCTAAAATATAGCTAGACAATTGTTTAGACAGATTTGCAGCGCAGGAAAAATTCTCATGTTATATGCTAGTGACACAAAGTCCAGCATACTTTCATTGACAGCCAGGTTGAGCGATTTGCCATAGGGTATCAATTTGCTCCTGCAAGAGCTCAGGATGCGAGGCTAAGCACTGCACTCAGGGTCAGCCGCTTTGGACCCAGAGAAGAGCATGTCTGATTGCATGCGGGTTGATGCCCCAGGTCCCGCCTCTGAGAAAAAGGTATCGGTCGGGTCCGATGCTCTTTGGGTGGATGACACCTAAATGAACATCTGTACAAAGTCCCAATTTATTTCTAATATCAGAGATCAGACCTCTACTCTTGCCTGATGCGTCTAAAACAAAAAGGGGGAACTGTAGAGAGCTGCAGAATGCTATGCCTTAAAGATGGAGCTGGTTTCCGCCTTCCACCTTCCCGATGGTGAGTGCTCTCTGTCAGGAACAACTCCACATTTGGCTAAGGCCGAGGATCTGGCTTGCTTCCATGTATGTGGACCTATCTGCATTGCCCCCGTGGCATGCCTGGGTTGGCTACCCAGAGGCTATTTAAGCTGTGGGCTGGCTGTCCCCGGGGTCCGAGGATTGTTCAATGTTCCTGAATAAACTGCATTGAAAAAAAAAAAAAAAAAAAGAATTTAGGAAGACATGCCTTCATACAATTCACACCTCTTTACTGTGGCCAAGATGAAACTTGTGACCAGTTCTTTCACGGGTTTATACTACCTATGAAGATGGTGTTTTCTCTGCTGGATGAGAGAGCAAATAGCCAACCTCAGAGATGAGATCAGACATGTGGATAAGAGAACTCATTTCTCATTAAGGTTCTAGAAGAGAAAATCATCAAACCCTGTGCTGAAGAACCTTTACAGAGACATTGACAAAACATTTCTCAGAAAATTACAAATTTTACTCTGACTTTTCTCCAAAGGGTTTAGAGATGGGTATCATGAGAGGTAGTCTTCAACTTGCCCATTAAATTTGAGATCTTTACAAAGTCCATAAATGATATATAAAATGTTGCTTGTTCTGGTTGCCTATGTCTACATTTATTAATCTTGGAGTAGACTTTCAACCTTGAAAAGTCATATTTAAGTATCTAACCTTTTGAATGATTGTTTTTAATTACTTTTCAATTGGATAATAAAATCAGCATTTAAGTAAAAACATTTAAAAATATAATCTAAGGAGTTATCGTGGAGTAAACAATGATCATGATGTGTGGCAATAGGCTCATTAGTTCACAAGATTCCACTTAGTTAATGTATTATGTTTATACAGAAGTCTCACTCTAATTTTCTTTTTATAATGTGGGATGAGCTAGGGGTGTGATAAAGGATATTGATAAAACTGGAATACTAGTCTAGCATTTAAAAAAGTGAATACAGTAGTAAAGGAAGTGTTCTACCTAGGACAGCACAGTCTATCCACAGGCCTCTTCATGCTGACTCAGGATGTTGCCTCTGTCCTGTGTGAGTCTCAACATGGTTGTGTCTAAGGGAAGAGCTATATTTGTATTTTGCTTTATCCTGTGTGCAAGAGAATATGTGATTATGTTTGTGTGTCATTGTGTTTTTAGTATGGTGTTTGTATACATGTTTCTGGGGAGGTGTGCATGTCTGTACATGTGCAGAAAGAGGAGGAAAGAATCCTGTAGGAGATAACCAATTGGCCTACAATCAAAGAATTTTATGTGGAGTTGCAGATCCAAAATCTAGTTCTTCCATTTGCATACCAAGTCATACAACGAGCTCAGGAGAGACATTTTTAAAAAGCTCAAAGGATATTTAGACATCTGTCTTTGCATAATACTGTCAAATTGTTTTATACATATTTGATATAAAACTTAAAGTTTTATTTTCATTTTTTAATTTTTATTATTTTAATTTTTTTATTAATTACACTTTATTCACTTTGTATCCCCCCCATAAGCCCTTACCTCCTCCCCTTCTGATCTCACCTTCCATCCCCTTTCTTCACACATGCCCTTCCCCAAGTCCACTGATAGGGGTGGTCCTTCTCTCCTTCCTTCTGATCTTAGGCTATCAGATCTCATCAGGAATTGCTGCATTGTCATCTTCTGTGGCCTGGTAAGGCTGCTCTCCCCTCAGGGGGAGGTGATCAAAGAACAGGCCAATCAGATTATGTCAGAGGCAATCTCTCTTCCCATTATTATGTAACCCACTTGGACACTAAACTGCCATGGGCTATATCTGTGCAGGGGTTCTAGGTTATCTCATGCATGGTACTTGGTTGGAGTATGAGTCTCTGGGAATACCCCTCTGTTCAAATTTCTGATTCTGTTGCTCTCCTTGTGGAGTTCCTGTCCTCTCTAGATCTTACTATTTTCCACTTCTTACATAAGATTCCATGCACATTGCCCGACAGTTGACCATAAGTCTCAGCATCTGCTTTGATAGTCTGCAGGGCAGAGCCTTTCAGAGGCCCTCCATGGCGGGTTTCTATGTAATTGAACTTGTCTTTGTTTGAATTAATGCAACTATTTTGTCCAAAAATTTTCAAATTTTCTCCCCCTCATACACCTAATCAGTGAAATATTTCCCTATTTTTCTTGTTTCAACAAATTTATCCAATTTATTCTGCACAAATATTTCTGAAACACTGAATATTTTTTAACAGTTTTCTACCATTTCTTGCCTGCAGAATATCTCCTTATTTACTCTGTCTCCATTTATAAATGTCCTGTTTCACCTATTCCTTGTTTTATAACCTGATTAACCAATTTAGATATAAATTTGTTTTATTTACTCATGCAAGCATTTGTTCAAATCATATTTGTTGTAATTCTGCTGGGTCAGACATTGTGGCACACTGTCTCTTCCTATATAATATTCTCCCTCAATATTTGAACAAAAACATTGAGAACTTTGTGTATATTCCCTTGCTTCTGCAGCTCAAGGGTTTATTTTCAACAAGATACAGTTTGCTCCTTGATTGCTGGCACCTTACTTCAGTCATTTCTGAATTCCCCTCTGTTCTCATCAGTACATGCTTCCCAGAATAAGTGAATAAAAGAAAAATCAAGAAATATTTGTGCATGATTCCATAACAATAACTGCACTGTTGGGGGGAAACTAACCACATTTGGTAGCCAAATTCCATCATAAACAAATCAGTAAATTGATTGGTTTTGTTTCTTACTGGTTGTTTAGATAGTGCACAAAAATATAAAGTGGAGAAACTGGAGAAATGGCTCAGCAGTTAACGATTGCTTCTGCCTCTTCCTGACGACCCAAAATCGGTTTCCAGTTAACACTGGGCAGTTTCTAGGCACTCATAACTCCACTTTCAGGGGATATGACACCTTCCAGCCTGTGTGGAAGCCTACCTGTATTTGCAAATGAATACCCATACACATATATGAAATTAAAGCAAATCTGTAAAACGATTTTATTTTAAGGATTTTTTTATTTCTTTAAGCTTCTTTCATTTTGCAATAGATGAATCAAGATGTGCAGTAAATAAAAAGTGTCAGTGGAACCTAGCATTGAAATGCGGTTTATTTCTCTATTATTGTTACTTTTTTAGCAAAGTTCACTTAATGAAGTATTTGTGACAAAACTTGATACAAGCATGTATAATTTCTTTAATATAATCTTTGAAAATAAGGTGGTATAAATTTCTCCTATGGACCATGTATGGATATAATCTAGATCCCCTTCTTGGATGTAGCCCATGATAGTTCAGTAACCAAGTGGGTTCCCTTTGAAGGGGAACAGGAACTATATCTGACATGAACTCAATGACTGGTTCCTTAACTTCCCCTTTTCCCTGACCCCCGATGAAGGAAGACTCTTGCTAGGCCACAGAGGAGGACATGGCAGCCATTCTTGAAGATACCTGATAAGCTAGGGTCAGATAGAAGGGGAGGAGGACCTACCCTAGCAATGGACTTGGAAAGGGGCAGGAAGGAGATGAGGGAGGAAGGGTGGGATTAGGAGGGAATGAGGGAGGGGGCTACAGCTGTGATACAAAGAAAATAACCTGTGATTAATATAAAAAATAAAACTTAAAAAAATAAAATTTAGTTTGCCAGTAAAAAAAAAAAATTCTATCATGGGCTGACTTCTGGATGCATTTGCATCAATGTAACTGAGATCCTAGTGGCTGAGGGATATAATGATAATTAATTCTAATGAATGTTCATAACCCTGCCAACTAGGGTAAAGGAAGCTTCAAATCAACTCACTGTTCTTCATAACACCTAGTCTCTTCCCAAAGTTCTTTCTCCTAGCTACTCCCAGTTTTTCCCCCAGGGAACCTTCGCCAACTTCCTTTCTCTCTTCAAGAGAGATATACCAAAAACATCAGACAAACACCTTTGCCCTTGAAAGATGGATCCTTTCAACCATTCTGAGGTGTTAATCTAAAGAAATTGAATTTTATCTGTGGAATTCCATGTCCCAGTTATTTATATAAAGAAAATTTAAAGATGGACATCTCTAAAATGACAACTGTGGGGATCAAGCTGCTTCTACTTAGCCACTCATAAACAGTTTGTTGTTCTGAGGAAGCATAAAGATATGTCATGATAGCACTTGCTGATCCTGCTACTGAGAAAGAATTCAATAAGGCAGAATGACTTCTGTGGCAGCATGAACACTGCTATTCACAGTATTTCTCTTTTGAAAGACATTTCCAAATACTGCTCCTGGATGTCTGAAGTCAGAGGGTCACTAGTACACAATATTATCTATCCATGTGATTTATGTGATTTCCCTTACACCTAGCCAAGGCTTGTTTTAGAACCTCTTCTCATTAGAAGAAAGATTTACTTCAAGATCATAGAGTTCATGATGGTGAACCTTAAACCTTGTGGGGATGAGTAGAGGGAAGCACCTTCATGGACAGCAGGAAAATCCTACCTAGAGATATCAGTTCCTACACTGGTTGCCTCACCTTCAAAAGAAGCCAAACAGGATTATTAAATAAAATCTCCTCTTTCAAATATTAGCTTAAATGTCTCAATGTGTTGATGAACTATATGTATGGATCATAAGCATCTGGAAAGAATATGTGCCAGCTAGGATTTTCAGTTTAATCTATGGCACAAAGCGTTCTGTTTTAAAGGCTGAGCTTTCTTCCACTTGTACTTCTTATGACATGTTCTATTTCCTACCCCTCTTATGGCTTTCCTCTTCTGGAACTTCTAACCCTATGTGCAATTCCCTTGCCTGTGTCCAGAGGAAAGTGTTGTGCTAACTGATGCTTGGAAGTCCCTTAGTCAATGCTTCTGCTCTCTGAATGCTGTCTTAAAAAATAAATAAATAAATAAATGAATGACTAAACAAATAAATAAATATTCAGATACCTCAACAATGGAAGTATTGACGTTTTCTTCCTGCTTGTTGTATAATAAATCCTTCCATGTCAATTCAGTGTTAAAAAGTAATAAAGGTTTTCCAGGGCCATTTATTCCACTGCAGTTAGAATTTCGTTTCTGGGAGGTTTGCATATACTAACTGAATAAGCAGTACTTTTTCTCATTCTAATGTCCTTAATGAGATTTATAGACTCTTTACAGTGTTTTATGCTGATGAGGGACTCAGAACACATCACACACTAATAAAAAATCCCCACTACCCAACTTGTGCTTTTGCATGCTTTATTTCAGTGAATAATGAGTCTTAAATAATGTTGGGAATATGTTATCTAGGATGTTCGCAAGAAATATGGAATGATGATCCATCAGGAAACATTAATAAAGATATAAACACAGAGCTGGTGACCAAGGAAAAAGTGATTCACTGGGCTGTAAACTATTAAAGAATATGGGTTGTGAATGGTTTTTACAAAAAAAAAAAATTCAAAAACAATGTTTTTTTTTTTCATTTTCACCTTTGAATTTTCTTTCTATGAGCTTTAGCGTCTATAAATGTTTTAAAACTGAAGATAATCACTGCACAATGTTCTCAATCCCAGTGTAAAAAAAATATATTCCATGTAGCTTCTTTACACATGACAGCCATTTTCATGGTTATAGCTAATTAGCTTCCTCTCGGCATTAGATACAGAGGATATTTAAGCAGCGTAAACTAGCTGTCATCCAGCAGCATCATAATCAAAATGGCATAAAATTTGCCATAAAACCTGCAGCTAATAACATTTATAAGACACCTTATCACATAAGGATACTGAAGAAGCTCAGGCACTGTATATCACAGAGCATCCCCAGAGAACAAGTTCATCTTCCTAATGATTGTGTATGAGTTTACTCCAGGAGGTTTTATGCACAACTTAAGACTGAGGCAGCCCAATCACAGAGCAAAACCCGGGGTGACACAGCCTGGCCACTTCTTTCCTGACCAGTTCCAGCATACAGAGTTTTTGACAAAGAAACCAAGCCAAAACAATACAATGGAAAAAAGAAAGCATCTTTAACAATGGTGCTGGTCTAACTGAGTGTTCGGATGTAGGAGAATGCAAATATATCCATCTTTATGATCCTGCTCAAAACTCAAGTACAAGTGGATCAAAGAACTCAACATAAAACTGGATACACTAAATCTAACAGAAGAGAAAGTGGAGAAAAACATTAAACCCATTCTTACCGGGGACAACTTCTTGAACAGAACATCAGCAACTCAGGCAATTTACTGATTTACAAAAAAAAAAAAAAAAAAAAGAGAGACCTCATCAAAATAAAAGGGCAAAATACACTATCAATAGGACAATGTGGCTGCCTACAGTTTAGGAAAAGTTCTTTACCAACCCAGCATCCAACAGAGGGCTAATTTCCAAAATATATAAAGAATGCAAAAATTAGACACCAATAATAATAATAATGATAAAAATAATAATAACCCCCAATGGAAAAATGGGGTCCAGAGCTAACTTGAGACTTCTCAATAAAGGAATCTCAAATGGCCAAAGAGCATTTCAAGAAATGCTCAATATTCTTAGTCATCAAGGAAATTAACTGCAAAGTAAAGGAAGATCAGGCTACAATTCACAGACCCAGAGAAGGCTAAGTAAAAAGGAGGGTTCAAGTGGTGGGGGAGGCATTCATCTCCCTGGGAAGGAGAAATAGAACAGATGTTGTAGGTGGGTCACAAGACAAAACTTGAAAAATCATGTGGGCAGAGGATGGAGGGAGACAACTGAATTAGGAGAAAAATCAGGGGCAAGGCAAAAAAACAGTGTATTGGAAATTCCCAGAAATCTATTAGGGTGACCTAGCTTACACTCTTAGTAATGTCTGTATATGTGTGTGTTGGGGGTACAGATCCTGGACCAGCCATTTCCTGTAACCAAGCAAAACCTCTAATGTAAGGAAATCAACCCAGCCATAAATCCTTCTACCTACAGTTTGTCCTACCTACAGGATGCTCTGGGATAAAAGTCGAGTAGAAATTGTGGGGATGGCTAAACAATAACTGGTCCTGCTTGACTCCAATGCCATGAGAAGGAGCCTACCCCTGACACTGCCTGAAGGACCAGCAACAGAGGCTCGATGGCCTAGAGACCTAGGATAGGGCAAAAAATGACTGGCCAAAAATATCAAAGAAATGATGCTTAATGATATTCTGTTATACTCAGAGGTTGGTACCTAGCCAATTGTCACCAGAGAGGCTTCATCCAGCAACTGATTGAAACAGATTCAGAAACCCATAGCCAAATATTAGATGGTGTTTGTGGAGTTCTGCTGAAGAGGGGATGAAGGACTGTGGGAGTCTATAAGGTGTTTGATTAAATTGTTTGGTTTAGTTTCCTTAGTCTCTCTGTCTCTCCCTGTCTCTCCCTGTCTCCTCTCTCTCTCTCTCTCTCTCTCTCTCTCTCTCTCTCTCTCTCTCTCTCTCTCTCTCACACACACACACACACACACACACACCTCTAAATATTATCTGTTGTGTACATATAAAGTTACTTGTTGCTGTTTTTTTCAGGGTGAATTGTTTGGTACTGGACAACTAACTGGTATGCTCTTCCTTAAGGAAAACCTCTTCTGCTCCTAGGTTTCCTTAGTTGTCTGTTGTTCTTTATGGAGAGTTGAGACCCCATGGCCTCAACTGATCCATTTGGGCATATCTTATTGGCATCATCTTTCTTCAGGCCACTTTATGGGTTTCCTAAAATCTCTGGCTGTTAAAACCCTCTGCCTTTCTTCTGCAATGTCTCCTGAGTTTTAGGTGTGGGAGTGTTTTCTAGATGTATCCTTTGAGACTGGACTCCATAACTCTGAATTTTGATTGATTGTGATTTTCTGTATTGGACCCTATCTGTGATTTTGCCCCCTTTAAGTTTATTTTAAGTGTGGCTTAAGTATTCTCACTATATAAATAAGGATGTTATATGGTGCCATGTCAAGTGGAATTAAAATTACAAAAAAATTAAAACAAGAATAGATAAATATGCCTGTCAAATGAGGCATAGCACACACACACCTATGATTCTAGTTATTTCAAAGACAAAGGTCAAATGAGTGCAAAGACAAGATATATCTGTAAATACAGGTCAGCAGTTAAGAGGGCTTATTCTCTTCCAGAGGACCTCAGTTTCTGTCTAAAAACTTATCTTAGGCAGCTCTCATCTGCCCATACAAGCAGCTCCAGGGGATCTGTATACCCTCTTCTAGCCTCCAAGGGCATACAGATAAGCATTAAAAAAAATCTTTAAAATTCATCTAAAGAAATACTAATATAATTAAGAGACTTGAGAAGAGAAAAGAATCTATAATAAGGACAATATTACAAAAAAGAAGGAAATGAGGAGTACTTACAAGGGAGGCTATGCATGTAGTGGTTGATTAGATTAATTGTTTAGAGAATCGTTTGTGTAAACTTGGCTTCCATTACTCAAGCGAAATGAGATCTAAGACCATGGAATAACAGGGACTGCAAAACCTGATGGACAGTGTGTCAGGTGTCCTTCAGTGGATGGTAGGCTTCAGTGTACAACAACAACAGAAATGATTCAGAGAGAATTACAGTGAAGCAGGATTTAATATATTCCAAGAAAGGAGCAGAAATGACCTCATGGGTTTGAGATTTGCAAAAATTTGATGAAAGAAAAAGCAATTTAATTTGATAACATAAGGTTGTAGAGATTGGATGGAAAATTAGACAGAAAAGAAGGGACTTGTCTTGACCACAAAGCATAGAAATGAGAGGATGAGAGAGAATATGGGAATGATAGAAAAGGACGTTTGGGAAATTGTCATTCTTGAACAAAGTTGTTCTTATTTTAAATGGTAAGACAATATCTAATAAGACTCAATGACCTTATTTAAACCTCAGCAAAAATCACAGGTAAGTTAGCTTGTAATGACTAAAACATTAAAAACTGTTTGTGTTTGTCTGTATGAAATGAAAGCCATATATATGCTTTATATATATATAATGTAACATTTAAAAAAGAAATATATTGAAAACATTAGTATTTTCATATAAGAGTATTCACACATAATAAATCTGAAAGTCACAATGACAAGTGAGGCATACATTCTGATGGCAGCTTCGGGTGATTGCTGATAAGTTTAAACTTTCTGCTAAGTGTAAGAAGCTAACTGCAGTATAGCTAGCAATGAATTCTGCAAGATAATGACAACTTTTGGTAACATTATTAACACAACAATGTCATATATTTCTTTGATGATAATGATTATTACTGCTTTATTCTTCTCATATATTACATCCCACCCATAGTTTCCCTTTGCTTCCCTTCCCCAGTCTCTCTCTACCTTTCTCCCCTCTTCCCCAGATCCACACCCTCTACCTCCACTCAGAAAAGAGCAGGCCTACCAGGGACATAAACCAAACATGATATAACTAACTAAAATAAAACAAAGCACACACTATCACATAATGGCTGGACAAGGCAACCAAGTGGGAGGAAAAGGGTCCCATGAGTAGGCAAAAGAGTCAGGGACAGCCCGTGCCCTCACTAGTATGATTTCCACAAGAACACTAAGCTTCTCAGCCATAACATACATGCAGAGGGCCTACGTCAGACCCCTAATGTTTCCTTGTCTCTGTGAGCCCCCACAATTCCCTGTCAGTTGATTCTGTGGGCCATGTTCTCATGGTGTATCCCTGATCCTTTTGATCCCTCTGATCCTTCCCCACTTCTGGAGGACTTCCTGAGCTCTACCTGATGTTTGACTCTACATATGTTTCCATCAGTTGCAGGATGAAGTCTCTCTTGCCTCTTTGATGATTTTGCTAGGTTTAGGTCCAAGAACACTCTGCAAAACAAACTGTATGTTGAATGTTTTGTGACTTCATTAGTGTTCCAATTCCGTCACTTGAGGCATTCACTGGTTTCAGAAGATATCTAGTTCAGGATTGTGTCCCTAATACTACTGAAAAAATTCCAAAAGACCCTGTTTTGAATATTTTTCATTCATATTATCATGATGAATTATATATATATTTCTATATATTCACACACACACATATATATATCTGTATCTATCTATCTCTATATATATATGAAAATATATGTGAGTACACATGCATCTGTGTTTGTGTGGACACCTGAGGTCTACCTCAAACATATTCATTTTTTGCTTCCCATGTTAATTATTGGAATAAAGGCCTCCCAGTAAATTTGGAGATCAGTGATTTATGCAGACTTTGTGGTCTGTCTCAGCTGATGGGCATCTAACCTCAGTTCTTCATGACAACTATGCTAAGTACTTTACCACTGAAACTCCTCCTCTTCTAGTGTTTTAAATGTAACATAGTTGTTTCCTGCATCAGCTATGAATGATCTTTAAAATTAAATGCTGCTTAGATATGCAGTAAAACTTTTGATAATAACATTAAATACAATTTTTTTTCAAAAAGTTACAGGTGTCATTTCAGGTTGTGTATTTAGTCCTACATATTGGTACCATCTAATTCTAATTATCTTGAGGACCATTTGAACACACACTGTTGAAATTTTTCTGCGCTGGCCCCGATGGAAATGAGTATATTAAAATTTAGTTTAGTTTTTAGGGAAAAAGAAGAGACCAAAGACTACGATACATGTCAGTCATTGAAGCTGTGATCAAGAAAGTATTCAAACCTGCTAAGGCAAAACTAAATGTGAAAATGCAGTGAGTTAAGAGGGTCCATAATTTTCTACCCTCTACCAGACTTAAAAGGTGTAACTGTAAAGAAATGCAGTTGTAAAGAAAAAGACAACTTAAAAGTGCTTTAAAAAAAGATTGCTCATGGCTAGTTCAAAAATATGTTACAATTTCAGAAATTCTTTGGAGAACTCTGTATTCCAGGAAAACACTGGGTTTACCATATAATTACTATGCCTCTGTACCTTACCTTAAAATGTGTGAGCATGTGACTGTAGGCACATTTACATGCTAATAAATTTATCCTACAAATCTTGTGGAGAAGGCTGCAAGCCTGTGAGACAAAATCCTAATCCCAGTATTTGTGTTGGGTCCAATCTGGTTATCATTAAGACATGGACGTTGAAGGGTCAAATGAAGGATGGCATTGATAATGCTGACAATACATAAACTTGTTGGAATGGCTGACTCTGTTTACCACAACAGAAATGAAAACTGCGTGTTGTTATTCACAGCTGATGCAGGACAGCAGAACAAACCGCCCCCATTCTATCAATATTTGTCACAAAATATTTTACCATCCACCCCTCTCAGGCTATTAAATAGATACAACCCAGTTCTGTCTCTGTACATGTGCCCACGTGCTTTGATGTAAACGCATACATTTTTTGTGCATAGATAAGCATATTTTGGATTAGTTCATCAAACATTTCAAAATACTTTTTCAGACATATAAGGCTTGCTTAGGTTTTATTTAAATGAAGTTTAATGTAAAGAAAATGAAAATAACATGTTTTTATTCATTTACACTTCAATCAGCCATGTTGTTTAATGGAACTATTTTATATGCAAGAGCTCTTGGGCATTTTCAGTCACACTTTGAAAAATCTTTCTCCCTCTAACCTAATATAAAAAGTAGCATTTTACCATAGGCAGCTATAGTGACTATCAGGGGAGGGTGCTTGTTTTGCCCTGAACTTGTGAATTTTGAACAATGTTTAAATTAAGCTCTTTGAACTCACTGTGTGTCCACTTGCACAAGTCTGCCTTACAGACTCAGACTCTACTTTCCTTTCTTGATAGAAAAACCCAGGTGCAAGTGTGATGAGTAGCTCTCATCTGCCTCCTTTGCTAGCTCATTCTCCTAGGTGCTCACTCATCCTCCTTTTCTGCTCACTCTTATTATTGTTTTTATTATAAAGGTTTATAATTAGAATATAAAATAACAGGTCTCATTATGAAGAATTTATACACACATATTTTGGTTGATAGTCTCACCCACATAACCTCCAATTTTCTGCCTCGAATCTTTTGCCTCCAGTATTCCCCTTTTCACTACCATACTCTGTGTCTTATTTCATTCTCCATCTTCCCTTTCCTTCTCATAGGCCCATTTCTGGTTTCTTCACCTCTACCCTTATTTGCATGCAAATGAAGAGATACAAAACTAAAAAGCTTGGATTTGATATGAGAGAGAACTATTACTTTGCTTCAGTTAATATAGCACTTTTCAGTCAATCCATTTTCCTTGCAGTTTCATAATTTTGTTTTCTTTTCAGCTAAATCAAATTCTCATGTGTTTTTGTACATTACCACTATCCTTTCTTTTTGTGACACATACACAAATACATGATAAATAATGTATGATTCAACTAATGAATATCATTTACAAAGCATTGCTTAACCACATACACAGACTTTATAAGAACTATTCTCTAGTGACTTAAAATGATGAGGTCCTCTACTTCCAGTTGTGTCCATTATCACCAGGATAATATTAACTTGGTTTCATGATATTTACTGTTAAAATTTAGATTAAAAATATATTTTCTTCAGATTCTCAGAGAAAGAAGATACCTCTGAATGTGCGCTTCTTTTCTTCCTTCCTTCCTTCCTTCCTTCCTTCCTTCCTTCCTTCTTTCCTCCTTCTTTTCTATTTTGTTTACAAGCATTCACAATTTCCTTTTCCTCCTTTCCTCCCAACCCCTGCCCCACTTATCCTCCCCTAACCCATTTCTTTTTCCTTTCTCTTTAGCAAAGGATAGACCTCCCATTGATACCAAGCAGCCTTGGTATATCAAGGCTAGACAAAGCAACCCAGTAGGTGTAAAAGGTTCAAAGAAAGGCAATGGAGTCAGAGGCAGCTCTTCCTCCCACTGTTAGGAGTCCCAGAAGAATAAGAAGCTACGCAAATGTGAACATTGGGGTGGAGGGCCTAGGTCAGTCCTACACACGCTTCATGGTTATGCTGTTTCTTCTCTGTGAGCAACAAACTTATGGGAGACATTGAAAGCACTGCTAAGAGGAAAGTTTATAGCACTAAGTGCCTTCATAAAAAATATATTGGAGAGATCTCATAATAGCAGTTTACCAGCACATCTGAAAGCTCTAGAACAAAAAGAAGCAAACACATCCAAGAGGAGTAGATGGCAGGAAATAATTAAACTCAGGCCTGAAATCAATATAATAGCAACAAAGAGAACAATACAAAGAATCAAAGATTTGGTTCTTTGAGAAAATCGACAAGATAGACAAACACTTATCCAAACTAAAACTAAAAAGCAGAAAGATAGAATATCCATATTAATAAAATCAGAAATGAAACGGGGGACATAACAACAGACAATAGGGAAATCCAAAATATCAGTATGTCTTACTTTAAAAACCTTTACTCCACAAAATTGGAATATCTAAAAGGAATGGACAATATTCTCAATAGATACCACTTACCAAAGTTAAACAAAGATAAGATAAACACTTTAAATAGGCCTGTAACAGCTTAAAAAAAAAAACTTGCAAAGAAGAGCTAATACCAATACTCCTCAAACTATTCCACAAAATAGAAATAGAAGGAACACTGCCAAAGTAATTTTATAAAGCCTCAGACCATCCTGATATTTAAACCACACCAAGGCTCAACACAGAAAGAGAATTTCAGACCAATTTCCCTTATGAATATCGACACAGAAATGCTTAACACAATACATATTAACAAAATCTAAGAAAACATCAAATACATCATCTAGAACGCTTAAAAAATCTGTCAATGGAATCCATCATAAAACAACAACAACAACAGAAAACAGTGATTGTGCTTTCTGGATGAATGAATGATAGTGACAGAGCAAGACACATCTGGTGAGAATCATGTTGGGAAACTGTCTTTTGCTCCTTTCTGATCTATGTCTATTAACATATACTAAACATACATCTACAACATGGACTGAAACACCTGACATGCCCCAGGCAAACACACTGATATCATTTGAATTGTACCTGCTGACTCTCTTTCAAATGCTAAGATGCTTTATAAGACACAAGCATTGGTACCCACCACCTGGCATTTCTCTAGCATACACAGGATTGGTATGTCTTCACTAACCATAAACACTGAGAGTAGGTTGCAAAAGATTAGATGGCAAAGGCTTAGTGAATAGTGACTGTCAAAATCAAAATCACTGACTCCTGTATGTCCATACTTTAAAAATGTTATATATATACATATATATATATGTATATATATATACTTATTATATATATGCACTATATAAACTGTTAACAGTTATTTATTTAATCACCTTGTTAACAGATATCTATCTATCTATCTATCTATCTATCTGTATGTATGTATAACAGATATCTATATATCTGTTAACAAGCTATATCCACTCAGAAAGACAAATGAGGCTTTGTCTTGGTTATAACTGTGACTCTAGAGCTGGTCCAAGTAATTCATTCTTCCTCTACAAAGGCAGATATCAGAATCTGGTTAAAAAAGAGAAATATAATCAGAGGGCTCTATTTGGATGGAGCGCGACCATGCTAAGAAGATATGCCCTTTTATGTTCTCAGTTAAAATAATGACTTCAGTTCTGAAGATGATTTGTGACAGACAAGCTATCTGAATCTAACCCCTTAAAGTTGTTTTAACACCATTTTCATTTTAATATGTGACTAATTCTAATATAATAGACTGTGAATCAATATTTATAAATGATTTTTAATTTTTTATAGGAGATTCATTAAAAGACACCAAATTTATTGAATCGTAAAAGTTGGGCCAAAGCTAAGTCTGAGAGTATAGATCTATAGTTCCTAACTGAACCACTAAACACAGTGTGCATTTGTTTCACACTGTACCTCTGTTTTATGCACAGGACTGTCTTTGACTATTTTTTAAAAGTTTTTCCTTGGCTTAAGACATGGTATGAGTAGAAAGCAGACATTCTTTAGGACCCACAAAGGGGGAAATTGCAGGTAGGGGTGGTCTGTGCCTGTGGAGTAAGTTGCTGCAACAAGACGCTTAATGCAGGGCCAGCATTTCTCCTTTGACATTATTTGCCTTCAGTTTTATGAGGGTATGTCCATAAGACATAATTCTACCATCAAGAGCAAACAATGAATTCAATAGCAGTTTTGTTTCTTAGAAATATTTTCTCTTCAATAACTGAGTTGGATAAAGGAATGGAGAGTCAAAGCTGCTTCTCCCAGTGTTTCTTGTGACTAATCCTAAAGTAGAAGGCCAAAGGAATATGTGTCATGCTCCCACCTCTCCTGTTAATGATGTGTTGTGATTCTTACTATATTTCCACTGGTTTTGACATGGTTAGAGTTGGTTGTACTGTCCCTATTTGTCTGGAAGCTGAAAGGATTAAGAATATTTCCTGAGTTTCGTGAAAACCTGAGCTGGACACCACGTGCCAAAAACCATATTATATTGCCTGCGAAGCATAACCAGAAGCATGATAAAAATATTTTATCTGTGTTTTACCATGAAGATATGTATCATTATGAGAAATAAAATAGCTTGCATGTTCTCTTTATTACTCTGTTGAGATTTATATTCATTAATGAAAAGCATAAAGGTAACTTTGTAATGTAGCTGCAATATACTTCTATCTATCCTAAATTTTTTTGGTAATTGCTGGCTTGGAAAAGTTTGTTTACAACCTAATGAGTTTTTGAAGAACCTGATGAGGTTTCTTATTGTTACTGTAACTTATTTCTAAATGGGAAAATATAAAAATAAGAAATCTTGCTTATCAAGTATTCTTCCAAAGCCAGCAGCCATGCCAAGTAGTTGAATATTTCTCCAGTCTTGATTTCACTTCAGTAGAGCTGACTCAAATGGTTTTACACAAAAACAAAGTGCTATGGGTGTATGCATTATAATTTAATTATATTTAATATAGGATACCCATATTTCTTACTTAAGAAGTTAATACATTTTAAATGCCTATGCTAATTGGCATAGGCCTAGTGTCTTACTGTGAAAATAAAATTTGGTGGTCAAATAAGAAATGAATACTGAGCTGGAGGATTCATAAGATAAAGACACTCAGCACAAAAGACTGATCAGTCCTTAGAACCCATGTAATGATGTGCAGAGAAAAATCAGCTCCCACATTGACAAGTGTACCTATAGATAGTTATACAATATTAAATACTTTCTACTAGTTCTAAGAACCATGGTAAAAATATCTTCCAAAACAATGGAAAAAAGAGAAAAGAAATCTAAAAAAAAGAAGTGAATAGAAGCATGGGCATTTGTTACCAAGTTCAATCTGCTCTCTTAGATTCCTGTGTAATGTTTCACATCCTTTTTGCAATATAACTCTTATGATATTTGATTGTTAGTTTTGATTTTCATCTTTGGAAAAAGAAAACATGGAAGGACTTAAGAAAATAATTTCTGCGTCTCACCTGATATTTGCTATTCTTTTTCCTCTAAGTCTGTCCAAATACATGAGTCTTAACAAAAGAGAGGGCCTCTATTTTCTTTGTCTTTTGAGGCAAGAATGGCAGCTTCTGGTATTCTGCTCCCATGCCTGTGGCTGAAAATCTACTGACTGTACCCTTCAAAACTGTGAGCCAAAAGAACTCTTTCATCCATGAAGTTGTTTCTGTCTCAGATTTGGTCAGAGTGACACAAAGGTAAGCAATAAATGCTACATATGAAAAAAATCTGTGCCTTTCTTCTGATGGATGATATAACCACTGATGTTAATTTTTTTGTGTCAACTCTGTCTTCAGTGTTCAGGAATTTTGTGAGCTCTTACCTAAACCAAAACTTCAACACTCTCAATCCATCTACAACTCAAATCTCAATTAAGAAATTAAGACACATGGTATATACTCACTTATAAGTGGATACTAGACCTATAAGATAAGATAAACATACTAAAATATGTACACATAAAGAAGCTAAATAAGGAGGAGGATCGGGGTAAGAGGATCAATCCCCACTTAGAAAGACAAGGAGAAGGACATTGGAGGAAGGAGAAAACAAGAAACAGAACAGGAGCCTACGACTGAGGGCCTCTGAAAGACTCTACCTGGCAGTGTATGAAAGCAGATGCTAAGACTCATAGCCAAACGTTGGGCAGAGTGCAGGGAATCATATGAAAGAAGAGGTAGTTAGTAAGACTTGGAGAGTACAGGAGCTCCATAAGGGGAGCAACAGAACCTAAATATTTGGGCTCAGGGATATTTTCTGAGATTGATACTCCAACCAAGGTACATTCATGAGCATAACCTATAACCCCTGCTCAGATATAGCCCATGGCAGCTCAGTGTTCAAGTGGGTTCCCTAGTAAGAGGAAGAGGGACTGTCTCTTACATGAACTCAGTGGCAGGCTCTTTGACCCCCCCCCCCCCCCCCGTGAGGGAGGAACAGCCTTGCTGAGATACAGAGGAAGACATTGCAGCCAGTCCTGATGAGACCTGATAAGATAGGGTCAGATGAAAGGGGAGGTGGAGCTCTCCTATAGGTGGACTTGGAAAGGGGCATGGGAGGAGATGAGAGAGGGAGGGTGGGAATGGGAGGGAATGAGGGAGGGGGCTATAGCTGGGATGCAAAACAAACAAAAGGTAATTAATGTAAAAAAATAAAAATTTAATTAAAAAATTCATTGCCTTCAAAAAAAAAAAGAAGAAGAAGAAGAAAAGAAAAGAAATTAACAGTGTAACATCCATGCTGGAGGAAAGTCTATGATACCATCTATGATCTTGTCACTCTAGGTGTTGTTAATGTCCAGGGGATGAAAGTCAAGAAAGCACAGGAACATTTTGTGACTTGTCCAACCAACCACGTGAACATTTCTTGGTGGCTAGTCCTCCATTCTATTGTTTCTTCAAGTGATAGTAAGGAAGTGTGAATGCATGACACAGGAAGGGATGAATATGGCAGCTTGAAGCAGGGTCAGTCTGCCAGAGAGACTAACGAACAAGCACAACTGTGGAAAATAAATAATTAGAAAGAAGAAAATGGAATAATGTACTTGTTTCTAGAAGAATTGTTATAGGAGAAAGAGGGGAGGATATTGGCAAAGACAAAGGGAGTAGTGAGAAAGAAAGACCTCAGTGGCGATACGAGAAATCTTCACTTTGAAGATAATCGGCAGTTATTATTATCATTATCATCATTATTATTATTACAGACATATATTCAGACTCATTTCAATTTCACTTTGCTACAGAGACTTATACTGGATTATTAATCCATTTGCATCCACTTCCTGAGTACTGAAATATCAGGTGTGTGTCATCATTTCTCAATGATGCACTGATGAGGATTGAACCCAAACATTTGTGCCTTGTAGGTAACCTTACAACTAAAGGAGCTAATATCTTTACCCTGACTGGCAACTTTTGCTGGAGCGTGCCCTTCTACTTGGAGTTGAATCATACAAAATTCTACCTGATCTCTAGACAACAAAAGGGAAGTAGGAATGGCTGTTCCCTCCCCTCCAAAGAAAATGGGAAAATCAGGTATATATCCCACACATCCTTGCACAAAACTAGCTGTAATGTTTGTCTCTCAGTTTTATTTCTCACATCTTTATTCATTAACTGTGAATTTTCAGAAGAGAACTCACTGTATTCTGGGCTGGTGCTTCTAGCCTATACTTACCATAGACATTGGCTTTAAACATATTCCACATTAAATAATCTGTAGCATTCTTGTTTCCAACCTTTCTCTAAAGCTATCATTTATTATTAGAAGTATCATAAAAGACACTATAAAACACATTATTATCACATGATAGAAAACAGTCTTAAGATATTAAGGACAGCCCAGACCTGTTAGCCTGTGGCAGCCAGAACAAAAACACACAAGCACCAGGCCCAGTGTGGTGAGTTGGTGCTGGAAGTGTAATTCCTAACAAATGAACTAGGAAAGACATAAGCATCACAGGTTCAGGGACATTCATAAATTTGGATAAATTAGGTAATATCCTATAGAAGGCCTCATGAAAAAAAAAAGAGGACTTTGGAATCAGTGTGAGAAGAAATAAGGTAAGAAAGTTGTCTAGAGGCATAAAGATGATAAAATCCATGCTTGTGGCAGCTTAACCTGTCCATGTGCAAGGTAGAATGATACTTGAAGATTATGTAGTGTTACAGTGCTTTATTTTGCCTTAGGGGTGTTTGGGGTATAATTTTCAATCATCTGCCTGAATATAACATGATATAAAGAATGGCCAATGCTTTCAGTTATCTCTACTTCCCAAATTGTGTTTGTGTGTGATTTGATAATTAGATGGTTAGAAAAGCTACCTAATGACAGAACATATTCAAATATTTTAGATTCTTCTACACAACACAGCAAATCTTTCTCTAGAGTGAATTAAAAGAACATCATTTTCTGAGTCAAAAAGTATAAGAAACTTTCCTGTAGTATCATAGAAAATTATTTTGAAGAATAGGGAGTTTAAGAGGGGAAAAAAAGAGTAAAGGAATGAATGGTATTGCCTATAGGAGGAAGGCATGTTCGATCATATATCTGACATTGTCAAGAACACACTCTTTTTTGCTCATAGTTGGTAAGATGAATACTATGGTTAACAACAAATACAGGGAGCCAAGCTGTACACAGATATTGCACGGTCAAGTAGTCCTACAACAGCTCAATGAGTCCCTGACTCCATTCCCATAGCCAGAAGCAGCCTCATAAAGGAGAGTTGGAAGACTGAACTATAGCTCTGAGATCCACATTTTAAAATAAGTTCACTGACACTAAATGCCTTGGTGCAGAATAAGGTAGCAGTAGTATCTTATAAGCACAAATTTTATCTGTAACAACTTGGTTTGGTATCTTTCTTTAACTGAGAGGAGACTGAGACCCAGAGTGAAGAGTCTAGTCACAGAGCTGGTGTAAAGACTAGAGCCCAGGGTCACAGGCTCTCTTTGGTTCCCATCCCAATATCCCACATGCCAATGTCTTTAAGACAACAGAGTTCTTCTGATTTGAGGCTCTTCTATCTTTAAATGACAGAAAACCAAACGACAATTTTTGTTCTTTAATTTTATTAGGTTATATTAATTATCCATAATAGATCTTTTCTTGATGTTTGCATATTTTTATAGAATATGTTTGGAACATACCCATCCCATTGTCCTTTCTTGCTCTGCTGGTCCAAGAAAGTACATCTATTGTCTGCTTTGGCCCTACTAGGTCTCCTAATACTCTCCTTTTCCCATAATGACCCAGGAAGTTGCACTAGAATTGTTTACAGGAGGATGAATGAGAGGTGTGACTACTATGCTTGTGCATATACTGAGAAAGAAATACCTCTCTAGCCCCCCCCCCCCCGAAGACACTATTTAAATGTTCATTTTAGACACAAACATTTACCAGGTTAGGGCCTTCAGAATATGCTTACTCACAGAAGAACAAGTGGCCAATGGTTTCAGAGTCAGATTTTTAATCCTCTGTGATACTAGATTTGCTGTGGGGAAAATAACTCAAGGCTGGTAGACTAGCAGTTTTAGGATTGCAATCCATTCCTGCTTCTTGCCTGCAGTTTTAGAATAATTTATCCTTTTACTTCTGTGAGACATTTGATAGAAATCTTTCTTCCATTTCCACTTTTCAAGACTGCTCTCATCTGCATGCACTCTTCTACTTCTGAAGGTAACGTCTTTGTTTCTGTGGTTTCATTAGGATCATGGTTTGTCTCTCCTTAAGTAATGTCCTCTACCACCACAGTGGTACTCTGGATAATGGGAAATTCAGCCAGCGGTATAGTTTACATCAACATATCCCTTCAGTTAATGGCTGCTTTATTAGGCATCTCTAGTGAGATGATGAGTCATCAGAGAGTATTAACACCTGGATTTACAGTCACAGAGATGGTACACATTGAAGATCTTTACGAAGCTGAATTACTCAATAAGATCTTAGCAACATAAATAATCAGGAAGCCTCATTTTCAAGCATAAAAGCCAGGAGTCTGTCTTGCTAATTGACCATGATGGAGTTATAATAGTGAAATACAACATGGAAAAGCTCCCTGGAAGGCTGCCTTGGGCGTACAATGTCAATAAAGCAATGGAGATCCCATTTCCAGCCACAAGTTCTTATGAAGGGCTCCTACAAGGCAAGCCCATGTTTTGAGAGGCAGCTCTAGGGGGAAGTGTTTTCAATGTCTAGTTATTTCAGAAGGTTAGTTAAGAAAAGCTCCCTCTATGTAATTAAATGTAAGCTTCACAGTACTTTCAAAAATGCTTCTAGGATTCTCAGAATTAATTTATCGGCTTGAGTTACCCAATGAGATTAGTTAATTTGTCAAGTAAATATAAAGTAAAATAGATTAGAATAGAATCAGAATGGATTCAAAGAATCGATTTTTGGAAAGAAACAATTTGTAACAATGCAGTCAAGACAAAGAAAAAAAAAAGTGGGGGACAGATACCAGATTAACATGTAAGTAGGTGGTGTCTAGATAGATCAATGCCAACAACAGTGATAATCATTTACGTCCTGAGTGCTAAATCTTTGTGATCATAAATATTTGATGTCAATGTGTATTGCATATTGCATGAAAAGGTCTTTAGAAATTTACAATGAATACAGGCCAAGTAATCAAAGAGTAAATAAGGTGAGGTTGAGGTTTAAAGTATGTTTCAAAAGCAACAACAGCATAACACTATAACGAATCGGGTATTGCTTTATCATGTTCATTTTATGGGTTATAAATCTGAAAAAGAGTTAACTCATTGGTGTTGACTCTAGCTTTTTGAGTAAATTTATGATGAGAGGGTTTATATAGTTCTCTTCCCATTTCTGTTCTTCACAGCAATGAGTGGTGATAATTTACATTACCTATAATCAATAGCATTTTAATAAGGCAGGTTAGCCTTTGGACATGTTCATATGCTGAACATCTATTAGTTCTTTCAGAAGAGGTAGCTTTCTTAACTTAATCTTTATTTCCAGAATCTAAGCAGCAGTCAAGTCTTCATGAGAGCACTGGAGAATAGTCCCAAGTCTCCAGATTTAAAATACAGTATCACATTTCTAAGTGACATCAAGAAAGGATACAAAGACAGCTCATCCTTTCTGTTTAGAAATGAATATTGATACACAATCAAAGTGAACATTCAGCTTAGGTCATCTCTATATTTTAACCTGCGTCAGATACCAAGAACTTTTTCTAGCGGCAAGGACTTGAATTAATTCACAGAGATGATCCTTTGCCCGAAGGTCTGGAAATAGATTTGGTCTTTCCTAAATCTGTGTGCCCCAGTGAACATAATTACCATGATCAAATGGCATGTGACCTGGCACAAGAGGCTGCTGAGCTACCACAGATTTTCTTAGGTCTTCCTTGACTCAAGAGAGAGAGAGAGAGAAAGAGAGAGAGAGAGAGAGAGAGAGAGAGAGAGAGAGAGAGAGAGAGAGAGAGAGAGAAACTAGTTATCAGGAAGGCATCCCCTTCTTAAGACATAAAAATCATAGCTTGCTTGCTTTCTTTGATACTAGAAAAGAGAATTAGATTCTTCTCACCCCAATTCTGAATAATCCATTCATTGTCCATGCTTCAAAAAGCCAGAAAAGATAGCAGCCAATCTAAAAAATTATTAAGCAGACCTCAAGGGTTGTCAAATTGAAAAAACACAAAACATTTGCAAGTATTTAAATTCCTTTCTATAGGATTTCGTTTGTTATTGCTCAACAATGATATTGCTGTGTTCAGCGGAAGGTAGAGAATGCTGGAAATCAACTAGAATAAGTTATCACCACATAAAGGAATGAAGGGACATGATTTTGAGAAGCAATAAGGGACAGGTACCAGAGGAATTTATGTGAGAGCCTTTGCAGACAGAGTAATTAATACATTGCATATGGAATCACCCGTTGAGGGATGGGATTGAAGTAATTAGTATGAAGTTTTAATAAAGGATTCAGACATGTATTTAGAGGAAGGAGAATGCTATGATGTACAATTAATAACGCCTAGGCTGGGATGAAGCACAGAGGACATAGGCTTTTTGGCTGGTTTTCCCTATCCACCCATCAGCCAGTCAGCTAAGACTATGCCTTAACGAACATTTTCTACAGCAGGCTCCCAGGAGTGACTTGTCTGTGGAAATCAGGGAAATCTAAAAACAGCTCTGTTCTGTTTCAGAAAGGTAAATTAACCTTCTATGGAAAGCAGAGGTGTGAGAGGCTTTAAACAAACTCATTACAAGCTCGAGCACACATTTAGTGAATGGAATTGTGACTTAGAACCTCACAGTTCCCATTGTCCCTGGGGGCCAAGAAAAAAACAGATAAAGTACAAACACGGATATTCAATTAAACACTGTAAATGACTGACAACATGTCTTATCCTACATTGACAGTCTTAAGTGTTTCCCTGTTTAAAGGCGTACTAAGGGGTACTAAGAACACAGATTACTTCAGGCACTAATACATACTTTTATGTATGATTGAACTGATTTTGGAAAACTTACCTGTAAGGCCCCAGTAAAAATTTCCAAATCAATAAACATAATTGTTAAATCTGACTGGTGTTCAGTGTTGGTGGATCCATGTGTTTAAGTATTCTTGAGGATTCTCCAGCAGAGTTTTAGCTAGCATCACCAAACTCATTTATGAATAACAGGGTCTGTAAATGAAGATGCTGTAAGACAAGTGAAAACAAGTTAGGTTATAGTTACATACAAACAACTGAGAAAGGAACTAAGGTTGTGAAAGGAATGAAGACAGAGTCAACTCCTGAATATTTTCCCTTCCCTCTTGATTTCAACAATGTTTCAGGGTATGAGTGATATCCATGTTTTGCCACCAAAAAACATTTTCCAAGTTGGATCATGCAATGATGAGTCTCACAGTAAAATAGTCATTCCAGAGTGTCAGTCCTGTTTCCTCAATATTTTAATTTGATTTATTAAAAAATGCAATGAGATGGGTGCTGATAAGAACATCCCATAGCCAAACACTGCTTTGTGGTAAAATGCTTCTAAGATAAGTTTTTAAATTGAGAATTTAGAGGAAATCTCTTTTCCTCCTCCTTTTCTTTCACCTCTTCCATCTCTTTTTCCTCATGTTTAAATTGGAAAATATAGGTTCATCTTTTTCTCTGGAAGAAAATACAGAATTGAAATTGGCCAAATGTACAGCATGCATTTTATGCATGTGATAAATACATATCACGTTTTCTTTGAAAGGAACCAGGGAAATCAAGGTTCTTACTTAATACACCAAGAAGAAAATGTTGAAAATTAGTTGACTGTTTTCTCTGGCCTCTGAGTTATTTCTCTGTAAGTGTAATTTGAAGCAATGTGTTGCCTGAGAAAGGAGACCTCAGTGATTCTTTAATATCATATGTCAACAAATGTATATTGAACCCATTAGCTAATTCAGGTAACTGAGACTGAAGAGCCACAGACAAAATATTGGAAAGCATGAGAGAGAGATTTTAGATTAATTAACAAAGGTATATAACTTGAGAATCAGCTCAAGAAAAGGTTATACTTTGTTTTAGAAAGGTAAAGATTGAATTATGCTTTTTAAGAGAAAAACCATGTAAATATTTATCTAAAACTAAATTTTAATTGTGTTCATTCAGTCACTTATGCCTTACTAACTGTTTCTGGACTACAATTGGTCAACTTTTATGTGAGGATGACATAATGCTGAAGAACCAATGAGGTCCTCCTCACTAAGGATATAGATGAGTGCAATGAGAACAATGATAAGCAATGTTATAAGAAAGGTACAGGGAGAAGAAAAACCTTTGAGACAGTATGGCAGTTCCAGAAATGACTGAAATGTATGGAGAGAAGAAGAGATTTTATGCTCATTTTCTTGATATGAAAAAAGAAAGAAAGACATCCAGTGAAGAAATAGAGAGTTCATGTTCATGAACAATTGTCTGCAGAGGCCTTGGAGTAAGACAGAATTTAACTTCTTCTAAGAATTCCTGGAAAACCATATGGCCAGAACATTCAGAAGGATAAGGAATATGGGTGAGAGGGCTATGAGCCAAAGCAGGTAATGACATCAGCATCACTCTGTAGGGCAGGACTGATGTGACTTCGTTTGTAAAACTCTTGGGTAAAAGCTCAGAATTAATGAAAAGTCAGTGAGAATCTAAAGGAAACAGTGAAGCACGTACTATGGAATTCACTCATGACATTTTGGAAAATGCCATCCAGGAATGACATGGAAAGAAAAAAAAGCAGAAGAAAAAAATGCAAAGTGTTTTATGAAAAATTATTAAATAACTGGGTAAATGTGATTATCCCTTGGACTAAGGTTCTATGAGTTAATAAAGCAGTCAGTAGTTTAAGAAATGGAAATATTTCTGAAAAAATTATTTGATTTTCAACAGAGAATCTTGGTTTGCTTTACTTTTCAAGACTCAGAGGACCAGACAACACTGAATGATGTATGCTTCATTTCTCACTGATATGTAACCTATCACCCAATGCTGGCAGACAAAACTATGGGTATTTAGAAGGCAATAAAGGAAATCCAAGGACAGATTATAGAAAGGAACACACAAGAGAGGCAACAGGATTTACATGAAGGTCCTTGAGGAGGTAAGTGAACACATTTGAGAGTTGATAAAAGGAAATCCTCAAGGCTATTACAAACCTGTGGGAAAGCTAACCACTGGGACAGGAAAACGCACAGGCCTCATAGCATGGATAATGTTCCAAGAGTCTAGGCATGTGAAATGTGCCTTGGTTGACTGGGAATGAGCTTCTCATAGTGGCAAGCAGTTGTTCTTCTATTTATAAGACAGGCTTTCTTTACACATGTATCAATTCATCCAAGCCTCTCTTTTTTTTTTTTTTTTTTAAAGGTTAAGAGGAGAGAGTTTACTAGCTAGAGACCATAGGACCCAAGGAACAGTTCATTGATAGGGTTTCTGACATTTCCCCTTAGCCCAGCAAAAAGGATCAAATAAGACTTAGTACAATGCATTTAGATAAAACAAGAAGTCTTACTACATAATAAATACAACACCAAAAGTATCCAAGATATAATCAAATCACTTGTCATGGCAATCCACAAACATTGAAGCAAATCAGATGGTGAAAATATCTAATAAGTTTCAAAGCAATGGTTATAAAAATAATTTAGCAATCAATTACAAGCATGCTTGAAACAAATAACAATATAGACAATCTTATTGAAGAAGTGGAAGCTATAAAAGGAACTACATTTTAGATCTGAATAATGTAATCACAGAAGCAAACATTCCTCTTGACATGCCCCAGTGTACGTTTGAAACAACAGAAGAGTAGGTGAACTCCAATATAACACAATCAAATTTTCTCAGTCTGTTAAAAAAAAAAAAAAAAAAAAAACAGGAAATTTTTACTAGAAAAAAATGAACAAAGCCTCAAAAACGGTGAGAAAGATCAATAATCATATCATCAAATTCTAGGAAAAGAAAAATGTGGATCTGGTAAAGTACTTTGAGGAAGTAATGACTAAGAATTTTTGGTCTGTTAAACCAGTATTTTCACAAAACTAAATGACCCTAAACTAGATAAACTTTCTTTTTTTTTTTTTTCCAATGCAGTTTATTCAGGAACATTGAACAATCCTCGGACCCCGGGGAAAGCCAGCCCACAGATTAAATAGCCTCTGGGTAGCCAACCCAGGCGTGCCACGGGGGCAATGCAGATAGGTCCACATACATGGAAGCAAGCCAGATCCTCGGCCTTAGCCAAATGTGGAGTTGTTCCTGACAGAGAGCACTCACCATCGGGAAGGTGGAGGGCGGAAACCAGCTCCATCTTTAAGGCATAGCATTCTGCAGCTCTCTACAGTTCCCCCTTTTTGTTTTAGACGCATCAGGCAAGAGTAGAGGTCTGATCTCTGATATTAGAAATAAATTGGGACTTTGTACAGATGTTCATTTAGGTGTCATCCACCCAAAGAGCATCGGACCCGTCCGATACCTTTTTCTCAGAGGCGGGACCTGGGGCATCAACCCGCATGCAATCAGACATGCTCTTCTCTGGGTCCAAAGCGGCTGACCCTGAGTGCAGTGCTTAGCCTCGCATTCTGAGCGTATCATTTTAGCTTTTTATGGTATCCAACCATGCATCCAAGCCTCTCTTATGAGTTCTAGGCTGGGTGGCTAAGAAGCAGCAAGTTAAATCATGCCTGGTCTGTTTTAAAATATTAAAACAAGATAGGCACTCCCCAAAATGCAAGATAGGGGTCTCAATGATGTCATGGTACAAGTGTCCTCTCTCCCTGCTGTGCTTCTACTTTCTTCTGTTTGTGAGCTATAAGTTTTTACTCAAGGAAATACAAAATAACAAGCTGAAAGCCATCTTCTCCCTCATAGGAAATTTCTACCCGGGAAAATAATACATCATGTGTATTAAGTACACTAGTATACTAGTATACGTTAAAAAGAAAGAAACACAAAACCAAGTATAAACTTCAAATCTTGTCCATGTTGATCAAGAGGATTTAAATTTTCCCGTGTCATTTTCCTTTCTGATACATAATAAAGCTCAGGATAATAATTCAAGCCTATGAACTGAAACTTCAGTGTACTCTTCCTACATTTAATTAGCCAGTACTAAGAAGATAGGCTTCAGCAAAAACTGAGGTTTTCTGCTGTTCTCTCTCACATTTTCTCCATAATGAAACACCAATGTCTCCATATGCTGAAACTTCAAATATGCTACGCCACACTCTGGACCTTGGAAGGTTTGGCTCCTTGACTATACCTCTGTCTGCTTCATTGCTTTCAGCTCCAAACTGTAATCTTCACAGGGATGCAGAGCTTCCTCTTTATATAAACTTTATGAAAACCTTTTGAACTTCAATTCAAAAGCCAGGAGACAGCAGGTTGGTGCTGTGGTGGCGTTGTCAGCAAACACCATGAGTGATGTCAAGACATAAAGGTACATTGGTCACAGATATGCACAACGAAGGTTACAGAGGTAATCTTGGAGCTGGTGCAACCTGGTCATGCTGAGCTCAAGCTGCTTTGGATTCCTTGGTTATTTGGAAGGAAGCTGATGTTAGAGCAGGCTGCTAAGGGACATCAAGGAGTATGGTATAGAAAGCACCCTTACCTACCCTACTCATGCAGGTCATGTGACAGGGAGTGGAACTGTATATGAAGTTAATTGCTTCAAAGGGGAGGGTTTCCCAAATCAGGGTGTTCCCTGAACTGTTTCCATATTTTCTATTCTAATACTCAGATTTCTTGGTATTGAAGAGTAGGCAGAATGCCCGCTGACATTCTTGGAGATTTCTGTCTCCAGTCACACTTTGTTGTGGCTCTTTAGAAGGTGAATGTAGTCTTTTGTTTGTGTGGGGGGGAAGGGGAAATTGAACAAATTACATGAACAAAATATGTGATTTCTTCACCATGTGAGTGTTCTGAATTAGGGTTGTTATGTTCTCTGACCTATAAAAGAAGAACTTAGTTGAATTAAGAATGCCTTAATAATCCCAACCTTTGGAGAGGTCAAGGCAGGCAGACCTCTGTGAGTTTGAAGCTAGCCTAGTGTACAAAGCAAGTGCAAAACAGCCAAAGTTGCACAGAGAAACCCTGTCTCGAAAAACCAAAATAAGAAGGAAGTAAGTAACCAACTATCTAAATAAAAGAACAAAAGAGTGCATTTGATGCCAAGGACACTCTACAGACAACTGATGAAATCTCTATGAGATTAAAGGAAGAAGACCCTTAGAGCCCCTACAACCTTAAAATAACTAGCCACAGAGAAGTCCCAGCATGTATGTGCTCAACAGTTTAAAAGCATTTTGTCACCTTCCGAATGCCTTTTTTTTAATATCACAAAAGAGTAATAATAATTCGTTATGACTATAAAATACAACAAATAAACAGATTTAGATATTTTCTGCCTCTCAAAATACTCTTTCATTACAGAGTTACAGAAAGTGGGTTTGGATGACTAGGTCCCCTTAGAATATTCTCAGTACAAGAGAAAGGGAAAGAGTTGGGAAGAATGATTTGAACTTTTCTGTGGAAATGGGCAGAAAAAAAATACTTACAGTGAAAGAGTGTACACACACACACACACACACACACACACACACACTGTAATGACAAGTTTTGATTGTGTGTTTTGTTCAGCGTATGCTGAGGACTTTCAGTTTCATTCATGTCACCTACAGAGTGATTCTGTTTAAGAGCAGCAAATCACAGAGACAAAGTGCCATTCCTGGTCATGAAGTAGGAAAAATCTAAATGATCATTTGGGATAGTAGGGTTTACTTTGAGAGCATCTTGTAACTTCAGTCTGGGGAGATAGACTTTACATTCCCTATGGATTCCTTGTGGATGCTTTTGTGGACATTTCCCAGCTCAGTTATCCTAGGAACTGACACAGGTCAATACAGAAACAAGTCTGCAATTTCTGGGCTTGAAGTTTGCCTTCACTTGGCACACAGACTAGAGGTCCTTGACACACCAGAACAAGAAGGTAGAGATTTGAGATCAACACCACAGAGGAATCCAGATGATCCAGACCTGAGGATGCCTGGAAGCGATATCTTCCTTTTCTAGTCTCACTTCCTGGTCATATCCAAAGATTCAAGAACCGCTGTTTCACAGAGACTATCCTTGGTATCTTTATTTTATTATTTTGTTTTATGATTTTAGTTCCTCTGTTTTTGCAGGTGTATGTATAGCAGTGCACATGTCTGTGGAAGGTGTGTATGTGGACACATCCACAGGGGGGGCAGAAGTCAGCCTTTGGAGTGTTGCTTTGGGAGGCAACAAACATTTTGTCTTTTTAGATAGCAATGTCTAAAAGGCCAACATTTTATATGGCTGCTGAGGATCAAGCTTTAGCATTCATACTTGTAAGGAAATCACTTTACTGACAGATCCATCTCTTCAAGCCTCATACCTACATATTTTTAATTGGTCCTAAGCATCAGCGGATGAATTCCAGGTGGCCATTTTATTGATATCACTGGCTATTCTTTTCAAGAAGTCTTCATGAAGACTTTGGATACTGTGGTGAGATTTGGAAAGCTGAGTTAACTTATTTGTTATGAAAATATACCCTGATGATTATCGAACTACCTTGAGAAAAACAAAATAAGATTTATCAGTCTTGTGCCTGCTCTTACACTCTCTGTGAGTTCACATGTAACATTGCCTTGTGTGTTTAATTAAATTTTTGTTTGTTGGCTTGTTTATTTTAATTTTTAAGACTAGATCTCACTGTGTAGACATGGCAGGCTCTACTTTAGCTCACTATGTAGACTAGCCTCAAGCTACCAGCTACTGTCCCTTTCCTCTGCTTCCCCAGTGCTTGCATTAAAAGCATGTGCCACCATGCCTGGCCTAGAGTCCTTGATGTCTAATTTCTGACGCTTACAATCATTCTGCCTCATATTTCAAAATGTTTCCTTAGCCTTGGGTTTAGGAGCATCATATAGACGACCCATTTAAGGCTCAACATTCCATAGCTTCTTATTCTCTAATGTTGATCAGATACCTACCCATATCTCAAATTGGTTAATAAATTTGATTTTAGAAAATTAATTGTATGTAAATAGTTTCCATCCTCTCGAACCAGATTTTCTTGTTTATATGTGGTGAGTTATAAGGAACCAATTTTATCCTTGTCATCAAGGAACATTAAAGGCTGAGTGTGTTTCTCCAATATGCACATAAATAAACATATTATGTATACTTCTTCCTTTACAAGTTAAAATATACTAATTTGTATACAAATTATTGAACACAAAGCAGTATGTACACCACAGCTGTGTGCATGCTAATTGAAAGTATAAAGCTTTGGTATATATTTTTGTAGGTAGAATCAAAACAGTGATAAGTACTTTTTCATCCTTCTAGCATTAGTGTCATCAAGGTGTGTGATCCACATCTCATTTTCTAGAGTATTGTCATAATTGACAAGATAGATGTTCATGTTATACTAACTATTAAAATAAAAACTAAATAGTATCACAAGGTATTAGATATGAGGTCAACCTTAAAATCTATTAGGAGCCAGGAAAGAAAGAATAGTGTGGGAAATGGAAATATCTCTCCAAGTTACATCATGCTACTAGCTAGCACTGGATACTCGGATAAATTACCTACTCTTAGTTTCTGTAGGCCCAAAAGAAGAAAACCAATGCACAGTTGTTTTCTCAATGACTACTCCATCAACCTGTGTATCTAAATTCCCAAACAATTCAGAAACCATAATTAGACAAAATATAGACGGTAGTGTCTCCTTTCACACCTCTGAAATGAACCTATATGCCAAGCTCTAATGCAGTTGACATATTTCACCATAGTGTTCCTTTAAGTACAAGTAAATGAAATGTAGATGGATAGACAGAAATATGTAAAACATGGATGATGATGACAGTGATGGGTGAATAGATAGGTAATAGGTAGATGATGGACAGACAGAAAGACAGATATATAAATACATATAATGAGAGATAGAGATACATGGTGGATAGACAATAGACATATGATATATAGGTATATGATGTATAGGTAAATAATGGGTGATACACAATGAATAGAAGATCTGAGATAGATGAGAGAATGATGGTGAATTGATAATAGATGATAGATATAGGTACATGAAAAATGGATGGTGTTTAAGTGTTTGCTTCCTCCAAGTTTCATAATGTAAAAGGTTTCTTCTCATAGCCACACACTCTTAGCTCTAGTATAGAACCAGGTGTCCAGTGTTTGGCTTATTTTATCACATATGGAGACAAGTGTTCTTCTTCCTCTCATTACTTGCAATATAAGAAATTCATTGAGTCTGCTGATGTTGATAGATAATAGTGATCAATGAATGTTAGTTCCTTTTATTATGAAATTGGTGGTGTTACTGTGTTTCTATGCTTGTTTTCTTTTAATTTTTCCTTGTAAATTTATCTACATCCTGTGTTTTCTGGGGTGTAGTTGATTTCATTACATTGGAGTTTTCCTTTTAGTATCTTCTGTAGGACTGGGTTGCTGTGTAAATACTGTTTACGTTTAGTTTTATCATGGAATATATTTTTTTTCTTCATCTATGTTGATTGAAAGCTTTACTAGGTATAGTAGTCTGGCTTGGTATCTGGGTCTCTTAGAGTCTACATGACATCTGCCCAGCCCCTTCTAGCTTTAGTAGTTTCTGTTGAGAAATCTGGTGTGATTATGATAGGTCTACCTTTATATGTTACTTGGTCTTTTTCCCTTGCTGCTTTTAATAATTTTCTTGAAGAATGGATACAGAAAGTGTGGTACATTTATGCAATGGAATGCTACTCAGCAATTAAATACAAGGAAATTATGAAATTTGCAGACACATGGTAGGAACCAGAAAAGATCATCCTGAGTGAGGTATACCAGAAGCAGAAAGAAACATGCTATATACTCACATATAAGTGGATATTAGACATATAATATAGAATAAACATTCTAAAAGCTGTACAGCTAAAGAAGCTAAGGAAGAAGGAGGACCCAGGATAAGATGATCAATCCCCATTCAGAAAAGCAAACAGGATGGATATGGGAAGAAGGAGAAAACAGAGAACCAGACAGGAGGACACCACAGAGGGCCTCTGAAAGATTCTTTTCATCAGGATATCAAAGCAGATGCTGAGACTCATAGCCAAACTTTGGGCAGAGTGTAGGGAATCTTATGAAAGAAGGGGGAGATGAAACACCTGGAGGGGAGCGGAGTTCCACAAGGAGAGGAACAGAACCAACAAATCTGAGCTCAGGGGTCTTTTTCTGAGACTTATACTCCAACCAAGGACCATACATGGAGAAAACATAGAACCTCTGCTCAGATGTAGTCCATGGCAGCTCAGTATCCAAGTGTGTTTCCCTATTAATGGGAACAGGGCCTGTCTCTGACATGAACTCAGTGGCTGGTTCTTTGATCACCTCCCCCTGAAGATGGGGAGTGGAAAGCCTTACCAGGCAGCAGTGGAAGACTATAAAGCCAGTCCTGATGAGACCTGATAGGCTAGGGTCAGAGGGAAGGGGAGGAGGACCTCCCCTATCAGTAGACTAGAGGAGGGGAATGGGAGGAGATGAGGGAAGGAGAATAGGATTAAGAGGGGATGAGGGAGGGATCTACAGCTGGGATACAAAGTGAATAAATTGTAACTAATTATAAGATAAAAAATAAATTAAAAAAAAACATTAAATGTTAAGCTTCAGATTAGATCAACATGTTGACACACTGCTTTACTCCTTTCCTCAGAAAATTTTAAAATAACAATAAAAAATCCACTGGCGTCAATAAATATTCTTTTTTTTCATTGTCCTTGGTGAGAATATGAAAAATGTAACATTACAAATTGGCAACACTGTATACAAAGGTGACCCTGGCCATGCAATATGATGTTCTATGCTTTACTTGGTCAAAAATAGAACTTGATGTTTTTTATGGAGGAGGAAAGAAAACTATTGTTTCCTTATCTTAAAAAATCACAATGAAAATTTCAGACATCTAATCTGGATTTAGAAACCCACACATCATATGTTCTCATGGTAATTTCTTAGATTTGAATCAAATAATTTTGTCTTTATGCTGAAAAAAAGAAAAATGTGTATGGCTTAGTTTTCATTTTGAAATAATAAAAGTATGTTTAGCTTAGTTCTCAAGTTGACACTCTTTCTTGTATTACAAGTTGGGAAAGGACACAAACATTCAGAAAACTTAAACCTATTTAAGATTTGGTACTATCACACCATTTTCATATTAATTCATTTGAAAAAACAAATTGATTTTCATATCAATTTCTCAAATTTGTGGTACATACAATTATAGTACCATTTGTGGCACTTTTATCCTAAAATTAGTAATATGTATCCATCCATACATATTTGGATATAATTGTAGAAAAACAACACATCCGATATTATTCTCAGGTAGTCTTTCTGACGTTTCAGAGAATGTTCTAGAAGTTTAGAACATATGTTTCCAAGAGAGTCAGCTAAGACTTTCAGAATGGCAGCATACCACCATCAGGCATTACTGAAACCATCATCACTTTGGTTCAGCAAAATGGCAGGAGTACTTTTTTATTCCTATTTGATATTTAATCATCATTCACAAGGCTTTTTCAATAGACTGTTCTCATTTCACAAACACACAAGGATATGTGCAGCACATTTGCTGATTCAGACTTTTGCATAGTTCACAAAGAGAACACCTATTGGTAAGATAAAGAAAATGACAATACCAGCTATTCTACATAACAGTGTCTCTGTACACAGGCATGTAATTCCACCATGCTCCTTGGTGATTTACCTGTGATCCAGTGGATCTAGCCATGTGGGAGTACTAGTGAGTCTTCAAAGACATAGGATATTTTTCAACTTAAGAAACTCCTTTGGTCACATTAGCACACACACAGACATGGCACAACAAACAGTGAATTTGAAATTTTAATTAGATCCCTTCCACCCAGATATATAGGTGATAAACCAGTTTGCTAAGCAATAACCACTGAGCAACTGATAGTAGATTCACTGAGAAGTAAAGAAGAAAAAAAAAATCCCTCCTTGTGTTACTGAGCCCATGACTCACATGTGAATTATGTCTAGCGTCTTTGTTTATTACCACTATAATTATAAAAGCAAAGGGGTTTAAATATGAACATGCAGACTGAATTAGATGTCCAAGTTATTATAAATGAGCATGAGATTTGCCATCCTGAAGACACGAATGATCTATATTGTTATTATCCAGACGAAGGAGGTGATTTATACAGGTGACAGTATACTCAGCTCCGTACAGTAGTTGTATGACACATGTCTCGGTTCAGTGGGCTTCCTGTCTAAATAAAACTGAATGCAAAATATACCAAAACCAAAAACAAAATTCATCATCAGAGATACAAAATTGAACACATTCATGTCCATTGCATTGATTTGGTTCTATGCGATTTCTGCCAAAATATGCTCTAAAAACAAGAGATAGCTTCTATTCCCTGTTGAACAGTCTAAGAGGGTTCCAGAGTCACTCTCCCTGTTTTATTCCCTGGAATCTCATTCTGGTAATTCTGTCTTGTATTCCTGCCTCAACATCACCTGTCACCAAGTTCTGAAGATTATTCCCAAGGGAAGTCCCACTGCTTCTGTGCATGCCCATCGTCTCTTCTAATTGGCAAATGCTTATCCGACAGTCATCATGATTGGGGAATAGGATGAGCAGCCGTCATTAATCATGGGAGGATGGTACAGCCAGGTGAACTCAGTTGTGTGACTAATGAGTAACAGATGTTCCTACTGCATTAGCATCATACTATGCAACCCTTCTCTACCTTCATCCATGAGTTTCTCTACAAATGTGGGAGCTTCATCCTGGGGAAAGGAAAAATAGATCATCCAAGAAAGTATTACTATTCATTCAACAAATGCTTCCAAATAGTATTAACTTATCCATGAACTCGATTTGTGAGGGTAGTACGTATTTTTTTTTAATGGAGGAAGGCAGTACAGAATGAAGAATCAGGCATGATATGGAAAAAAGTCATATCTTTTACTTTTACATTTTTTTTTGGTTCTTTTGAATGCTCCCCAGTCACACTCATCTTTCCCTCCGCTCATACCCACCCTTCACACTTGCAACCTACCCACAACACAGAAAAAAAAATCTCCTTGTGAAAGCTCTAGTGTGTCACAGTGTGTCCCAGAGTACACCCCTTTTATCACACTTCCTTACTTACCAATGTTCATTGCAGTGACTCCTTGGTGTGATACAAGGCCTCTCACTTCTATTCTACCAATTCTGGAACCTCACTGGGACTTCTCGTGGCTATCCTGTTGTTGCCCTGTGTCATGGAGATCCTATAGTTTGGATCTGTAGGACTGGCCCCTTCCTGTGCTCCAATAGTTCATCAAATAACGTAGATGTTGGGGTAGGCCAATGCAAAGTCCTAGATCTGGGCATGTGAGGTATCTGAGCTGGACATCCCACCAGCTCTCATGTTCTCAGGGCCGACTCATCTACAACTCCTGCTATCCAGGCCAGCTCTAGCCTGCTGCCCAGATGAGGCACAGGGCTTCTCTCTTCAGTGTTACAGCATATGAGGGACATGGTCAGGTCTCCTACTCTCATAACCCCAGGGCCAATATTCTTGCCTGCCATAGATGATGAGGGAGGAGAGCAGGGCATCTCTGCCTCATAAAAACAATTGCCGAGCATATAAGAGGCAGAGCCAGCGGTCCCACACTCGTGTTCAGGGAATGCTCACCTTCAACCCTCCCATCCAGGGCCAGGAATACTGTGCTGCCCAGGTGAGGTAAAGAGTGCTCTCCAGAGTACTTCAGCAAGTGAAGAGCAGGGACAGCTCTCCTGCTCTGATGACTTGGTGGCAAGCTCTTTCTCTCTCTCTCTCTCTCTCTCTCTCTCTCTCTCTCTCTCTCTCTCTCTGCTGCAGATGCTAAGTGGTGAAGAGAGGTCATCTCTCTCTTGCCTCTGTCACCACATAACAGACAAGGGGCAAGGCCAGCTCCCCCTGGCTCACACCTTTAGGGTGGCTTGTCCATGCTCATGCCCCTAGGGTCATCTCAACTCTGCAGGGTCTGATCTCCTGAATGCTATAGCTAGTGAGCAACAGGGCCAGCTCTCCTACTCTCATGATGCCAAGATGATGGCTCCCACCTGCCACAGGTGGTGAGGCATGAGGAGGGAGAGGAGAAGAGTATCTCTCCCTAGTTCATGCCACCACATGGGAGATAAGTGGTAGAGTCAAGTCTTCTAAGCTCAGGGGATAGCTTTCCTACAACTGCTGCAATCAGAGTGACCTGCTCTCCTGAGTACTGCAGCTGCCTAGGCGAGGGATCAGCTCACCTGCTCTCATGCCTTCAGGGTCTGCTCTCCCATGGTGCCCAGGTAAGCACTGAGGCCAGTTCTGCACAGCGCTCAGACATCAACATGTCCCTTGGTGGCAACCCAGAACAGGGATGTTTGTTTGGCCTTTGGTGTTAATAGACACATGCTACTGCAGCGCCATGAACCCAGACATGGCCCCCAGTGGGAGCACAGGCTAGCCCCTTAACCAGCAGCTACTCACATCAAGCTGTTCTTCACTACCATCAAGTCTCCAGTTTTTCTTCTATTTATTGTGCCCGTATCCTCCTGTTTCTCTTTCTCTTCCATTTCTCCAATATTGATTTGCTCCTATTAGTGTCTCCTTATGTCTTTGAGTGTCTGGGCTTGTCTTTGGCATGGTCTCAGGAGTGCTACATCCTGCTCATGCATTATGGCACCATACAGGAGTCATCTCAGGTATGGTCTGGCCCCTGAGTCCTGTGTGGTGTCTGACTGGACTCATTTCTTTCTTAAAGAAAGCAATAACAATGATAAAGATTCTTATACAGTCATAACAGAGAACTAGAAAGTGTCCTCTGAATTGTATTTTTCATAAGAATTTCTTCTTCTGGAACTTGAAACATAATTTTCACTGCAAGGACTGTGAGATAAGCCAAGGTGGGAAACAAGGTCTTTAAGTTCCCTCTTTCATTCCTATGTCTCTATGAACTGCTATACAGATTTGGCCTTGCAGCCTTTATAAGTGTGCTTAACCTGCATTTACTTTACTTAAATATCTTCTAAAGAAAACAAATACACACGATTGCAGACCCTCAGTAGACATCCAGAAAATCTGTTGGAAATATAAGCGAGTGACACATGGTAACTTACAAACTCTAGCTCAAAGGTTAGTTCTGAAGAAATGTAGTTAAGCAAGTGAGAAGAGAGTACAGGATAACTGATTTTGACCCCAGCTAGTGCAATGACAGGATGTATCTTTGACACCATCCTCATTTTCCAGAGGGCGTTAGTTCCTCCAGCTACAGTTCACACATGTCATCTACCTCCCTGCATCCTGCATAGGTTGAAAAGCACATGTGAAGAAATATATCTTGATTGAGGAGAAATTATACCTTTATCTTTGTTTGTCTAACATGTGTAAGCCAAAGAGAATATTTCAGACTGGAAATACTGGATATACTCATCCTATCAACTTCAAAGGAATCCAGGTGATAGCCCTGAGCCCAACACATTCTAATCTGTAATTTACAACATCTAATACCATCTTCTCTTCTTTTATCTTTAATTTCATAGAAACAAATGTACTTATTTTAAATAAATGAACTAAAAAATTTAAGCTACAAAGACCCCGTCACACACAAAGAAGTTTATCAAAAACTTTATAAGAACAGCAATGCTCATACTATAATATTCTCCAGTTGTTTTATTGTTTTGCTTTGCTTCTAATTTTCAAACTTCCTTATTCTTCCTAAAGAATTTATAATTTTTAAACAACTCATGCTTTAGTTTGAATTCTATTGTGATAAGACAGCACAAACAAACAAACAAACAAACAAAAAAACTGGAGGAACATGTTTATTTGGCTCACATATCCTCAGCCATAGTCCAATGAGGAAATCAGAGAATGAACTCAAGAGAGGAACCTGGAGGCAGAAACTGAAGCCGAAGCCGTGGCTCAATACTGCTTACTGGCTTGCCCTCCAAGTCTAGACAGCCTGATTTCTTACACAACCAAGAAATGCCAGCTCAGACATGGTACTGCTTACAATGGGTTTCAGCTCTGTGTCAGCTCTATTACTATGAGAAGACACTATGATCAAGACAACTCTTTTTGAACAAAGAATTTAATAGGGTGATTTCGTACAGTTTTAGAAGGTTAGTCCATGCAGACAGGTATAGCATTGGAGCACTAGCAAAGAACTTTACTTCTTTTTTTTTTTTTTTTTTTCAATGCAGTTTATTCAGGAACCTTGAACAATCATCTGACCCTGGGTAAAGCCAGCCCACTTTAAAATAGCCTCTGGGTAGCCAACCTCAGCAGCCAACCTCAGCATGCCACATGGGCAATGCAGATAGGTCCACATACATGGAAGCAAGCCAGATCCTCAGCCTTAGCCAAATGTGGAGTTGTTCATGACAGAGAGCACTCACCATCGGGAAGGTGGAAGGCAGAAACCAGCTCCATCTTTAATTGATTCTTGATCACCAGGAAAATGGCAAAGAAAGAAACAGGGCTTAGCATGAGATTCTGATACTTCAAAGTCAGTCCACAGTCAGTCTTTCTCTGATAAGTTCGTGCCTACAGGAACAAGGCCAGTATTAATAATCCTTCTAATCCTTTTCATACAGTCCCATAACCTGGTGACTTTGCAATCAACTACATGAGCCTGTAAGGGTCATTCATATTTAAAACACCACAGGTAACTAAGATATAGTCAATAATAATAATAATAATAATAATAATAATAATAATAATAAATTTCCCACAAACTTGCCTAAAGTCCAATTAAATGGATGTGATTACTCAGTTTAGATTCTCTCTTCTCAGATATGAATTAAGTTGACAAAACTCAGCCAATATAACTTAGTAACATATCTTCTATTGTAATGTATCATACATAATTTAAAACAAAGGGACTGAATGAGTGGTTAGTGAATGTGTGATCAAGTACATTAGTGACTACAATATACTAGTTTGTTTCCCTGAATCTACTCTGAAAGTGTTGCCAAACTAATGTATCCATCAGGGACCTACAACATTCTAGTCTCCTTTCCTCATTTTAAATGAATGATTCTATTCGGACATAAATCATAATATTCAACTACATTTTGTTTCCAGATAACATTTTCTTTAAGTTAATCATTTATGTTATTTACAATAATACATAGATTATTCTCAAAAAATGCTCCATTAAAAAATCTAAATTCTAATCTAATGGATTCTTTTGCTTACAGCTAGGAAACCACTAGAAACTAAAAAGCACTGTTGCTTCTGAATCTTTAAACATACCTGACTACGCAATGACTATTTTCCCTGGAATTTGGTCATTTTTCACTATTCATATAATCCAGTAGAACAACCTGCTGCACAGGTAAAACCCTTAAGATTTTGAGCATTAAGAAGGGCCTCTGATCTTCGCAGCCTAACAAATAAAATCAAAATGAAAATTTCCATGAACGAGTAGTGGCATATAACAGAGACCTAAAGTATGTTAAGAGCTTTATTGGGTAGGGCATAGATTAAGAACTGCTTTTGTTGTTTAGTGTCCCCCTCAGCTGCTGTTGGTCTGGGCACCATACTGGTTTCTTTGGCAGGATAGTCCAGGTGCTGTCAGCTTCTGAGTGGAAACAGAGGAAACTTGGGATCAAAGGTTCTTCTCCCTTCTCTCTCAGGAAGGGTCAGCTTGTTCAGAGAGGTCCATGTGTAAGGCAAGGCTCCCGGTCTCACAGAGGGTGTAGAAATGAGATTTCCACTGTGCTACAATTAGCTCTTTTTGATGAAATTGCCAGTATCAGATAGCAGTGGAAACTTGGGCCTTCCAAACCTATTTATGATACTGAAGTATTACAGTCCTTCAATCAAGCTGTTGTGCGAACTGCAGAAAGGGTAGGCAGATGCCCAAAACTGGCTGGAATGCAGATCCAGCCAGATGAAAGACCAGAGGGACACAGGTCTGGCTGCTGCTTCATTGGTGATCAACACCATCTCTGCAGACAAGCATCTAGCCCTTAGTGATTGCTCTTAGTGCAGACTTTAGCAGTGAACAACGCATCTATGGCAGCTGGGGGTGACAGCGCCAGGAGTTCAGGAGTGATTCTTCTGGGAGCAGGAGAACCCTTCCTTCCCCAGAATAAATGAAAAAACTCAGACAGTCGTGCTGGAAAGCTGATGGTGGCACATTTATTTCATGTGACATCATGGACTTATCAACTTCGGGCATTAGGAGAAGGTTTGAGGGTTAACATGTTTGATTCTCTGGGCCTAAACGTACTAGAGATACTTGATTTACATGTGACAAAACAGTGCTGTCATAAGAGGGGGAAAGCAGTACTTAACTATCCTATGAATGAGAAAAGAACTCCAGGTACAGTTAAACACCAAGACATCTCATTAGCATAGAGAGGGTTGTTTTCAGGAATTCCCAGATGATTTCTTATCAGGAAAGGGTTGGGTTTTTAATCTTCCTGAGGTATATGTGACACCCTTTAGAAGATCTGGGGAAACCCAGATCAGGTAGATAGGGAACCCAGCTGAGAAAGGAAGTCCATAATCTTATACTGAGCACTGAGCACAGAGGCTACCCAGAAATGCCAGACTTCTACCTTACTAGCAAGGTCCCACAACTCATGGTAAGGACATTTAGACTTAGGAAAGGAACAGTTTTTCAGTACTATCAAGCATGTAATATTAAGAGATAGCTATAGCTCAGTTGGTAAGAAGAAGGAAGAGCGAAACTGGAGCTAAGGTGAACCATGCAAAGTTCCTCAGGGAGACTTTCTGAAGAATGCTAAGAAGTTGTAGCAGCTTTATTTGTAATAGCCAGGAGCTGGAAACAGCCCAGATGCCCCTCAACTGAAGAATGGATGCAGAAACTGTGGTACATCTATACAATGGAGTATTACTCAGCAATGAAAAATAAGAAAATCATGAAATTTGCAGATGAATGGTGGGACCTGGAAAGGATCATCCTGAGTGAGTTGTCCCAGAAGCAAAAAGACACACACGGTATATACTCACTCATATAGACATACAACATAGGACAAACCCACTAAAATCTGTGCATCTAAACAAACTAAGCAAGCGAGAGGACCCTAAGTAAAACGGTCAATCCCCATTCTGAAAGGCAAAGAAGATAGACATCAGAAGAAGAAGAAAACAGGAAACAACCTAGGAACCTTCTACAGAGGGCTTCTGAAAGCCAGAAGAAGAAAACAGGAAACAAACTAGGAACCTACCACAGAGGGCCTCTGAAAGCCTCTGCCCTACAGACTATCAAAGCAGATGCTGAGCCTGATGGGCAGAGTGAATGGAATTTTATGTAAGAACTGGGAAATAGTAAGAACTGGAGAGGACAGGGTCTCCACAAGGAGAGCAACAGAACAAGAAAATTTGAACACAGGGAACTTCCCAGAGACTCATACTCCAACCAAGGACTATTCATGGAGATAACCTAGAACCCCTGTACAGATGTAGCCCATGGCAGTCTAGTGTCCAAGTGGGTTATATAGTAAAGGGAAGAGGGACTGCCTCTGACATAATCTGATTGGCCTGCTCTTTGATCACCTCCCCCTGGGGGGGAGCAACCTTACCAGGCCACAGAAGATGACAATGCAGCCACTTTTGATGTGAACTGATAGACTAAGATCAGAAAGGAGAGGAGAACCTCCCCTATCAGTTGACTTGGGGAGTGGCATGCATGCAGAGGGAGGAGAGAGGGTGGGATCGGGAGGGGAGGAAAGAGGGGCTTATGGGGGGATACAAAATGAATAAAGTGTAATTAATAAAATAAAATTAAAAAAAGAAAAAAAAAAGAAGCAAAGAGTACCAGTTCAAAGCAGAGCAGATATACACAGTGAATTCAGTTCTCTTTCTTAGTATGTGATCGCTCATTCCTGAAAAGAGAGAAAGTGAAGACAACTTAAGCTTGGGAACCTACTCATTTCTCACTCTATTGTCTGAAGGCATGCATACTCTCTTTCATTTCTGTCTGCCAATAATTTTCCCTCCCCCATCGTTCTCTGATCTCTTCATGTTTTTGCTTTGTCTCATTACTGTATCCCTGTGATTCATATTCTCATTCCTTTGCTCTATCTTCCACTCTTTTCAGAATCCTATTGATTTTATAGTATCACTTATAGTTGATTAGAAATTGAAAACACACTTCTGTAGACACAGGTCACCAAAGATGTAGGAAATTCATATTAGCACAAGATACACTTTAAAACCTCTGGAAATGCACAAGGGGAGTCTGGAATGCTTGGGAAAACTTGAAGATATAAAATAACAAGATTGCAGGTACCTTGAAGACAGCTTGCAGGAATAGGAGAGCTATTAATACTCAGATATTTAAAAGAAAAGTGTTATTATTCATTTGTAAAATTATAACTAGGCTTTTTAACTGTCTCATGTTAAATAAGTCTACATTTGTTCATTCATTCACTGGTTGATAAGTGGATGACAGCTAACACCCACATTTACCACTTACTATGAAGATATCTTCAAAGATGAATGGGGTAAAATTTCTGTCTTTGAATTTCAGGCCCAGGTCAGATATAAGAGAGTTGTGCGACAATTCCATTGTACCATAATGCCAAAGGATGATAAAGCCTAGACAAAGCACAGGAGTTCAGAGGTAGTATTTAGAAGTCTAGAATTAGCTGGAAAAACTAGAAAGATGGAAAGGGTGAATATGAGTATTGGTAGGACAAAGAGGAGAAAAAGAAGGAAATGAAGTGACCTTATATTATTTACTTTTTGAAATCATTTATATCTTTATTTGTTTATTTATTTATTAATTCATTCTTTTTTTACATCCAATCGGAACTTTCCCTCCTCTCTCTGCTCCCAGTCCTTCCTTCTCCCTTCCTTCCTCTCCTCCTATGCCCCTTCCTCTGTTATCAGAGAAGAGGAGACACACCATGAATATAGACACGCCTTGGCTTATCAAATATGACTGGATACATATTCTTCTATTGGGACTAGACAAGATGGTCCAGTTAGGGGAAAAGGAACCAAAGGCAGGTAACAGAAACAGAGACAGCCCCTGCTCCTGCTGTTAGAAGTCACATGAGGACCAAGCTATATATATATTAGCTATATATATATATAGGGGTGCCTAGGTATATACCGTGAATGCTCTCTGGTGGATGGTTCAGTCTCTGTGAGCTTCTGTGGGCTGTAGGTTTTCTTGTGATATCCTTGACCTCTCTAGGTCTTTCAATCCTTCCTCCCCTTCTTCCATAAGATTCCCTGATCTCTGCCTAATATTTGGCTGTGGGTCTCTGCATCTGTTTTCACCAGCTACTGGGTGAAGCCAGTAGATTACGGTTATGCAAGCTTCCTGTCGGTAAGTATAGCATCATATTATCAATATTGCCAGGGCTGGACTCTCTTTCATGGTATGTGACTCAGGTCTGACTATGCACAGAGAAATATTGATGGCTATAGTTTCCATCTGAAAGTGGACACATGTGTAAGCCATTTGATTGTTATCCACGACTTTTACCTGTTGGCTCTGACTGGGCCATGGAGCTTCCACACTACTTTAGCAATGTATAGCTTTAGAAAGGCCTAGGACATCCCTTACACAATAGTGATCTGCTAGCACACTTGACATCTCTGTGGAGCATACAAACTACATAGAACATAGTAGATTATATATGTTACTCACTGACATACCCTTCTCTCAGTATAAATGTGAAATTAAGTCCAAGGAAGAGGCTAATTCCTACGTTTAGACTATAGACTATGACTTCACTCTAGAGAGATCCAATGTTATGTCTCTTCCTTCTGAGGAAGTGAGTAAAAGTATGGAGTATCCACGTGTGCCTGTGTCATAGAGCTGGCTAAGGCCTAGCCTCTACTTCTCACTTGTTCCTGAGCCACTGAGGAAAGTAACTGTGAAGCAGCTTGCAGCTAGGTGTGTGTTTTCCTGTCCGTCACTCACTAATTTCCAAGCTCTCACTTGCCCATAGAAATATGTAAATTATTAGATGAATCCAAACTGCTTGAATGTAGCTGATGGAGATAATCTTCTTCTATACTGGACCAATGTGACATGGAAGACAAGCCCAGGCTCTCTGTAGAGAGATTTCCTTTTACAAATTGTTATATTTTTGATCTTGGGTAGCCTAGCTTCAACAGGAATCAAAAAGGTTTTAGAAAACTTGGGATATTAACCAGGCACAGTAGCTTATGCCTGTAATCTAGGCATTTAGGAAGTTTGGGAAAGAAGATCTCATATCTGAGGCTAGACAGGACTATAAATTAAGTTCCAAGCAAGCCTTATCTACATTCCAAAAGTGCATTTCAAAATACAACAATGAAATAGCAAGAAGAAGAAGGAGGAGGAGGAAGAGGAGGAAAAGGAGGAGGAGGAGGAGGAGAGGAAGAAGAAGAAAATTACAAGACATTTTGATGATGCAGTTAATGTTTTTCCCATTATTATGATGGTACTGATATTCTTTTCATTCCAGGTGAAAGAAAAAGTAGGACTGAGAATCTTAACAGAGGAAACTTATAAAACTTTAGCAGAATAGATACATAATACACAGAGAGGTTTCTATCACACTTCTGCCAGGCCCCTGCCAGAAGAAACATATCACAAACACACACACACACACACACACACACACACACACAGAACTACATACACACACAGAGAGGGGAGAGGGGGCAGAAGGAAAGCTAGAGATTTAAACTTTTAAACTATGAGATTAAAGTAAACTGAGCATCCAGACTGTTAGAAAAGGATGTTTATAATAAAAATTTTAATAGAGCCAAAGTATTAAATACTCAGAATGTTAAAACATATATACATTCTTAGTAATAAAATAAAAAAGCATTACATTAAAATGAGGAATATTATCATTCCTAGATATATTATGAATATATCTACTAAATATGATGTCACTAAGCCACTATGGCCATAATATTATCAGATTATTTTTATGCATATAAGCAAGTTATTTATACATTTTGTATGAAAATTTAAAAGACCAATGAGAGCCTTAAGAGTGGGTAGAATATCCTGCTTCCCAAATATCAAGATGTATTTTATTCCTTGATTTTCAATAATTTAAAACACTTCAATTAACCCTGACTCAATAAATTAAAACCAAGAATAATGAAAGGATTTTGTTGTTGTTGTTAGTACATACATCTTTGAAAAGTCTCATATAGCTAATATCTAAAGAACTACCCAGATCAGAAAAGGAACTGTCATGAATTTACACAGCAGCTATATTATAGTTTAAATAAGAACACCTGTCCTCAGGTTTATTTGCCTGTGGCTTCGTCCCCAGTGTCAATATCAGGAGACTGCCACACAGCTATTTCTTCTCACTCTGCTTCGAGGTGGCTCCCTCTGGGGAATAGTATGCCACTATCTTGTCCCATGATGCAGGTGAATGTGGCTAATCATGCTGCCAATCAAATCTGTCTAGTACTAGATGGCGGAACTGCTGTCAGTAGAGAGTGGGCCTCATTCTATTACCGCAAAGGGGATAACTGGCCTTCCCATAAAAAAAGTAGCTGGGAACATGAGATAATTACCATTATCTCTCCATCATGAATCACCTAAAGACAGAAGCTGTGATCAACCTGGACACCTATGACTCCACTAAAAGGCAAAGCTCCCTAGAATCGAGCAGGCAGACCAGGCAAAGATCTGTGTCTCTAGCTAACAGCTCATCTGGGCTCCAGATCTCTCAGTTCTTCAGCCACATAGTTAGGAATAGAGATTTGAAGTCTGAAACTTCAGTAGGCTTTCCACAATTGTTAACATACATGTCAGCAAAGAATTGACTAAAATACAGACTCACATATTTGTGAGCTGTCAGGACAAATATATTCTTTAGCTAGTCTCATTCCTGGTTGTATTCTTAGCTATGTAAGTCAATTTAATTTTTTTTTTTATCTAAAACTTGTTTTTACTGGATAGTCTTCCAGAAAGCCTAAAAAAGCTAAGAGGTTTATACAGTACTAAAATAAGTCATATCATAGTTATTGGGTTGTTTCAAACATTCTAAGTTCATCATTGCCATCTTGTACTTCAGAAATTGCTGAGAATGTCCAAGACAAAAGCAAGCATGTGTGGCAGAAATTCATACAAGATATGGAGACAAAGTTGAAAAAGAAGTTAACTCTTAACTAATGACCATATAATAAACATTTAAAGATGACTCTCTAGCTAGGAAAGTTTTGGAGAATTAGGAGATGTAAGCATTGAAGAAGGAGAGAAATGTTCACAAGAGATTCCATAAAAGTACAGCTCTGCCTGGTTCTTTGAGTTTATGACAAGACTTTCCAATGTTATTAAAATGTAAAGTTATATTAGGTGAGGTAGCTCACAGCCTAAACACTGAAGAGGCTGAGGCAGAAAGATGGCCACGAGGTTGAAGAAACCATGTGTAGATAGTGAGATTCAAATTAGTTTCAGTTGTAATTTATGATTCCGTTAAAATACTTAGAAAAATATTTTTTTTTAAATTTTTCATCAATTACACTTTATTCATTCTGCATCCCCCCATAAGCCCCTCCCTCCTCTCCTCCCAATCCCACCCTCCCTCCTCCCTCTGCTTGCATGCCACTCCCCAAGTCCACTAATAGGGGAGGTTCTCCTCTCCTTTCTGATCTTAGTCTGTCAGTTCACATCAAAGGTGGCTGTATTGTCCTCTACTGTGGCCTGGTAAGGCTGCTTCCCCCCCCAGAGGGAGGTGATCAAAGAGCAGGCCAATCAGATTATGTCAGAGGCAGTCCCTCTTCACATTACTATGTAACCCAACTGGACTCTGAACTGCCCTGGGCTACATCTGTGCAGGGGTTCTAGGTTATCTCCATGAATAGTCCTTGGTTGGAGTATGAGTCTCTGGGAAGTTCCCTATGTTCAAATTTTCTTGTTCTGTTGCTCTCCTTGTGGAGACCCTGTACTCTCCAGCTCTTACTATTTCCCAGTTCTTACCTAAAATTCCGTTCACCTGCCCAACAGTTGCCCATCCGGCTCAGCATCTGCTTTGATAGTCTGAAGGGCAGAGGCTTTCAGAGGCCCTCTGTGGTAGGTTCCTAGGTTGTTTCCTGTTTTCTTCTTCTTCTGATGTCCATCCTCTTTGCCTTTCTGGATGGGGATTGGACGTTTTAGTTAGGGTCCTCTCTCTTGCTTAATTTGAATGTAAACTTGTACAACCACTCTGGAAATCAATCTGGCGCTTTCTCAGACAACTAGGAATAGCGCTTCCTCAAGATCCAGCCATACCACTACTGGGCATATATCCAAAAGAGGCTCAAGTACACAAAAAGGACATTTGCTCAACCATGTTTGTAGCAGCTTTATTTGTAATAGCCAGAAGCTGGAAACAACCCAGATGTCCCTCAACTGAAGAATGGATGCAGAAATTGTGGTACATCTACACAATGGAATATTACTCAGCAATGAAAAATAAGGAAATCATGAAATTTGCAGGTAAATGGTGGGATCTGGAAAGGATCATCCTGAGTGAGTTGTCCCAGAAGCAAAAAGACACACATGGTATATACTCACTCATATAGACATACAACATAGGACAAACCCACTAAAACCTGTGCATCTAAAGAAAAATATTTTTTAAGTAGAGTGCAGATTAGGTTGAAGAGAAACACAAAGAAGGAAATGATTACTGGCAGGTATTGTGTTCTTTAAAACTGCAAAGCTTTCCTCCTCAAATTTTCCTGGTTCTTCCTAACATTTTTCTGTGAGTCACAACTTGACAATCTTTTTACATCTATAACATTTTGTCCTGAGCTCAGAGAGGAACCTTATGTAGCTCGCAGCAGCCCCATGGTGGAATTTGCAGAGGGCCCGTATGTAAGGGTTTCTAGCTAGAACTGGTGTATTCCCAGAAGGAACACAGAGCACTCACAGAGGGCAACAGACACATTACATAGAATGAAAATTTCTGGGAACCAAGCAAGAGATCTGCAAAAATGCCTGGAAAAAAAGGATAGGATTGTTTTCTAAAGATTGTTCCCATGACTGATCTGCCTCTGGAGCACAGTATTCAGTAACTTCCACAAGGTGTAATCATTAGACGCATCTGTTTCACCTATGATGAAGATTGTTTTCTTAAAATGGCTTCTTTTAAGTGGACATGCACTTCATGCTTATCATCCCAGCACTTGAGGGGCTGAGGTAGAAGGATTGCTATAAGTTAAAGACTTAATGACTGTGTAGTGAGTACAAAATAGCCAACACAAGGAGGAGGGAAATAGATGTGTTTAAATAACAATTCCTTTAAAAAAACATTATAACATCAATAACACATGCAAAACGATACCACAAATTTAAAAACACTCCCCCCAACTGATCCCCTTCACTGAACTCTGTTAGCTTTGTTTACTTTTCTAAGTGGAAAAGACAGAAAGTGAAACCCTTGATGTGTTCCCATGCAGATAACAGACACTGATAACAACATAAAGCCTACCAAGGAGGCCATAGCCTTATCTCCGCAAGATGAATTATTCACTCTTGCGGCCTTTTTCAACACTGGTGTATGGAAAGAAGGTGAACTTTACAGTCAGTGCAGCGCTTCTGGGGTCAGCCAAACACTTATCTTCACAGCAACAGAGCAACGTTAATTTTACAAGGTCCTCCGCTTGAATCTCCTTCAGTGGAAAGCCAACCAGGACCTTATCATCCAAAGAGATCAGCCTTGGAACTGTGAGAGAATGAGCTCGTTTTGAAAAGAATGCTCTCCGGCTGGAAAAGGCATTAGTTTTACTGCAGTGGGTTCACAGTTTCACATATGAAGCTGCCTGCGATGTCTGTGTTAGCAATGCTTTCTTCTCTGCTTATTTTATTGCAATAAAAATGGTGTGTGTGTGTGAAGGTGCATGTATCCACACGTGCATGAGCCTGGGGAGACTTCTAGATAGTATTGGCTATTTTACCTTATTGCTGTCCACATTTCTAAATGAGACAGGGTCACTAAGTTGAACCCAGTACTCACAAATTTGGCTAGTCTGGGTAGCCAGATTATTCTGGGGACCCTATCTTTGTCGACCAAATGCTGGGAGTACAGGTGGGCCACTCCACCTGCTTGCTACTTAAGAGGATGCTGTGAATGTGAACCTAGATCCTTAAGCATACATGGCATGTGCCCTACCTACTGAGAAATTTCTCCCTAGTTCTTGCAAACATCTTCCTGTGAGTCCCTACTTAGCATTCTTTGAACAACTATAACATTTTGTAAGCAATAACTTACTCTGTACCTCACAGCAACCCCATGGTGGAATTTGCAGAGATTCCATATGCTGCACCCTCTCTTCTTTTTGGGTGTGTGCCAGTTCTACCCAGCAACCTTCACATATGGACCCTTGGCTCTATGAGTAAGAAACCATTTCAGACCTCAGCCATTCATTCCTTTTATTTCAATAAAATGCCATTTCCTATTTTACTTTCTGTTTTTGTGATAGCTTTAATAAAATCAGCTTGGGAGGAAAAGGTTTACTTGGCTTCCAAGTTACCATTGAAAATGCTGCTCACTGGCTTCTCTCAGGCTCACATTCAGCTCCTTCTATTACACAGCCCAGGCCCTCCTGTCTAGGAATGGTACCACCTACTGTGGGCTAGGCATCATTTCTCACTTACCAGTTAAGAGCATGCCTCACAGAAGCCAGTCTGGTGGAGACAACTCCTCAGACGAGATTCTGTCTTCCCAGGTATATCAAGTTGGCAAAAAAGATCAGCCATGTCACTGAAAAAAAATAATTGTATTCTTGAGGTATAAAATATTGAAACTACATTTTAGTGCTTGACTACTAACTATATGGGTTTATTCATTCTTGCTTGCAGGTTGGTTTAGAAATAATGAAAAGAAACTTAGCTGGATTATAGTTACATAGCACAAGTTTATTCCTTCCCTTCTGTGCATTTATGTAAGCAAGGTCAGCCATTTAGCCTACAAGCTTCTGCCATATTTTAGAAACAATTAATATTGATAATTGAATAAGTGAACTGTAATATTCATTGGTGAATGAACTTTGCTTCCATTGAGAAATTAACTCTCACTGTCTTTGTCTTCTTGTAAGGGAAATAATTCATCAAATGCAATAACGTTTATGTCACTTGACCAACCAAGAACTACAAGTAAATTTAATGATAACTCAACGACAATGTCTTTTATCACCTAAAATTCATGGCCACATGAAATCATTTGTAAAATACATTAAAATATTATTTTATTTACTTATTGGAATAATATAAAAACTGATCAATGTAAGATTTTCAAACACAGGAGATACTAAATTTATATAAGTTACATGGTAGACACCAGAAAAAAGTGTCAAAAAGATCATCATTAGGTTTGCAAATGTAATCAGCAAACACTGGGAAGCATAGTCCAGAGATGAGAACTGAGTATGCAATCCAGAAAAGCTTCACAGATCTAGGGAACTGTAGGATATTAGTGATAAAATTGCTCAGAAAAGTAGTATAAAATTGACTAAGAGCATAGCATTACTTCAAGTTATAACACGGTAAAATTTCTGGGGTCATTTTTCCTTCTCTTTTCCAATGAGATACATTTAAGTTCTGTGGAAATTTCAGACTTCCCTAGAGTCCTAAGTCAGGCAAGTTGATGTTTAATTCAAATGCCGTGATTTCGGTAGCCTTGGCAAAATGCCAAAGAAGTTGAGACTTGAATTTCTTAGACTTTCCTGAACTTAGAAATAATCCTCAAACTTTAGCTAAAATGAGTAAATGTTTCTGTGGCAAAGGAGATTAATTTTGATAGTGCTGAGAAAGAGGCCATCATTTTCATTTCCACTCATCAGCTGAAATCGCTGCCTACTACTGCCGGCCTTGTTCATGGTTAGAAAAAAAAAAAGTTAAGTGGGAAGATTTTACTTGCTATTGCAAGTGACGAACTTTAGTATCTGAGAGTCATCACCAAGAGGCCAATGTCTTCTAGGACTTAATCTAGGACATTTTCCTCTCAAAGGAGTCCAAGGCCACCAAAGAGCAGCTGTCTGGTATATCGCAACAGAGGGTGGGAACACATGGAAATGTTAATCACATTACATAGCAAAACAAAGGGTACAGCTTGTCTTAAACAAAACTTAAAATAAAGCTTAGCTGGGTGTTGTGACATCTGCCTAGAGTCTAGGACTCAAGATGTAGATGTATAAGAATTGCAGCAAAATACCTTCAGCTTGGTCTATAATGCACATTCCAGGCTACCCAGAGCTACAGAAATAAATGAAAACCATAAATGACTGACTGGCTGAATGAATGAATAAATAGTAATGGATACCTTTAAAAGTCAAACATTAAAATGGAGACAAAAAGCATCATTTAAGTATCCAATTTCCAAGGGGGTCATATAAAAGGAAATCCTTTTGTTTGTAGACAGTTATTCAGATACAAGTTAAAACTCTGCTAAAATCAGAAGAGGAGAAGGGAAATTGAGTTGTGACAACTCCACAAGGAGAGCAACAGAACAAGAAAATTTGAACACAGGGAACTTCCCAGAGACTCATACTCCAACCAAGAACTATTCATGGAGATAACCTAGAACCCTGACAATGCAGCCACTTCTGATGAGAACTGATAGACTAAGATCAGAAAGAGGGAGAGGAGGACCTCCTCAATCAGTGGACATGGGGAGGGGCATGCATGCAGAAAGGGGGGGAGCATGGGACCGGGAGGGTAGGAGGGAGGGACTTATGGGTGGATACAAAATGAATAAAGTGTAATTAATGAAATTTAAAAAAAAACTAAGGGCCTGAATTCAGATTCCTGGCACCCAAATCAAAGATTCACAAGTGGTAACATTTATTTGCAACTTCAGTATTGTTGGGGGGATGAAGAAAGACTGAGACCCTTGGCTCAATGACCAGAAAGTACAGCTTGTCAATAAGCTCTGTGATCAGTAAAGGACTGACATATAAGTTGGGTAAAAATATAAACTGGACAAAATTAAAGATATAGGAAGATACCAGACAAAGAACATTGGCCTCACAGAAGAAGACAATGCAGCCACTCCTGATGAGACCTAATTGACTAGGATCAGAAGTAAGGAAAAAAAAGACCTCCCCTATCAGTGGACTTGGGGAGAGACATGCATGCAGATGGTGGAGGAAGGGAGGGATTGGGATGGGAGGAGGAAGGGAACCACAGGGGGGATACAAAGTGAATAAAGTGTAATTAATAAAGAATTAAAAAAACATTGGCCTCTGCATAAATATTGATATGCATGTTCATATTCATTAACACAACTTATAAACACAGTACACATTCATATAACCTACACACATAGAAATTAAAATAGATAAAGAGATAGATAGATAGATAGATAGATAGACTATTATGTACTGATATTATAGTGCATGCTTAAAACCCTTTGACAGTATCTTAAAGAGCTAACTTACACATGCAGCCAGATATGGGATTCATTTGGGAAAGCAAGAGTTTTGCCCCCTTACCAGCTAATAACATAAATAAGATTGAGTCTCACTTTTACACTTTAAACACAGGAAAGAAAATAGCTTAACTCAGTGTAATTGGATGAATAGAACTTGGTCAATAAGAAAGGAAACAGGGTAACAAAAAACAGTATACTAAGAATACAACCCAGAGCAAGTAGCCACAATTACTGCATCTGGGAAAGACCCAGTGTCTACTTCTTGAACCTCTGAGAACAGAACCATCGCTTTATCATCAGGGTACTTCCAACTGTCCTTGAAGTACTTTATCTTTTTTTTTAATGTTTGTCTCTGAATTTTATTTATTCTTTATTTTATTTTATTTGAGCTCTGCCCAAAGTTTGACTGTGATTCTCAGCATCTGCTTTGATCACCTACTGGGTGGAGTCTTTCAGAGAATAGCAATGGTAGGCTCTAATCCTGTTCTGTTGCTTCCTTATCTTCCTGTTTGCCCTTCTGAATGAGAATCAATCATCCTCCATAGGGTCCTAATTGTTGTTTAGCTTCTTTAGGTTTGTAGACTTTAGTATGTTTAACCTATATTATATGGGTAATACCTGGTTAAAAATGAGTATATACCATGTGTGTTTCTCTGGTTCTAAGTTATCTCACTCAGGATAATCTTTTCTTGTTCCATCCATTTGCCTGCAAAGTTCATGATTTCCTTGTTTTTAAAAACTGAGCAGTATTCCCTTTTGTAAATGTACCACAATTTTTGTATCTATTTTTTGGTTGAGAGCCAACTAGGTTGGATTGTAACAAACCAACCAAACAAATAAACAAAAAACAAAAACAAACAAACAAAAAACAGGAACTCTGGACTAAAAATAGCTGATAGAAGAAACCTGAGACATAGCTCATTCACTGACTAGTGAAATGCTCTCTGTAAGGTCATTCAATCAAGCTCATTCCACCGAAAAGTAGTTTCTTGGGTTATTGGATTAAAGTTTAAAGCACAAACCTGAACAAAGGCCAGACAGGTGGTGACATGTCCAGCCACCAGTGGGAAGGGACCACTTCTGCATTCTTTTCCTGCCCACTAGAGATACAATTGCTAGAAAACCAGCCCAGTTGAACCCTCTCCCCTAGGACAGCCAAACAAAGGACACCAGAGTGTTAATGGGTTTGGGATCGTCCTATAGCCAATCCGTTTAAAATGCAACATTTTCTTTTTGTGTTTCAACCAATACATGCTTGCCAGGCAGAAATTTCCCTACTTTGAGGGTACTGGGAGGGACTGGAAACTTTAACTTACACACCTACCCTGAGCATGAGGTTCTACTCACAGTAAGGGTGTGAGCCCAAGCTCTAGCTTGTAATAAAAAGATCCTCATGAGTTTTGCAATGGACTTGACTACTGGGGGTCTTTTGGGGTCTCAGAAATTGGACACAACACTATGTCACTAAAATATTTTAAAATTAATGTTTCTTGACATTATTTAATCAATATTTTCACAACTGTATATGTTACAAATAAAGAACAATTCCATAGTCTAACCATAACCTAAATACGAGCTGAACCAGGATAATACACAAAAAGGCATGTTAAAATAGACAAGACCTCAACCCCAGACATGGAACTACAAACAACCACTCAATGCTGAGAGTAGAAGAAATAATTGTCTCCTAAAAAATAGCATTAATTGTTTATCCGATACCAAATAGTCGGCTGTAAAAACACACTCAAGTAACATTTAGGTACTGACCAGTTTATATTTAGGAATTCATATGTAGATACATATATATGTGTACATATATAATAACATTAAAGAAAAAGGAGATAGGAAGGAAATATATATATATATATATATATGGTTTGAAGGGAAGAAAGATAAAGGGAAAATAATGTGATTATATTATAATGTCAAAAATAAAATAAATATCAAATAAAACAATTAATTAAAGATTGATATCTTATTTCATATGCCAATGAAAAACATAGTAGATAACACTACCTCTAAATTTAATAGGATATAATTCATATTATCATACTTCAAATATCACAATAGTGTTGATTTTAGAAACTACAATATTTTACAGGTCACATTTCTAAGAGTACCTTATTGAATCTGCTTAGTGGAATTTCTTTGGCATATGTAACTTTTGATATGACATCACTTCCAGTTCTCTCTTATTTCTCTCTCTCTGTGTGTGTGTGTGTGTGTATGCATGCATGTGTGTCTATCTCTCTCTTTCCTCTGTCTCTCTCTGTCTCTCACTTCCTCTCTTCTTTCTCCCAGATCCTCTACCCCTCTCTCTCTCAATTTCTCGGTGTATGTTTTTAAGCTTTTCTTTGTTTATCTGTTTTAATTTGTTGTAGTCTCTCTCTATATTTATCTCTTCTTTCTCTTCTTTCATTGTGTTTTATCTTTCTCTATCACTGTATCTCTGTATTCACACACATACATATGTACATATACACATATATACAGGGGACAGAGGCACAAAGAGAGAGGTGAAGTAGTGAATTCATATACCATAATTCTTGATATTAAATTTACTACACAGAGACAAGTAGAGTTGGCATTAGTTTTACCATGAGGTAACAGATTTATGTAAAAGGAACATATTAATTGATGTCTAAATGTCCATTTCCCTGTTCATTTACACTACTGAAAATCATATATCTTTTTGAAGATGAAACAAAATACTGAAACAAAATCATCATTTGCTATGAAAATTAGAATTATCTTCACATTTTTGCTTTCTTTGAGATAACATTATAATCCTGGTTGTACAGGCTAACTATCATTTTCATTGGCTGATAGATTATCTTCAATTATCAAAATACTGTTCAGGAGTTAGTAATGTGAAAATATTAGCTTCACTTAATTTTTTTTCTTCATGAGATAAATTCATTTACTCAACAAACAGCTGAAAAAATGGTTATTTACACTCTTATCTGAAAAAAACCTGGGGCAAAAATAAAGTATTGGGTGAAATTATTACAGTTGGTAAATTGAGAAAATAGCATATAAATCTAAGCAGTGATATCAAATCATTTCATAATCACAATATTGTAAATAAAGAGTAGTACCCATTAGAAATGACTTCTGTAACCTATTCAGCGTAAGATTATGTATAAAACACATATGTGTCATTTTTTTCTTAGTGACTTTTTTTAGTGCATTATGGATTAATAACAAGGCATGGCACCCTTTTCACTGTTTCCTAGCAGTGATGCTTGCATCTTGAACTTTATGTTCTAATTACGGCAGGTATAGGTGAGTGGACAAAACCATTACTTGGAAACATTTTTCTCTCCTCATTGACATTAGCCTCTGAAGTACTGGAGATATTAGGTTTCTATGATTACAAACATTCTCCAACAGCATGCATGTGATATTGTAAGTTGTTTTTTTAAACTCTCAAAATATTCTCTAAGTGTATGAAATGTGCTAGCGAGAGTTCTTTGAACTGAATGTTTTTCTTGAGTTTTTGGGTTCAGTTTGGCTGTAGGTAATACTTGCTTTGAAAGCAAATCACATTGTTTATCAGTCGTAGGGGGGAGTTGTCTATTTTGCCAAGGATGATGTTTTGCGTTTCTTGTTTCTGCATCAATGGCACTTGGATCTGTTCTCCTGAAAACACTGACCTTTCAGTTGTATGAGGTCATGAACACATTCAATATATTCAAAATATTCCAATTATGACTCTTCATACCAGTAAACTGTTGAAAACTTTATTTAAACATGCCAACATTAAGTATGAAAATTAATCAAACCTCCCTCTATATCAGAGACAATTTTCCATTTCTTTTTAAAGGACCAACTCTTTCATTCTCAAAGAAAAACACAAACAGATGCTTGACACCTATTTTTAGTTATTATTAAACTATATGTAATCGGTAAGTTAGCATGTCCCTTTTTCAGTTTATGCCCTCTCTCATCCATTCAAGTGTTCGGACTATTCATCTGTGTTTTATCATGTCGTATACCATTGTTCTGTAAGTCATTACTCTATCAGTGATAGAGACATACTTTTATTTTAAACATCTTATTATTGATGAACATTTGAGTAAGAACAAGATTTTTTTTCAGGAAAAAGAAACAATTTCCATGACATCCTTGTGTGTGTGTGTGTGTATATATATATATATATATATATATATATATATATATATATATATAATCTTAATGTAGGCATGGATTTTTTCTGTGACATACATACCCAGTGAATGAAATGCTGTTTCCTTTAGTATAGATACAATAACATGGGTAGACATATGCTAGTAATAATCAGAACGTATTGACATGAGTAGATATGCATTCGCATGGAGAGGTATCTATCAACACGAGCAGCGATGTATTAATGTGAGTAATGCTGCATTAATATGCGTAGTCGTGAATTAACCTGAATGTACATGCATGAACGTTGGTAGACATGAACTAAAATGGAGGAGCATGCACTGACATGGGTAGGCATGCACTGGCATGAGGAGACATCATTAATATAGATAAGTATGCATTAAGGTGTATAGATTTGCAGCAAAATAAGCATGCGTGCATTCACATGTGTAGACATATATATATATATATATGTAGCATATATTTATGTTAAATTTACATCCCATAAAACTATAATTCATAATCCGTGCCTATGTAAGGTAATACATGCTTTTTCTAAAATTTTCATCACAGTTTTCTGCCTGTAGAATCATTTCACTGCACATTAGCTTCAATGGGGCTTCTGTAAATATTAAAATCACTGACAATTTTTTTTAAATAATTAGTTTATCCAAAAAGGTGGCTTTAAAATACCTTCTTTCCTTATGGGAACAGAAATAAAACTGAAGAAACAATTGTTACCATCTGGTTGGTGACTCTCATTGATCATCAATTAGTGGTGTTTTTGTTGTTGTTGTTTGTTTGTTTGTTTGCAAATAGCTGTAACAGGCTCATGAGAATGGATTTAAGGATTACAACTGTTTCCAACTTAAGTCAACCACAGTTAATGAATCAACAACCAATGGGAACTGGATATATTTTCCATATTCAAATTAACTATTTGAATTTACAAGGAAGGTCATAAAGGTTTTTTGTACATAAATAAATTACACAAATTAATTTTTTGAGTGTTTTGTTGAGTTTGCATGTAGCAATAGGTTTATTTTTAAATTTATGGTTTTATTAATTACAGTTTATTTGTTTTTTATCCCATGTGTAACCCCCTCCCTCTGCCCTTGCCCATCTCACTCTCCCTCACTCATTTCCTCCCATGCCCCTCCCCAAGTCCACTCCTAGGTGAGGTCCTCCTCCTCTTTCCTCTCACCGTAGCCTTTCAGGTCTCATCAGGACTGACTTCATTTTCTTCCTCTGTGGCCTGCTAAGGTTGCTCCCCGCATCAGGGAGAGGTGATCTGTGGAGAGCCGAGACTCAGACACCACTAGGTGGCGCTGACATCCCGCCCTCAAAACTGTAAACAGCCTCTAGTACACATGCGCGGATTGCGTAAGCACGCTAAGCATGCTGGGCCTGTTTAGCATGCTGGGCCTGAGTCATCAGGCGGGGTAAAGAGTGAGCAGCCAATCAGGGTATTGACACGTCACAAGGACGCTAAGCATGCTGGGCCCGCTAAGCATGCTGGGCCCGAGTCATCAGGCGGGGTAAAAGTGAGCAGCCAATCAGGGTATTCACACGTCACTCAGGTGCGACCCGGGCTTATATAAACAGCGCCACATCGGGGCTCTCCCTCTCCTTTCCTCTCCTCTCCTCCTCCCCCTCTCCCTGCCCGGGGCAGGCGGCCCGCGGGATGCCACGGCATCTCTCGGCCAATGCCCACGGCCCATGCCTGCGGCCCTCTCCTCTCCTCTTTCCATCGCGTGACTGTAATAAAGGTTCTGTTGTGGGAGGATTCCTGTTTCCGCGTGCGTTTCTGCCTGCGAGACTATCACGCGGCTCCCAACAGTGATCAAAGAAACAGCCACTGAGTTCATGTCAAAGACAGTCCCTGTTCCCATTACTAGGGAACCCATTTGGATACAAAGCTGCCATGGGCTACATCTGTGCAGGGGTTTTAGGTTATCACTATGAGTGGTCCTTTGTTGGAGTATCAGTCTCAGAAAAGACCCTGAGCCCAGATTTTTTGGTTCTGTTGCTCTTCTTGTGGTGCTTCTGTCAACTGGAGATCTTTCTATCTCCTCCTTTCATAAGATTTCCTGCACTCTGCCCAAAGTTTGGCTGTGAGTCTCAGCATCTGCTTTGACACCCTGCTGGGTAGTCTTTCAGAGGCCCTCTGCGGTAGGCTCCTGTACTATTCCCTGTTTCCTCCCTCTTCTGCTGTCCATCCCATTTGCCTTTCTGAATGAGAATTGATCATCTTACCCAGGGTCCTCCTTCTTGCTCAGCTTCTTTAGATGTACAGATTTTAGTATGTTTATTCTATACTATATATCTAACATCCACTTATGAGTGAGTATATATCATGTGTGTCTTTCTGCTTCTGAGATACCTCACTCAGAATGATCTTTTCTAGTTCCCACCATTTGCCTGAAGTTTTCATGATTTCCTTGCTTTTAATTGCTGAGTAGTATTCCATTGTATAAATGAACTACAATTTCTGTGTCCATTCCTCAATTGAGGGAAATCTGGGTTGCTTCCAGATTCTGGCTTTTACCAATAAAGCTGCTATGAATATGGTTGAGCAAACGGGCTAATATCCAGAATATATAAAGAACTCAAGAAGTGAAAAGCAACAAATCAAACAATCCAATTAAAAAATAGGGTACAGAGTTAAACAGAAAATTCTCAACAGAGGAATACCGAATGGCAGAGAAACACTTAAAAATTTCTCAATGTTCTTAGTCATCAGGGCAATATAAATCAAAAGGACTCTGTGCTTTCACCTATGGCTAGTCAGAATGGCTAAGATCAAACCCTCAAGTGACAATACCTGCTGGAGAGGATGTGGAGAAAGGGGAACCCTTCTCCATTAATGGTGGGAAAATAAACTTGTACAACCACTTTGGAAATCAGAAAATTAAGAGTAGTGCTACATCAAGATTCATTTCTACTCCTAGGCATACATACAAAATCTGTACAAGTATACAACAAGGACATTTGCTCAACCATGTTCATAGATTTAATTTTTAAGCAAAAGAAAAAAGATTTCTAACTCAAGGATCTAGAGCAGGTTTTTCTCCAAATGACACTATCCAGAAATTATAAAAGGCTTTAAAAACATTTATACAATAATAATACAGAAATCCAGTTAGGTTCATAACCACCTTAGAGAATATATATACATATATGTATATATATATGAATATATGTATGTATTATATATTATATATTCAAATATGTGAATATGTATTCATATAATATATGAATGATCTAGATAAGCCTGTGATTTCAAAATGTTGTTTCTCTGAAATTAATATTGAAATTCAAAGTAATAAACAACTACAATGTTAAATCTTAGGATTTGTGGTAAAAAAAATGTTTTTAAAGAATCAAGATTAAGTAAAGCCATCTGGAACAGTTATTTTAACTACAAGAAAACTAGACTTGTTAAAAAGCTGCAATATTTACTTAGACTGGTCTTGTATTAGTGGAAAGTCAGAGATTAAGACAATTGAGCAAGAATTGAGTTCAGGTTTATTTTCACACCTGATTTATGAAGAGGAGGTACCTTAGGACATGCAGAAACAGACACACTTTTTAATATGTGGATAAATGATTAATGGAGTACATTAAAATTTAGAACTGCTCTTTATCAAATGACAGCTTCAATAAAGTAAAAATACAAGCTGCATTTGGGAAAACATTTACCTACCACATATATTTTCAAGAAAGAATTTGTATCTAAACTCTGTGAAGTAGTTACATGAAATTATTTATATGTAATTTTAAAAGAAAAAAATAAAATTCTCATTCTTGTGAATGGAAAGGTGTTCAACTCACTTAAATCATGAGCAAATGAGATTAATAAACTAGTAAAAAAATAGTGATTTCTGAAAGGCAATAAATATTTTGTAGGTTTTCACATTAGTTTGAAATGAAGGAAAAATAAATTAGAACATGATATGCCATTCTTATGTCCCCACAATGTGAAAATTTAATAGCTTGGGAGATGGTGAGGAGATAGAATAACTAACGTTTTTCTGTAGAAAGCTAAGTTTGCACAACATTTCAAAGCCTAGCCATAGTTACCAGGCCAATATATGACTTCAGCTATTATTTAGAACTGTCTGAGTATTCACAGTGACTTTACTGATGCTCTTATTCCCCTCTTTTTCTTTCACTTGCTCTCTCTCTTTATGTCACTCTCTCCCTCTTTCCTCCTTCCCTTTGTCTCTGCACATATATACAATTTATAATGTTATCATTTTATGTTATTTATGAAATATAACTTCCTCTATTAATGTCAGATATTTGCAGTGATACTGCTCCTTGAACTTTTGGCTGATGAAAAGTAAATCTAATATTTCATTATTAAAATAATGTTCATTACTTTGGAGAATTAAGACCCTTTGAACTTTTGAAGTGTCAATGTCAAAAATAGCTGTTCTTCAAAATAAATAAATGAAATAAACAGAACCCTGGAAAAGCATTTTCAAACAGACTTTTCCAGAGCCCTGGGAATGAGTTGTAGCACTGTGAAAGTCTCCTATAATTTACTATGAAAACTGACTGAATCTTGGTTATAACATCTCTCTGTGTTATTTAAATTTGCTTGCTGTGGAGCTCTTTGGTAGTTTTAAGACAAAGCTCCTGCAATTCTAAGGCAAACATAGTTTTTTTCTTTTCTCTCCATCTTTTAGTTACTTTAGCTAAGGATTTGTCCTCATTGTTTACTTTATCAAATAATCAACTCTTCTTTTTAATATTTACTTCATTATTTTTTTTACAATTTATTCATTTTATATCTTGATTGTAGTCCTCTCCCTCAACTCCTTCTATCCCTCCTCCTATCCCCTTTCCCTAGCCCACTGAAAGGGGGAGTTCCCCTCCCCTGCTATCTGCTCCTAGTTTATCAAGTCTCATGAGGACTGTCTAGACCCTCTTCCTCTGTGGCCTGGCATAGCTGTATAACAGTGGCAACTAGAAAAGATCATCCTGAATGAAGTAACACAGAAGGATAAAGACAAGCATGGTATATAATCACTTATAAGCAGATGTTAGTCGTATAATATAGGCTAACCATATTAAAATCTACAGGCCTAAAGAAGCCAAACAACAAGGAGGACCCTAAGGAGGATGCTTAAATCTCATTCAGAATGGCAAACAGGATAGACACTAGAAGCAGGTGGAAGAGAGGAAACAGGATGAGAGCCTACTACAGAGGGTCCTCTGGAAGGCTCCACCCAACAGTGGATCAAAGAAGATGCTGAGACTCACAGTCAGTGTTTGGGCAAAACATATTTTAAGGTTTATAGCTACTTAATATGACTTGACTCTCCTCAAAAGCACATTCCTGGGAAGTTGTAAACTTTGTGTGTTCCATGTTTTTTCTATGATAAAAATTCACTAGCCATATGCATCTCTTTTTCAATACTGACTGTACCCAGTGAAGAGCACTTTTCCAAGGGATGTGACACAAAAATAATTAGAAGAAAAATATTTTTTGACAGTACAGTTATCTGAGAGGTAGATTAGCCTTAGAAAACATAATTCAAGGAGAAACCTGAAAAAAATGAGAAGTCTGTGGAAGAACTTTAGAGAACTGAGATATAACTAGAGTTCTAGACACCATTGGATATGCATGGCTCTTATGATTGCCTGTGCTTAGGCTTGTGCTGAAGTACCCTAAAAATCTTCCAGTCCTACCCTCTCAATGAATGCTAAGCCAGTATTTTTTTTTAATTCACCTTACACCTGAGAGTAGCCCCTCCTCCCTCGCCTCCTGGTCCCACCCTACCTCTCTCTTCCTCCATCCCCCCCCCCCACCGCCCGGTTCCTCAGAAAAGGGAGCATCCTTCTACCAACCCATCCCATGATAAATCACATCAAGATCGAGAATATTCTCTTCCACTGATGCCAGGGAAAGCAGCTCTGCCTGATGGAAGTAAATGAGAAGCAGGCAACAGAGTCTACATCAGAGACGGCTCCCTCTCCCCTTACTAGGATACCTAGGACTTAACTGCTCACATACAAATACATGCAGAGAACCTAAGTCCAATACATGCATGGTCTTTGATTGGTGCTTCAGTCTTTGTACCAGCCTCCATCCCCACTCCGGGCCCTGGTTTGTTGACTTTGTTGGTATTCTGGTATTTGGTGGAGCTCCTGTTCCCTCTGGGACCGTTTATCACCCCCCCCCCCCCACACACACACACACTTATTCACAAGGCTCCCTGAATACCGCCTAAGGCTGAGTCTCATCGATTGTTTGGATCCACTGCTAGGTGGAGCCTCTCAGTGGATAAGCATAAAAGCCTTCCATCTGCAAGCCTAGTAGGGAATCATTAATAGTATCAGAGTTTGGCTCTTTCCCGTGGATTGGGACTCAGTTTGGGCCAGACACTGGTTAGACATTCCCTCAATCTCTGCTCTAAATTTATCCCTGCCCATCTTGTAGGTAGGGTAAATTTACCCTCATAAACCAGTTTTAAACTGTACACAAAACTCCTCAGCAAAGACTAGGAAAAGTATTGGATGCACCAACTTATGGTCAAGAAGCAGGCAACCTCTAAATAAGCTGATTGGCATCAGTGGTACTTCCTGGGAAAAAACACAAGATTTTCAGAAAACATCATGGTAGTCCTATTGGTGAAAATCGGTAATAACCTTTGTTTTTATCAGCAAAATCATCAGTCCCTGAAAGAAGAAAATATGTTTCCAGAGAGACCGTGTTATATTGTATTATTTTATCACATTGTGTTACATATCTGATGCTCAACAGAAATTTTTGAAACATACAAAGAAGGAAGACAGTAAGACCTATAGGTAGGAAAATAAACACAAGAAACAAAAACTGTCCCTGATGGAGGCTAAATTTTGGAAATCCTAGGCAAAGGTTTAAAAAGTATTATTTTAAACATTGCTCAAAACCTTTTACAAATTATAGGTTAAATTTGAGTAGAACATTTTAAAAAGTATTAAATAATAACATGTGAATTATATTGCACAATTAACAGACAACTTTGAGTTTTAAAAAATATCAAATACAACTAAATATAAATTCTTGTGGCAACTATTAGAATAACTGAAATGAGTGTCTCATTAGAAGACTGACTACCTGAATTTATATGACATATGAATATATGAACATGAATAGAAATGAATTGAAACAATTCATCATAAGAAACACAAAGAGAGAAAAAATGATTAACAGTACTGAGTTCAAAAAGTCTGAAAAATGAACTATTTCAATATAATGCATTATGGAAGTCTTAGAATTAGACAGAAAAAATAATACTGTAGACATATTTTAAGTGAAATGTTTGAAGAAAAATGTTTACATATATAATCAAGAAACTCAGACATTTCCAGGAAGAACAAATCCACAGATGTTTACAATTAGTAATGAATAATAAATAAGACAGAGTGAGAATCTTGGAAATATTGAGACAGGGATGGCCCATAAGATATGTGTTCCTCAGTTAAAAATAATTATAATTACCAGAATTGTAAGCATCAGAGGCCTCTCATCAAATAGACTGGACCCATAATTCTCCACTGAGGGTTTAGATTTGTAATATCTAAAAAGGATGTTTTTATTTCTATTTGTATATTTTGTCTTTTTTCACAATGGTCTATCTATTTGTGTTTTAATACACCATTTACTAAGCTGACCCTTGTAAAAATAAGAATTTCTTAAACGTAAACATGACGGGGGAGCAACATTACCAGGCCACAGAAGAAGACAGTGCAGCCACTCCTGATGAGACCTAATTGACTAGGATCAGAAGGAAGGAAAAGAAGACCTCCCCTATCAGGGGACTTGGGGAAGGGCATGCATGCAGAGGTGGAAGGAAGGGAGGGATTGGGACAGGAGGAGGGAGGGAACCACAGGGGAGATAAAAAGTGAATAAAATGTACAGGGTCTCCACAAGGAGAGCAACAGAACAAGAAAATTTGAACACAGGAAACTTCCCAGAGACTCATACTCCAACCAAGGACTATTCATGGAGATAACCTAGAACCCCTGCACAGATGTAGCCCAGGGCAGTTCAGAGTCCAATTGGGTTACATAGTAATGTGAAGAGGGACTGCCTCTGACATAATCTGATTGGCCTGCTCTTTGATCACCTCCCTCTGGGGGGGAGCAGTCTTACCAGGCCATAGCAGAGGACAATGCAGCCACTTTTGATGTGAACTGACAGACTAAGATCAGAAAGGAGAGGAGAACCTCCCCTATTAGTGGACTTGGGGAGTGGCATGCAAGCAGAGGGAGGAGGGAGGGTGGGATCGGGAGGGGAGGAGGGAGGGGCTTATGGGGGGATGCAGAATGAATAAAGTGTAATTGATGAAAAATTTAAAAAAAAGAATTTAAAAAAAGACAAAAAGTAAACATGATTACAAATTTAAAAAGCATTTTTAGAGGACATACCTTTTTCTCTTTTGATATTATATATTTTATTGGATAAATAAAATATGGAGAAAATTGAAAATACCACATAACTTCCTTAGAACAATAAAGTATGCTAGAGGAGTATTTTTATACATAACTTTTTCTTAAGCATAGGAGAGGCATATATTCATTTTGATAAAACTGATCCTCATTGAAGTTACTGTTGCTATATTTTTTTCATAACCAAAAATAAGGAGTGTGGATAAATAAACCAGCCTTCTGAAAAGAATGCAGTTTTGAAGTAACAACCTTAGATGTGTGTCACTTATAAGACAAATGATCCTTCTTATCATACTAGCTAGGAAGTACAATTAATAAACAAAAGGGAAAGAAAGAACAAAGTTGAGAAGTGTGGTCTATGATGGGTTGAAAAAAAGAAAGGAGCACGAGAGTGATATGATCAGTATATATGTATATAAACGTACATTATAAATGAGTACTTTCTTTTTTTAAAAAAAAATTAAGTTTACTTTTATTTAAATATCATGACAGTAATGGAGTTTTTACAGATATCCTTTATCGGTTTAAGAAAAGTCTCTTCTATTTTCAGTACATTGTTAAAAAACTTTCATGAATAATAAAGGAACAGAGCTGGGTGAACTGTAGCAGGAGTTTGCTGCATGGAGTTACGATTCTGCTCCTGAGATTCTGTGGCATTTAACTTGGCCTCTCAAGCCCTTTGAATGATATATTGGAGATGGAGGTCCAACAGTGAACTGCTACACCTAAGAGAGTCATTTTTTTTTCAACAGCCAGTAGCTTCTTCTTTAAGGGGAACATTATTGGGGTCAGAGAAAATACACCAGTGCTGTTGTTACTTTATTGAAACACCAATTCGCTATTAAATCAACTATGTCAAATATATACATTACAAATAAAGGAGGCATGTTAAATTGTGAAATGAGTTCATTACATTTGATAAACTTTTAGGAACTCCACATGGGTCTTGTGAAATCTTTGAACTTGATAACGGGTTAAAATATACACGTAAATGTAAATGATTTCAAGTAAAGCAAATATTCACAATGAAATTCAAAGGAGAAAATACCCACATGATATTAAATACAGAGAAACATTCCAGCTCTTGGAAAGATCACTGGTATAAGGGGATGTTTCCAGTGTCTTTTCCACCTTATTACTCATGAGTAAGGTTCCTCGGAACTCACTCATGTTTCACTTGGTCTGTGGCAGGAAATACTTCTCTAAATTCTCTAATCAATTATCTGGAATGAAAGGGGAAAGGGATGAATGAGTGGATGTTCATACAGTACATTAAATCAACTTCATAAATGCAATTTCACAAGGAGTTTGAATTTATTGGAGTCAATTGTATCGAGTTATCCAGTTATGATATAGTTTCATAGATGATTCAATTAATCAGGCCTGTCATCCTGACAGACAAAATGACAGCTATCTTGGTGTTTAAAGGCTGATAATCAGTATTTGGTCGACAGCACTCCTCTCTTTATATGTATCAATAATACTTTTAGGAAGACACAGAATCTTTCACAAACACTAATGTTGCTTTTTGACTCCCATGACTGATGTTCATGACAGTTGTGAGTCATCATTTTTTGAATATTGGCTAGAGGAAGAGAGTTCAGCTCTGTCCATTAAATTTTCTACACTACACTTGGCATCAAAGTGCAAAGAAAAATACAAGAATTCATACTGAAAAATAATGTGTTATACATGAAAATACATTGAACTTAAAAATAGATTTATTTATCAGTTGGTTTAGTCTATTCTGTACAAAATTTTAGGGAAAGTGCTGGAGAGATAACTCAGTGGTTAAGAACGCTAACTACTCTTCCAGAGGACCTGTGTTCAATTCTTAGCGTGCACATGGCAGCTCACAACTGTCTGTAACTCCAGTTCCAGAGTATCTAACACCCTCAAACAAACATACATGCAGGTAAAAAAAATAAATCCCAATAAAATATAAGTAAATAACTAAATGCATACTATATTAAAATAACTAGGAAAGAACAAAAGAAAGGAAAATTATCTCGAACTGTCAAAATGTGAAAAGTAATAATGTTGAGTGATCAGATTTATTTTGAAAAATAATTGACATGTGTTGTTGATCAGATGAAGATGTGTTGTTTGGATGTGCAGTATTGCCCATATATATAATATTAGCATAGGAAAATACATAGGTATGATGTGTGTAATTTTCATTTATTTTATCATTCTGTTAGATAATTTATAAATTATCTTGAATCATAAGAAAAACATACTTTAGTAAAGAAATGAATGTGTTAGACTGGAAATCCTTCTTGATTCAAATCTCTTAATTTTCTGCTGAAAATAATTACAATGTGATTTGTACTTACCTCCTGCCAAAGTGACAGAGGGTGGAGTGATGGCTGTTATGGATTATACCTACAATATTTTTCTTTTTTGCCAAAAATTATGAAAAAAAATCATATGTGAGTTTACAATACATTGTACGGCTTTGTTTTTGTTTCTGTGTTGTTTCAATGCTTTAAAAAGGCATTTCAGTGGATCCCTTTGTCTCCCTCATCCTTTGGCTTTTATGTGTCCCGTGAAATGTTCTCAGTGTTCAGAGCCCAGCAGAGCAGCTGCTAGAGGTATTTGATGTTGCTCAAACAATGCTCTGATGCCCTCTGTAATGTCATAAACAGACTGTCAGGGAGGGCAGAGCTCTTAGGCATGTATAATGTGAAGTTTTCCAGTAAAGAAAAATGGACACCATTGTTCTGCCATTTGCATATAGATGTCACTCCTAATGCTACCTGAGAAAATTAAGAGCCTCCAACCTCTGGGTTTCTTAAACACATTGTTGAAAATGTCCACATTTATGTCAGCACATTTCCGACATCCTAATGATGTCTTGTTGAACACCCTGCCATCTAAATGGCTTGTTCCCAGCCTAATGAAAAGTTGGTGTAGCTGTTAAAATAAATCTAAGAATGTTCTACACTTTAGCTGACTGCAATATATCATCACGACCTGCTTAAGTAGTATAAACTACAATGTGATAAAACATCTAGAAAACCTAAGAGAATCAGTAGCTGGGATAATGGACCTTCAGTTAAAAAAAAAAGAAGTAATAATAATACAGCAGTGAGAAAAATTCAAAAAACAAAAGGTTAGATATCATACTTTCTAATAGATGTATTGGTTAATTGAGCTTTCTTTAACAGTAGACACAAGAGTAGGTGATGTATTACAAGCTTTCCTCTAACTTTCCTTGAAGTTGAAAATATATTATTTCCTTCCCCGAGTTACAAGGTTATCTTACTAAATTAAACTATTTTTGTAAATTGAATTAGATTTCATTTAATTTTATGGGCAAACCCGCAAATTGTTCTGCTGCACAACAGTTGACTCAGATATTTTGTGATCTATTTCTCAAAAAGAAGGGTATCCACAGTGTAAACTAGTAAGAAGCTATGTTCGGGTCAAGATGCGTTCACTTGTTTGATGGTTTTTTACTGATGTCCATTGATAAGACCTGAAGCTCACCTTTCTGACAGCACTGTTGCCTTGTCCTTTCACTGCTCTTGACATAGTGGATCATTGCCAGCTCTGTTCTGGAAATCTCCTTCACCATCACAACAGTGAAACTCACTCACTCCTCCTTTCTGACATGCTGTTTTGGGCAAACATCTCTGGCCATCTCTGCCATAGCATGGCCCTTTTCTACCTGAAGACTGATAGAAGGAATATAAGAGTTTAGAGTGACCTTTCATCAACAGTCTCCACAGAAGATTCTTTCACTTTTAGGGGACCTCCTAACAAGAAGAGGCATTTGTAGTTGGTTTGTTATTTAGCAAAGTTTAGGTAGAGACATATATGTTTAAGAAATAATACACAAATTATACTACCTTAATAAAAACATACATAATCACTTATTCTCACTATGATATATAATGCTTTTGATATTACTGTTGATTTTTACATATTTTAAAATAAATGAAGCAACACTTTCATCATTGCATAATTACAAAAAAGAGATACCACACTTCGACTATTTTTGAAATGACTATGAAATTGAACAAAATGAACTTTTATCAGAAATTGCGTTAGCTGTTAATTGATGCATAACCTACATCAAAAAAGTTTAACAGCCAAAACTAACAGGCGAATTCTCTAAGTGTTTGGAGGTCAGTACAATTCACACAGCTCAAGTGGATTCTGTACTTGGAGTGTACAAAAAACACAGCCAAGGTATTATGCTGCTCACTTTCATTACTGGAATAATCTGTCTGATCTCCTTTATATTATTGGCTATCATCATTTCCTTGGGCCTTTGTTACTAAGGATTCTTTAATCCTGCTTTTTTTCAATAAGAAGCCACTTTCATATCCTAGACACTGCCCAGAGTATCCTATTCCATGTGTCTCCAGTAGCATTTCATTTGTGAGGCATCATTTTTTTTTTTTTTTTTGCCTCTTCAAGGACAAAGAATCTGCATATCCAGATGTCTTAAGAGGTCTAACAGAATTCACAGAAATCAATAGAGAAGCATGTCATTATTTTACCATGTGAAATAACCAAATGACAGGAGAGTCATCTCTGCATGTTAGTCACAGTCTGTTGAATAGAGAAGTCGATTCAGAAGGAATTGCATTTAGGAAAAGAGATTTAACCCCAAGGTTTTAAAAGTCTGCAGGTCCTCTACATATATGTAGCCAATAGGAGCTTAGGCTTCATGTGAGTTCACTAGTAAAGGGAGCAGGAGCTGTCTTTCACATGGACTCTATGGCCTGCTTTTTGCTCACTTCCCCTTGACCAGACTGCTTTACCAGGCCACAGGGAAAGAAGACAAACTCAGGCCTCATGTGAAAAGATGAGCTGAGGTGGGCGGGCAGGGGAGCCCCTTTTTTTGAGGAGTAGGGGAAGAGTGGGACTGGGAGAAGAAGAGGAAGGAGTCTATGCCTGCAACCCTTTTCTGAGTAGTAGTGGGGAGGAAAAGTGGGACTGGGAGAAGAGGAGGAAGGACTGATATGTAAAGTGAATATATAATTTAATTTTGAAAAGTCTACAATCCCAGCAGTTAGCAGAAGGCTGAAAATCAGGACCTCAAGTCTATCCTCACTACATAATGAGTTTGCAGTTAGCCTGAGATAAGGTGACACAAATAAAAGAGAGGAAAATGATGGAATGTGTAGTTTCTTGAACACTTAAGTATTTCTGCACCAGAAGCAATCCATACATTGCTTGTTTTTTGTCTGTCTGTTTGTGTTTGTTTTTGTTTTATTTTCCCATTTTCTTTAATTGTGCTGTCACAGGTTCTTCTCTCTTTGTATTTTCATCAAAATGTATAATGACACCTCATATTCCCTTGTTAACACTGCAGTAAATTATTTATTTATTTATTATTTATTATTTTATTCATTTCTTTTTTCTTTCATTTTTTAACTTTAATTTTAATTAATTACACTTTTTCAGTTTGTATCCCCCCCCTTGGCACCCTCCCTCCCTCCTCTCTCAATCCCACCCTCCCTCCCCTCTTCTCCACACATGCAGGTGCCCAAGTGCTACTCCTGATGAGAACACTGCAATTCTTGGAGGGCTTTCTTGTATTTCCTTAATACCCTGCTACTTCTTTCACCATTTTTCTTTTGCTTTGACTTCTCTTTGTCAAACTAAACAGAAACTTATTTCCCATTCTAGGAATTTCCATCCTCACTGATAAAGTTTCTCTTCAATCTTCTTTCACCTATTTTAATATTAAATCATACTTCTTGAAAGAGCTCCCTATACTTTCTGATAAATAAAGTGTTTTCATTTTTTTTCACCTACACTTGCTACGTTCATTGAAATTTTTGGAAGCATTATAATGCGAAATTCTATGTTTTTACTTCAGGTTCTCCACAAAATTTCATTCAAAGGAAAATGTTTAATGACTCATCATTATCCTATGGGCTGTTTTCTTTCTTAATGGTCTGTAACATTTCAAATTTAACATTGAATAAAATTGAATTTAAAACTTTCCCAAGTTTTCTCTCTTATCTGTTGACCCTTAAAAACATCTAATAGAATTAAATGTGTCACAGAAACTTCACATTTTCCTTATGTGTGCGTGAATCCCACTTTGATCCAGCTAAGCATCAAGCTCACACTAAGAGAAAATACATTATTCTGTTATGCTAATTAGTAAGTGAAAGTAAGCTTCCCAAGCAAGGCCAAGACCTCACCTTTAGGAAACAGAACTTGGATCATCCCGATTGCATCTTCATTTACTCTCCCACATCCATGTTCTATGTATGTTATCTATTTTGGTAAATGTTAGATCTTCACATACTAGAAGAGCCCTGAGACCACTCAGTACCTAATTAAAAGATCTTGAATAATGAAATAAAATGTGGGGTTCAAAAAAAAAAAACTTTTCCATAATCTCACCTTAAAGATTTCAAAAAATCTTTTTGAATCTAAAGTAAAGATTTCAAAACTTTAAAAGGCAATTTTTACTACTCTACCTCATTTTCTTACATATATATGGCATTTATTTTTCTATATATTTCTAGTTTCTACATAATTGTAAAGGTAGAATTTGCACAGCTGTCAAGTCGACATTCAGCTTCCTTGGGCACTTCTTTAGTTAATACCCAAATATAACTTAGAACTCTCTTGTGTAAGAAGAATTTAGGTGTTGCAGTGTTAAAAGATGTATGAATAATTAATGGGATAGAGATATGTAGATGCATAATTCAATTATATTAGACAAATAGATCAGATATGTTAGAGCCACTGTACTGGGGGTAGATGTGTGACTTCTTCAGCATTACTGAAATATGGGGCTGAACAGTGCTGGTGCACACAAGGATGAGTTACTACTGTGACCAGCAGAGATATAATAACAGCATGAATTATTGAATTGGCATCTTCCTGAGACAGCTTTGGTCACAGCCTTGCTATGTTCTGGAGATGAGAGAAAGAGATTTGTGTGATGTAAATTTATAATCAAAGGGTGTTCACGATGAAAGATGACCTCCAAGGTTGTGAACCTGAGCAGGAGACTGTATCATCATAGGAAAAAGGAGCTGTGAAATATGGATCATTTTCCAGTTAGTACTTGGAAGCCAAAGAAATTCCACTCATACAGACTTAACTCTTAGAAAGTTTTGTGCAGACAGAGACAGAAAGCAGGAGTCCAAGCAATCAAGCATGGAGCTACATGGGTAAGGATTGATAACTTATGCAATGTTAGCATAAACATGCTTCTTGAAACTATGCCCAAGATACAATTAGAAATTCTTATATATATATATATATATATATATATATATATATATATATATATATATGTGTGTGTGTGTGTGTGTAGTTCCCTGAGACTCCCTCCACCCCATCTCACACAAACAGATGCAGATAGACAGAAAGATAATAGATAGAGAGATGAGAGATAAAAGCAGACAACCAGAAATAAAGACAGATAAATAGACTATAGAAAGACAGACAGATGATAAAATTTGAATATCTAGCACACAGTAAGCACACCTGGGTTCCCTGTGTAGCAAGAAGTGGATGAATTTGTGAATGAATTGTTTTTTCACATGAATAGTTCAATAAAATGCTGTGAAACAGGCAAGTGATTTGAAGTGTATACTCTGGCCCTGTGAAACATTCTTTGCTCCCCAGTTCAGCTAGCTGAGCCAAAGGAACCCAGGTTCATTGAGGACACATTCTTCTGCCATCACTGCCTACAGGCTGTGAGATGGATATATATGAAATACATCATTCTCTTCTGGACAACAAAGTAACTTTCAAAGGAGGCTGTTAAACTGCTGCCTCCTGTTTGATCATCCCATCCTCAGTAAAGTAAAAATGACAAATGGTCATTTTTCTGCATGGCATTATTTTAGTTCAATGACTATTTCGAGGAACAATAGGTCAAAAGCCATGAAAGAGATTAAATGATGAAAGAAATCACCCTACGATAGCAGAGCATGATACGTCCAATCTACCTAAATTCACAGAGAAACTATTATTAGATGTGCAGGAAACTTAGGAAAAATTGTTTATAGACATAGTTTTAATTTAATGTAACAAAATGGTAATACATAGATTTATGCCATGCAATAAGACAGTTTTATGCCTATACATAATTTCAAATTACATATGAAAAATACAGTAACTCAGATTAACGCATATGTAACATACGATCAATTGCACAAAATTTCCTGGCTGTTAAAATTGTGTTTTATAGCACCAATAACAAATGTAATAAAATGTGTTTCCTTATTAGGTCTCTCCATTTTTTTTTAAAAGAAAGGCAATAACCTAAAATTGTTATCTGCAATATAGCCTAAGTTTCTTTTTAAAAAGAAAAAATTTAAATGTTTAAGAACTTAATTGTTCTTATATTGTATAATAAAAAGAACAGACTGTATTGACAAATTAATTTCTAAACATCCCACCCTCACACAATTTCGCTTTTCATTTTCCTGTAAGACAACAAAGATACATCAAAGAAAATAAGAACAAATGAAGCAGGTTTAGATAAGAAAGTTATAACCTATGAAATGTCAGAATCAAGGAAATGTTAAGTTTATTGGCATGAAGATATTGAAATAATTATTGTTCTATTTTTGAGTAATTAATTTTTAGTGTCTTATTGACTTAAACAGAAACTGTCCAAAACTTGTACTCCAAATAGTCACTACTAAACTTCCTTATATTTTCTCATCCCTAGCATAGATTTTGTGTTTCTGACTACAGATATCATGATGAATCCAATCACTCCTTCACAAATCACCTCATCCTTCTGCTATTTTCATGAAAGGGAAGAAGGTAACATCTTATTGGAAGACTGATGGTCATTCAGTCAATTAGGTAACATTCAGTATAGTTTAAAAATTGAGCATATTTTGGCTTCAATGGAAAATAACATTTTTTTTTAATTCACTACAGAGAACTCAATACTCTCAAGGTTTTTTGTACACTCAAGTCATCCAGAAGAACACTTGGTTATAAATAAGGAAGAAATAGATACAGACAAGCAGGCATGAAAATTTCCTTCAGCGTTGGTAGACACTATTGAATACTATTCATTATAATGCTCTAAGCTTTGATTTTATACAGTTTTAAAGGTGCTATGGAAATCAGCAGATCTGACTCAGAATGGCCTTTCATCACCACTAATTTTAGATACATAGGATTTTTTTTATAAAGATTATCAGGAAGTGCATCTGCATGCCTATATGGGCAATATCTCCTGCTACAGCTTGAATACCCTTGTTTTGCAGAGCGTTAAATGCACAGGGTAACTTATTGTATACGAATGGCAAAAACATGTGGCGATAGATACAGAGAGCCACAGTGAAGCCTGGGAGAGGACATATTTATATGCTTTGACTCTACTAACCGACCATCAGTTTCCTTTCAAGTCTCATTTTCTATCCCTTACATGCATGAACTGATTTAAATGTTTTCTTAAATGGAGGCAATTTTGATATTCAGAGTCATATTAGGACACCTTTTTCTGCTGCGTTTATTGGAGAGTACGTGCTTGCCTCCAAGAGCCAACTACTTTTGAGATTTCTAGTTTCCTTGAAACTTCTGATGTAGCTTGGCAATTGACATCTTTAAATTACTGATGACCTGTGGTATTAATCCCGCCACCTTGCTGATGTATGTCTGCTCCGCCATGGTAATCAGGTCCTTTCTGCTCGTCATAATCCCATTAACAAATTGAAAGATAGAACAGGATTTTTTTTAACCAATCTCTTTGACAGGAAGCAGTGCAATGGGGATATAATTATGGATTATGTCTTTTATTATACACTGGAGCAAGTACACATTTGACTAATTAAAAACACAGTGTGAATATTCAACCGCATTGAGCTACAAATGTTTAAAGGCTGTCTGTTACAGCTGAAAATATATTTTGGTCTCAGAGAAAAGCTCTTGTCAACTTGTATGAAAAACTGAGTTCAAGAATTGAGGATTGCACATTTCTGTGCTGGCAGATTTACAGGGATCTCAGCATGTAAACACTTGCTAAGCTTGCACTCAGACAAAGCGGACCTGAAGGGTGACAGGACTTTAAAGTGAAGCTGAGAGAGTGTGAAGAAAGAAGTCAGGTATTCAGGTGCACTGAGTCTCCCAGGTAAAACTAAGAAGGAACTTAAATAAGCCAAGGTCTGGGAAGAAATTATTGTACTATTTATTCTGAGGAGGCAGGCTGGACTTGTAGAGAGGTTGTCATCTACGAGAAATATAATCCCACAGGTGGAATTTCAGCGAAAGATCCAGCAGGTGAATTGTGTCTCCATTATCCCAAGGCAGAATGGCATGAGGACAACCAACATTTGGGCAACATTTTAATACAGGATGCAGTGGTTACCACTTGTGGAAACTGTGATAAAAGACAGATATTGCCAAAAAGTGATATGGGATTGCTATCTGTTTGACATTCCACATCAGAACTCTTTTCGTGACAGGGCGAGGACAATGAAAGACTAGGTCTGGCCTCTCAAAGAACCTTTAATCTAGATAAAAATACACATTAAATTAAGTGGCATAAATAAAGGCTTAAAGTACAATAATGAAAAGTCAAGATGCCTTGCCTACTAGGGCAGTTGTGAGAAGGACACAGCCTTCCCTGATGAGACAGCATTTAAGTTGATTGTTGCAAAATGAAATGAGAGGTTGATGTTTTTCAAAGAGAAAAACAAAAAGGATTGGAAAGAAAATCATTGATTCAGTGTTAAAATGGGAAAAACATTGGTATATGAATGAACAGGAAAGATGATGGAGCAGTTCTGGAGTGGATGAGACAAAGCATTTTCTTACCATTACACAATCACTATAGTTTAACTTCTTCTCGGGATACTTTTCTAGTTTGAGATTAAATCATTTTTATTGATATTGAAACCATATTCCACTAATTTTAAGAAACCTGATATATTCATAACCCAGAAAAATTATTTAAAACATGTTATTGACCTCTACGGATAAGAATAATTTTCTCTTCAATATAAGCAATAAGTCTTCATTTAGAAAATATAAAATTGGACCATAGTTTCTTTTCCTGCTTTATACACGTCAGTCTTTGGGACTCAAGTCTGGGCTGAAGTCAAATATCAATCAGCAATACTCAGCTGAATTTTGAGCAGTTGGTGTGTTATAGCTTGTCAGAGCTTAGAGGATAAGAATTACACTGTTATACTCTTGTGGTGGATACAACATGCTTGCTGTTGTGTCAGCAAATAAAACATGAATTGAAAAAGCTACTAAATTTTGCACCACATTTACTTTGTCCCACATCCTTTATCTCTTGTGTAATGCAACCCCACTAGCTTCCATTGTGCTAATCCTTTTCCAAGTGCTCTTCCTTTAAACTAATTTTCCCAAAGCAAACATTTTTTAAAATTATGTTTTTCCTGTCTCTTACCATTGCAGAGGCTGCCAAGGGCTATGCAAAGAGAGACCACCCACTTACCATGTGTCTCAAGGCGACGACCACACTCTTGACTCTCCCTGCTTTGTCTCATCCACTCCAGAACTGCTCCATCGTCTTTCCTGTTCATTCATATACCAATGTTTTTCCCATTTTAACACTGAATCAATGATTTTCTTTCCAATCCTTTTTGTTTTTCTCTTTGAAAAACATCAACCTCTCATTTCATTTTGCAACAATCAACTTAAATGCTGTCTCATCAGGGAAGGCTGTGTCCTTCTCACAACTGCCCTAGTAGGCAAGGCATCTTGACTTTTCATTATTGTACTTTAAGCCTTTATTTATGCCACTTAATTTAATGTGTATTTTCATCTAGATTAAAAGTTCTTTGAGATGCCAGACCTAGTCTTTCATTGTCCTTGCCCTGTCGCGAACATGGAGGACACTACCTGCATAAAATATGCAATGGAGATGTGGAGTACATTGGTAACTCGTAAGGTCATCTACAAAGCTTCATTACACTAACTTCCTTAGGCTAAAGGATCCTGAACAGTCTGTTCCATTTGAATGAGACAGTGTCCTTTATCTTTCATCCAAGCTTCCTTGTAGTTTTTCTAGCCGAGGGGAAAATTTCTTCATGATGTTGTATGCTTACAGTTTGTGTTTGCATGATAAAGTCCTGTGTATCATTCTGTTTATGCATACAGCATAATTTCTTAATGAATTAAGGTAGTTGATTTCATTCATTTTTGGAACTTGATAAAGTGAGAAACAACAATCACTTTTCTGGAGGTTTTTCTTTGTGTGTGTCTATGTTTTCAATAAGAAAGAATAGTTACTACATTAAAAGTACATACATGTGTTTGTACCAACTTGAAAGCACATCAAACTTTGTGAAAATTATCTTCTGTTTTCCTGAACAAGAGATTCAAAGATTTTAATGCACATATTCAAAAGCAAAAAACTGTTTTTTTTTTTGTTGTTGTTGTTTTGTTTTGTTTTGCCTTGAAATAAGGATTTGTTCTTATCCAAGTTTTAAGGAATTATTTACAAAGGTTAAATTATTTATCCTTAGTGGGTACCATATAGGCATTTATTCCTTAACTACCTTATCTTCCAGATTCAAGAAAAGAACTAGGCCACTAGCAACTACCCTACAGGTATAGCATCAACCATTGCAAGACCCTCAGAAGAAAGTTGTGACCAACCCATATCCAAGAGCTTCATTTTTTTTAATTTTTTTAATTTATTTTTTTTCTTATCAGTTACATTTTATTAACTCTATATCCCAGCCGTGTCCCGATCCCTCATTCCCTCCCGATCCCACCATCCCTCCCTCATCTCCACCGTGCCCCTTTCCAAGTCCACTGATGGGGGAGACCTCCTCCCCATTCATCCGATCCTGTTTTATCAGGTATCTTCAGGACTGGCTGCAAAGCCCTCCTCTGTGGCCTAACAGGACTGCTCCTCCCTTGAGGGGTGGGGACGTCAAAGAGCCAGTCACTGAGTTCCTGTTAGAAATAGTCCTTTTCCCCTCACTATGGGAAACCAATTGGTTATTGAGCTACCACAGGCTACATCTGAGCAGAGGTTCTAGGTTATATCCATATATGGTCCTTGGTTGAATGTCAGTTTCAGAAAAGACCCTGTGCCCAGATATATTTGGTCCTTGTGGAGCTCCTATCCTTTCCCCATCATACTAACTCCCCTTCTTTCATATGATTACCTGTACTCTGCCGAAGGTTTGGTCATGAGTCTTTGTATCTGCTTTGAAAACTCTAACTGCTAGTTAGAGTCTTTCAGATGCGCTCAGTAGACTCCTGTCATACGTTCAATGCACATCCCATCTGTCTTTCTAAAGGAGAATTGATCATATTACCCCATGTCTGCTCTCTTCATTATCTTTTTTAGGTGTATAGATTTCATTATGTTTATCATATCTTATAGGTCTATATAAGTATATAGTATATACTGTGTTTGTCTTTCTTCTTCTGGGATATTTCACTCAGAATGATCTTTTCTAGATCCCACCATTTGCCTGCAAATTTCATGATTTCCTTTTTTTTTTATGATTGCTGAGTAGTATTCCATTGTGTAAAAATACCACAATTTCTGTACCCATTCCTCCGTTGATGGACATCTGGGTTGTTTCCAGGTTCTGGCTATTACAAATAAAGCTGCTATAAACATGGTTGAACAAGTATCCCTTTTGTGTACTTGAGCAAAGTTTGGGTATATACCTAGCAGTGATATAGCTGGGTCTCGAGGAAGCACTATTCCTAATTGTCTGAGAAAGCTCCAGATTGATGTCCAGAGTGGTTGACCAGTTTACATTCCCACCAGCAGTGGAGGAGGGTTCCCCTTTCTCCACAACCTCTCCAGCATGTGTTGTCACTTGAGTTTTTCATCTTGGCCATTCTGATGGGTGTAAGGTGAGATCTCAGGGTCGTTTTGATTTGCATTTCCCTGATGGCTAATGAGGTCGAGCATTTCTTTAAGTGTTTCTCTGCCATTCGATATTCCTCTACAGAGAATTCTCTGTTTAGCTCTGTTCCCATTTTTTAATTGGATTACTTGGTTTGCTGCTTTTCAGCTTCTTTAGTTCTTTGTATATACCGGATATTAGTCCTCTGTCAGATAAAGGATTAGTGAAGATTTTTTCCCAATCTGTAGGCAGTCGTTTTGTTTTGATGACAGTGTCCTTTGCTTTGCAGAAGCTTTTCAGTTTCATGAGGTCCCATTTATTGATTGTTGCTCTTGGAGCCTGTGCTGTTGGTGTTCTGTTCAGGAAGTTGTCTCCTGTGCCAATGAGGTCTAGGCTGTTCCCCACTTTTTCTTCTAACTGATTAAGAGTATCTGGTTTTATGTTGAGGTCTTTGATCCACTTTGACTTTAGTTTTGCAGAGTGATAAATATGGATCTATTTTCATTTTTCTGCATGTAGACATCCAGTTGGACCAGCACCATTTGTTGAAGATGCTATCTTTTTTCCATTGAATGGTTTTGGCTTCTTTGTCAAAAATCGAGTATTCATAGGTGTGTGGGTTTATTTCTGGGACTTCTATGCAGTTCCATTGATCCTCCTTTCTGTTTTTATGCCAATACCATGCAGTTTTTTTTTTTTTTTTTTACTATTCAAGAGCTTCATTTTAAAGTTGTCTTAAATGTGAAAATTAAGAAAAGGCATCTGGCTTAGGTACTAAGAAATGCTTTAGGAAGTTATAATAGTCCCTCTCTCAGTATTCTTTGCCCCAGATAAATGACCCACTTTTTCAAGCTTTTTTTTTTTTTTTAGATTTTATTCAAGGTTACTACATTTCCTGCCCACCACTCCAGACTACAGGGATTATTAATACCTTCTAAAACAATGGAAAGGGAGGTAAATAGGGACAGTATCACATATTACCAGAGCTCCAATTATCCATTGAGATCAGGTAAGAGCAGTATTATTTTCATGGTGGAGAGCCTGTGGTCCAAGATGTCTCTCTTACTGGAACAAGAACCCTCAATGGTGTAGTGTTTGTTCCACAAATTGCCTGGTTTTGATTATAGCAAAACCTAGCTGGCTGTGTGTGTCAATATTTTTGAAGTCTAGAAAGATACTTGGATTCTTGGAAGATGTTGGCAAGCATAGGGAATCTCTGATACCAGATCTATCATTCCCTAAGGATCAGATCTCTACAGTGTTTTAGCAATTTCAGAAACTAGTCTATGCTTCATATAGAGAACAGTCTACACAATATGTTTATCTATGCCACCATGTGCATGCATAGACATCCTGACAGCCAGAAAAATGCAAAAAGCAAAATGATCAGGTGTAGATTTAAACCGGACAGATTCATGGCTTTCAATTTCAAATACTTTAATTCTTTGTGACATCTATTATCCCTAACTTTACCATTATTTTCATGGCAATGTCATTTAGCTCGTAACTATTCCGAGTGGTATGTGAACATGGAGGCTGAGAACTCTTAGAGTATTTGAAGACTGTTGGCTTATTTCACAGTGCTGCAACTTTCTAAAAGAAAACTTTAAGAACTCCAGATGCATACACTCCATAGAAAATGACAGTATAAAGGAACATTGTGTTAAGATCTACAAATATAATTTTGGGAATACAATTCAAAGATTAATATTACAAAAAATTAAAAGTAGAGAGCTAACTCTAAAAGTTAGTTTTATAAAGGACTCAATAATAAAAGAGTAAAATAAGGAAGATAAATGAACAAAAATACAAGTCGACCAGGGCTGGGTCATTAAGAGTGCTTGGTATGCTTGCAGAGGAATACAGCTCAGTTCCAAGAGCCTAAACAGGTGCCTCACAACTGCCTGTAAATCCAGCTCCTTGCGAAGAACTTCCTGTTCTGACTCCTGACTTCTGTAAACACTACACATGTGCATTTACACACGCGTAAACACACATACACTCGTAATTAGAAACAAAATATAGCTAAAGACAAAGTAATAGAAAAAACAAAATTGCTGTTACAATTTGAGGAACTACACACTATTATTTAATATCGTTTAGTTAGTAAACAAAGGGTGACCCAATACTACACTGTAATGGGAGAGGCTTTGTGCTCTGTTTTGACTCAGTGCTTGCAAACTAAGCATATCCTCACTTCCTTTGCATTATTTCATTGATGATTAATTTTGTAATAACATAAGGAGACAATTTGGAAAGTAATCTATTTTAATTCCTGTGTATGTGTCTCCAAATTTCAGTGCTAATTTTTTTCTTAAACATATTAACACAGTGATCACACGAATGTACTCATTTTTTCAAGGTTTCTTAGTATATATTTACAAAAAATTAGTGAAGGAACACATTTCCAATTGTGAAGCACATTCAGAAACATTGATATTTTTAAAATAATTTTTTTATATTAATTATGTTAATTTACTTTGTATCTCAGCTGTAGCCCCATGCCTCATTACCTCCCAACCCCACCCTCCTTCCCTCATCTCCTCCCATTCCCCTCTCCAAGTCAACTGATAGGGGCAGTCCTAATCCCCTTCCATCTGACCCTAGTCTGTCAGGTTTTATCAGGACTGGCTGCATTTTCCTCATCTGTGGCCTGGCAAGTATGTTTCCCCTTCAGGTGTGGTGTTCAAAGAGCCAGCCACTGAGTTCATGTCAGAGACAGTCTCTGTTCCCCTTAGTAGGGAACCCACTTGGATACTAAGCTGTCATGTGCTACATCTGAGCAGGAGTTCTAGGTTATATCCATGAAAGTTTCTTGGTTGGAATATCAGTCTCAGATAAGACCCCAGATACTTTGCCGAGATATTTTGGTTCTGTTGCTTCCCTTATGGAGCTCCTGTCCTCTCCAGGGCACACTTCTTTCATAGGATTCCCTGCACTCTGCCCAAAGTTTGGTTAAGAGTCTCAGCATCTACTTTGATATACTGCTCAGTAGAGTCTTTCAGACGCCCTCTGCAGTAGGCTCCTGTCCTGTCTCCTGTTTTCTCTTTCTTCCAATGTCCATCCAGTTTGTCTTTCTGAGTGAGGATTGATCATCTTGCCCAGGGGCCTCCTTCCTGCTTAGCTTCTTTAGGTTTACAGATTTCACATTGATAGTTCTGTCATCACTAACTCATGGTGTCGTGACAGGTTTGTTGGAATAGTGGTAGGTAGTTAAATATTACCAAGTAGAGCAAAAGAAAACAAAGTAAGATTAGGAGATGTTCCTGTGTTTAACACTGCTCCTTCGCTTGGGCAGGCATATGTGAGCATATTCAATCTTCTATCGTTCTCTTTTGAAATATTTACTATTTTTGTAGAAAAAGAATAATTTTAAAAGATAATCTTGGGGTTGAATAGATGACTGGTTAGGAGGACTAGTTGTTGTGCTAGAGTATCTGAGTTCAATGCCCAGCACAAACAATTGTGTAGTTCCAGGGAATCCGACACCATCACTTAGACATACATACAGGCAAAACACCAATGCACACAAAAATAAATAAATAAATCATGAACCTAAATAAATAAATCTTAAAAAAATTGATATTCTTAAGAATGTAAATCACGTTTCTAAAAGTTTTAAATTATAAATCTTAATCTCTTTCTTTATCTTTCTCAAATGTGTGTGTGTGTGTTGTGTATGTATTAAAAGGGTACTTGTTCCCATGTGTGCACATGTGCAGGTCCACACATATGAGTGCATTTCTGTTTAGGACAAAGGTTGATATTGGCTGTTTTATTCTTTAAAATAGTATCTCTCATTGAATCTGGAAAAAACAGATTCAGCTAGCTTGGGTGTCCAATGAGTACCAAGGCTCTTCCTGTCTCTCCTTCCTCAGCATTAGGATGGCATATATGAATCATTAACCCTGACTTTTCATGCAGGTGCATGGGATCCAAACTCAGGTCTTCATATTGTGTGACAATCACTCAATGTATCAACTCAGCCTTCTTCCTAGGCCTTGCTGTTGTTAATAGAGCTTAAATGCTCTATACTATGGGGGTAGTATTTTTGAAACACTAGGGCACAAGGATGTTACTATCTGGGGGAAGGGTAGTTATCTGGTTTGTCTGTAAAAAGAGGAGGGTTTCTGAGTGTGAGCTTGCATAATTTATTAGTTCAATTCACATAACAATCAAGATAACTTAAACAGAGAAGCTGCTGGGTACAGGATAGGGTATAGAGTAAAGGGCTGGGCTGGGATTACTGTCTACAACTAGGTATTCATTATGTGTGCTGGAGAATACCCCAACTATATTTACGGAAAAATTAAATTTTGATATTTTTCTAGTAAACTGTGAGTTTACCTGGCTTTGTTAAAATATCTGGTGTTTCCTGAAGTTAGAGTCCCCAGATCAGTATTGATCTTAAGTTATTTCTCTGCTCAGTAAGCCTGAATGTGGTCATAGGCAGAGACATCAGAAATCAGTGCAGGTAGGTTTTATTTGGAAATTTGTAAATGAAGACCTGCATAGCTACTTGCAGAGCTAAAGGTTGGGTTATTTTATTTTTTCATAACTAATCACTAAACACTCAGATTCAAAACTCTAAGCAGAAATTAGGTGGTCATTAAATAGTGGCACTAAAGTTATATGGACTCAACTGGAGAAATGGGACCAACATAGAGACTTCTCCTTTGTGATTCCAATCATGTAAGCCTGTGACCCAATTAATGCTAAAGAACTGTCCCTAACAGGGTGGCAACTTGTCACTTCTAGCATTATAAAAATAAGGTTTTTCTGGATTTCCAACAATTTGAATTAGTTAATCCCTGATCACAAAGATTTAATAACATACAGAAGAAAAAAACAACCTTTACCCATCATTTGAGTTATGCAGAATGCCTAATAACAAAACTCACTTGAGGTAATAGGAAAAGGGATATTTCATTCTTACCAAGCAGAAGTGTGGTTGTCAGGGACACAGGGCAGACCCTGACTGTACTCAAGGCATTCCTACCTCACAGTGCACCTCCAAAACCATCTCTGTAAGACAGTACGTTGCCTAATTAATTGTTCACACCTCATTCTTACTGACATCTGCATTGTCTTTGTGAGTTTTACTTCAGATTGTTAAAATATTTTCATCTTCAATTGTTATCCCCCCTTTGTCACCTTCTAGTCAGTTTGTCTAGTACAGTAATTCTAAAACGCACCTCTGAAATTACAAGCTCATTTCTAAGATGCTTCAGTGGCAACTCATTTCCTTTGGCACATAATCTAAGTCTCATGTGGTGTTCAGTTTTCTCTGCTTATTTCTCTAGCTATTTCGTCATTTGTTGTCCACTGATTATTTACCTCGTCTTCCTGAGTTTGTTCATACCCAAATCTGCTCAAAGTGCTTTTCTTTTCTTCTTTTTTTCTTTCCTGTGTGGATTTTGTATTCATTGGATCATCTCATTTATTAATGGGTATATACATATTCATATGCATATAATAAGCCTATCTATATTCTCATTACTGTTAAAATTTGAAAACCCATAATTTTCTTAGTAATTTTTAATTTTTTTTCTTTATTGAAAGTAGATTCTTCTCTCATACAATACATCTGAGCTACAGCTTCTCTGCACGTGCTTTTCATTGGAAGGTCATGCATGTGTTGACCAAACAAGATTTGGTTTTACTGCTAATATTACCTGACATGCATAAGGCATCCATTAGATTCTGGTCAGGAGTCTTTTCTGGGAAGCTTATTTGTTTGACCTCACATACCTGGAATTTATAGCCATCCATCTTTCCTCTGAAAAACCCTGTGGTACACTGTTTTAGGGGTTGTCCCAATCTTTCTGACAGTTATTTGTGTTTTCAAATGCATGGTCATACCCTGGAAGTTAAGAACTCTATGTGGCTCCCCATTGTTTCCTGAGACAGACTCTCATCTTTGATCCTGTGTCTAATATATGGAGGCGTGTCCCAAGTTGATCAAAGTCAGCTGTGAAGGAATGAATATATGGTGATAATTCAACTTTATGGATAAAAATCATTGCAATTCTAAAGCTATCACAACATAAAATCAAGTTATTACATAACGGAATACTGAGTGAGTAGAAAACAGAACAAGAGATAAAAGTTTTCAAAAATATTTTATTTACTGTCAGCATATATATATTAATTCTCAGTCATTTACATGTGTGTTTGTGTCTGCCTACACATCTAATGTAATTTGTATTAAGACTATGGAAAATATTCTTATGTGATAATATAGAATCCTTATGGCAATGAAAACATATGAAGGCATACATAATAATGGATATGCAAATGTTATTTATTTTCTGTTATTATTGATATCAAAATGTAATATTTTAAATATTTGTTACATTTTATAACAATGTTTATAAATTTAAAACACAAAAACTTACCTTTCGAAGGTAAAATTTTTAAAGAGACAGAATTCCTATAAATACTTTAACTTGATTTACCAACTATAGTTTGCAGAAGAGCCTGTAATGTCTATTGTCTGTTATTGCTGTTAGTTTTGGGTGGTCTGAAGTTATTTTGACCTCTGCATGGCAGAAGTATTCTCCTTCACATGAAGAAACTGACCTGGTTTCCTGGGTAAAGGGATCGTTTTTATCGAGAAACAAAAATGTGGGTACTAGAAAAGCAGAGGAGACCCAGAGCAACACACTTGGCATTTCTTCAATTTAAGAAAGTTTTTGAAAAAAGTTTAATGCACCAGAGTGGGTGTATTATTAATAATTCCTTTCTTGAGAAGCTCAAACAGCTAGATCTGCTTTCAGCTCTTTCATGTTTTCTCTTTTGCTGATGTAGCAGCAAGCAGAAGATTGAAAGTAGAGCTAAAAGAAGCCCGGTAGCTCAGCCTCTGGGCAGTCGTTTTCAGTATTTATGAGTGCCTGTAAATGGCTAGTGAGCTGGTGGTAGCACCATTGATTCTATTTTTAACAGTTGACTTCCTCACAATCAATGGCATTGACCAAACCAACTGTCAAGTCAGCAGCAACAAGGGATAGCCATGCGGCAGCCGGCTAATATGTGTTGTGGCACCAGGTGGGTGTCCCTTTCCACAAAGCCTTGAGCCTGGGAACAGGTCCCCTGGCACTAGATATGCTCAACCTCTTCTTTTCATTGATGGCTGACCCCATTACCGTAGAAACTTGATGGCCAAAAGCCCAGAAGCAAATTGTGCAGCTCTTTGGCACCCTCTGGTGACAAGTCTGCCTCAAACCTAAAATCCTCCTGGGTTTCAGAGCATTGGACACCTTTCAGGCCCACCCAGAGCTGTTGGCTCCTTCTGATGGCAGAGGTCCTGAGAAGGAAGTCCTTTCTCCTGGTCCTACTTTTCCTATTGGTTAAGAAAAACATAGGTGTAATGATGTCTCCATCTCACAGTGGTCTTAAAGAGGAACTGGCAACACCAAGTCAGTGCCTTCTCCCAGATGGGTAAGATGAAGGTGATCTGTTTTCAACTTTGAAATACATTGTGGATTTTCTTGCATATGTAAGAGTCATGGACTTAACTCAAGGTATATTACTAGAGGAAGGGTATGATCCACAAGGAGGTAGAAACTCACCTAGCATAATTGAAGACCAACATAGTACAGCATAGAACTCAGACACACAGCCTGGTCTTCATTCTCCTTTCAGTTGGAAATGCAACTTTGACCATATGAATGTTCTCTCTGGACCTTAATCTGCTCAACCATAGAGTACAGAGGAAGAATCATGGAAGGTGTGGATCTTGTGAGGCTACCCAGGCAGGGCTCTAAGTTACCTACTGACTGCTGATGAGTACATGGGAGTCATTTGGTTTTAAGAGTTGAATCTTAATGACAAAGCATTTTAAGTACTTTGTACATACAATCAATTTCCAGTGTTCCTACGAATATCCAACGAATGAGACTCTTGTACAATCCTGAAAACATGGCAAGAATGGTAGAGTCTCATTTTAAACTCTCACAATTATGTATTTTAAACTAGTATTGATATTTTAATAAAATGTTCTCCTTTATAAGACTGGCCTTAAGCAACATATGAAGTGAATTAGAAAGAAGGATTTAACAGAAAACTACAAAGCATTCATCATATAAGTTTTCCTCTTAAGCCTCCTCACTTATTAAGATCTGCCTAGGTACCGAGTGTTTTAGATTCCTCATTTTATTTAACCCTCCTACCACTATCCCAGCAATGTAGACTTTATTATTCTAATTTTGTAGAAAAAGAAATTAAGACTTAGAGCTGCAAGGCAGCTTGTCTAAAAGAAAACACATCTCATAGAGCTAAAATTAAGGTTATGTTCCAATAGAAAACAGAGTCTGGTTTTGCCTGACAGAATCCACTTAGTTTAGCCTCTTTAGCAAATGGGGAGAATTCAGATATCTTGACTCATTGTTCAGACCCCACAGCTCATCATATACTGTTTTCTACAACTGGCTGATTGTAAGAAGTTTCAGAAGCAAAAGGTCAAAGTGTTCTACATTTCACTGCTAAGGAGCAGTCTGTAGCCAATGAGGGGTCCTCATCCATTAGTAACTTGTAATCTACAATGGAATGGCTTTAATTATTCATTTCCCCTTTTCACATATGTTAGCCTGTGTGTTTGGGGGGGGGGGGTGTATTCAAAGTCATTTGTATTCTGCATCCTCAAAGCCAAAACAAAAGCCCAACAGAAACACAGTGCTATGAGTGAATGCCCATTCTATATTGTTTCATTGCTGATAAATAAATGATGTGACTGTATCACACATGACATTACTTCACTTCAGCTCAGCTCCATGTTTCTGCTTATGAACAGATCTAGGACTCTAAAGTCTCAGGGGACAAAGACTCTGTCCTTAGCCTCTTCTAAAGAGAGGCATCAATGTGCCCTCCTGAGCACATGAAAAAGCCATTTGCCTCCCACAGCACTGATACTGATAAGCATGTGGGAGTTACTGTCCCAGCCTTCAAGAGTCATGTTCTGGATGACCGGTCAAAAGTTATTAACCATAAGAGATTGCAGTATTTTCAAAACTGTAAACTCTTTCATAACTCACAGATATGGAGATGAGAGATAGACAGTGACAAATGTCTTTGTTTTTAATTATTGGGTAATATTCCACTGTGTAAATGTACCACACTTTTTATATCCATTCCTTGGATGAGTGACATCTAGGTTGTTTCCAGATTCTGGCTATTTTGAATAAAGCTGCTATGAACATAGCTGAGCAAATGTCCTTGTTGTATGATTTAGCAACTTTCAGATATGAGCCCCAGGAGTGGTATAGCTGGATCTTGATGTAACACTATTCTTAATTTTCTGAGAAAAGGCCAGATTAATTTCCAAAGTGGTTGTACAAGTTTATATTCCCACCAGCAATGAATGCGGGTTCCACTTTCTCCATAACCTCTCTAGCATGTGTTGTCACTTGAGTTTCTAATCTTAGCCATTCTGATGGTCATAAGGTGAAATCTCAGGGTCCCTGAGGACTAAGCACATTGAGCACTTCTTTAAGCGTTTCTCTGCCATTTGATAATCCTCTATTGAGAATTCTCTGTTTATCTCTGTACCCATTTTTAAATTGGATTCCTTGATTTGTTGCTTTTTAACCTCTTGAGTTCTTTATATATTCTGGATATTAGCCCTCTGTCAGATATAGGATTAGTGACGATCCTTTCCTAGTCTGTAGGCTATCGTTTTATTCTGATGGCAGTGTCCTTTGCTATACAGAAGCTTTTCAGTTACATGAGGTCCCATTTATTTATTTTTTTTCTTTTTCTAAATTTTTATTTATTTATTTTTTTTTTTCAATGCAGTTTATTCAGGAACATTGAACAATCCTCGGACCCCGGGGAAAGCCAGCCCACAACTTAAATAGCCTCTGGGTAGCCAACCCAGGCGTGCCATGGGGGCAATGCAGATAGGTCCACCTACATGGAAGCAAGCCAGATCCTCGGCCTTAGCCAAATGTGGAGTTGTTCGTGACAGAGAGCACTCACCATCGGGAAGGTGGAAGGCGGAAACCAGCTCCATCTTTAAGGCATAGCATTCCGCAGCTCTCTACAGTTCCCCCTTTTTGTTTTAGACGCATCAGGCAAGAGTAGAGGTCTGATCTCTGATATTAGAAATAAATTGGGACTTTGTACAGATGTTCATTTAGGTGTCATCCACCCAAAGAGCATCAGACCCATCCGATACCTTTTTCTCAGAGGCGGAGGTCCCATTTATTGATTGTTGATTTTAGAGCCTGTGCTGTTGGTGTTCTGTTCAGGAAGTTGTCTCCTCTGCCAATTAGGTCAAGAAATTTGCGGGCAATATGTGGGAACTAGAAAAGATAATCCTGAGTTAGGTAACCCAGAAGCAGAAAGACACATATGGTATATAAACACTTATAAGTGGATATTAGCCATATAATATAAGATAAACATACTAAAATCTATAGTCCTAAAGAAGCTAAACAACAAGGATGACCCTAGGGAAGTTACTGAAACATTACTCAGAAGGGAAAACAGGATAGAAATTGGAAGTAGGAGAAGACAAGGAACTGGACAGGAACCTTCCATAGGGGGCTTCTGAAAGACTCTACCCATCAGGGTATGAAAGAAGATGCTGAGACTCATATCCAAACTTTGGGCAGAATTAGGGAACCTAATGGAAGAAGGGAGCCATAAAAAGACCTGGAGGGGACAGGAACTCCAAAAGGAGACCAACAGAGCCAAAAATCCTGGGCCCAGGGTGACCTGTAGAGACTGATACTCCAACCTGACCATACATGGAAAGAACTTAGATCCCCTCCTCGGAGGAAGCCCATTGGATGCTCAGTTTCCAAGTGGATTCCCTACTAAAGGGAGCAGGGGCTGTCTCTGACATGAACTCAGTGACTGGCTCTTTGATCACCTCCAGCTGGGGGTTGCAGCCTTGCCAGGCCACAGAAGAAGATGATGCAACCATTCCTGATGAGACCTAATAGGCTAGGGACAGATAGAAGGAGAGGAGGTCCTCCCCTTTTGTGGATTATGGGGGGGGGGCATAGAAGAAGAAAAAGGCAGGGGGTGGGACTGGAAAGAGATGAGAGGATACAGCTGGGATACAAAGTGAATAAATAAATAAATTAATAAATAAATAAAAACATTGACAAGTACAATGCACAATGCAGGAAAAGAGAGAGGAGAGACAACTAACATAATAAAGACAACCAGGGACTAAAGAATCATATGTGCAAATGAACATTCAGAAGGACATTCTCCTCCAAAGAAACAATACTGAAATTCAACCTTTCAAAAAGCAAACGGTGCTATTATATTTTGTTTAAATGTCATTCCATTTTTCTTAGCTTATACTAAATCCCGCATTTTCCTTTCTAATTCCTTATTTCAGGATGACTGGATTCTACTGTGTTTAAGGAAAAAAAAAATAGGAACTATAAACCTAAATTATAGCCAATCAAATGGTACTCACAGCTCAACTACTAGACAAATTGCAGCTCATGAAATTTGCTATGGGTCAGGAGACTGAGTAATTTTATTTTAATCAGTCTTATTTGAAGCTGGAATGCCGTTACAGCAAATCCTCTGAACAGGATTTTGAAAGGATATAGACAAGTCTCTTTCTTCTTTTACTCCTTGTTTTCTTCTTTCTAAGTAAACTTGAGGTCTCGGGCAGATAATGAGAAATAAAATGCCAAATGGTCAGATTTCATTGCTGTTCTGAATGACAGTGTATCTGGAGCTTATGTGAGCCCTGGTCTTTCTTTCTGTGTAGGATTAAGCCATCTAAATCATGTCTGCAGCATTCATTTACATTATTAAATCCCATGCAGAGTTCAGGCCCAGCCCCAGGACCACAAGCATACTGCTGATCTCTGGGCTTTTCCATGGTTCAGATTTTCTGGGATGCTACTCAATGTCACGGTAGGCCTTGTAAGATGCTACAAGGCAGGATGTGCTGATATCAGAGCCACACAGCTGCCTGTGAAGGAAGGTGGATGCATGAAGAACATTTCAGAATCAGTGGCGTATGGACCAGGCAGCTACCAGTGCTTCCCAGCAGTCCCTGGAATTGGTCATTTGATATTTACTGCATCTCAGAATGTAGTCACACCTCAAAAGCAAGAGGAGGAAAAGGTGTCAGTGGTCCAAGACTCCAGAGGTAGCCTGCTGCCCTCCTCTCCTCTGTTAAAACCCAGTATGTGAATGGAGCCATGAGGATAAGGAGAAGAGCTGTTTTCAAAAGAGGAGAATTTTGGAAAAGCCCAACCAGATATCATACTGAAGCTCAGTTGATTTTGAAAAACAGTGCTTTTCATCACGTACATACCATGTGCTTGAAAAAAAAAAAAAAACAACTTTGTTATGGTTGGGGACATTACTCAGTCAGTAAAGTTCCTGTCACCAGAGCAAAAGGACCTGAGTTAGGGTCCCCAGCACCCATAAAAATCTGGGTGTGGTCAGCAAGCTCAGTGGGGGAAGACATGGGCAGATTCACTAATTGTGTTGCCAATGAGCTGTCTCAGCAGATAAAGATGTTTTCTCTGTAATTTTGGAAACCTGAATTTGATCCGTGGATCCCCAGTAAAGATTAAAAGAACTGACTCCACAAAATTTTCCTCTGTGTCATTGCATGCATGTATACATGTATACAGATGTGCACAAACGTGTACTCACATGCACACACACTAAAATAGATGGAAGATAGATACATAGACACATATATAGATACATAGACACATATATAGATACATAGACACATATATAGATACATAGATGCATAGATAGATACGTAAGTAAATAGATGATAGATCAGATAGATAATGTGAAAATCAGAACAGGAAAGAGCAGTCAACATCACCTTTAGGCCTTCACATGGCTCTAAACATGCGTTGGAATTTCTAATGTTTATGGAGATAAACCGAGAATCAAAAAAACAAACAAACAAACAAACAAAAAAAAAACCCAACTGTTCTTAAAATAACTTTGAAAGAGCTTTGCATGCAACTTCCTCTAAATCCTCAAATGGAAAGTACAAATATTCCCTCTCTAATGAGAGAGTTAGAATTGCCATTTCCATATCTTCAAACTACTTTTTCTTTACTTAATTGGAAATCCCTTGACACTGATAATTGTGTTTCTAATAAGCTCTCCTAATTTTCATTTAATGCATTTGCCCCTTATCTAAAACCTTTGATCATAAAGAGAAAATAAAACATAAGATTATCCAAGAATCCCATCTCTGTCTTCATTGTCTTTTCACCAGAAAATACATTTTATGTTAAGAGAGTGTATTTAAAAAAAAATCTGTTTAGCAAGGTATTTAAGAAATCAAGTCCTTATCACAAGAATTTAATAGTAATGATGTCATTTTTCTCTTGAATTGAAAGCCCCTGAAGCCCACCGGTGAGTTGGCCTATCTCTCAGCCATTCCAACATAGAGGCTTGATTTTTATTTCCTCCAGCATTCTCAAACTCTTTCCTTCCTTTATTATACCACTTACTGTCCTGACATGTTTAGTTGACGGATGCCATTCCCCATGTAAACTCGATGGCGCTCAGGTTGCATTTATGCAGTGGATGTGTTTTTCAATATTAGAAGTCACAATGTGTTTCTTGTCTAGGGAGCAAAGCTTGCTTTAGAAGAAGAGTCATTCTTAGTTATGAGTTTCCAAGCAACAAACAGATAATCACTTCAAAATATATAGATTTAGCAATAAAATGCTGGCACTGTAAAATTTCAGACAAGGTATTTTCCTTCCAATTTTATTTTTTATTCAATAAAACATATGTTTTATATATAGTGAGGTCATTCCTGATTCGGTTTACTGGTGAGCATACCAGTGGAAAAACATAATGGTGGATTCCATTTAGAAAACTTCCAGAGAGATCTAACTCAAAAGGAATATATTGTTATTCAGTAGGCAGTTGTCATTGTGGTTACCCCAGGCAAGGGCAGAAATAAAATAACACAAGTGGGATACACTTTGAGCAAACTACTGATATGCTGAAGAACTTAGATATGACCAGGTTGCTTTAGAGAGAAGAAACTAGAATTAAAGAACCCTTTGTTCCCTGCCTCTCTTTCCTGTACTCACAGACTCATAATGACTACATAGAAATGAGAACCAACCATCTTAGGACACCTTTGTGTAGTCCTTACATGGATAAAAGAAAAATGGAGAAGTTTCAGAGAAATTTTGACAAAAAAGAAAGATCTGTCTCTTGCTGGTCAACTTGTGGTACAACCATTCGTATCTCACATGCCGGATTCACTAATGGCTAGAGCACATAGCAGTGCTGTTGTGGGCTTTAAGCAGGTACCCAGTGCTTCAAAAAGGTTCTAATTCCTTCTTTAAAATTCTTAAATAAAACAATATGTTCACATTTCCAAAACCAAGATTGGAAGCAAGGAATTCATATTCTTCTTTCTTTCTTTCTTTCTTTCTTTCTTTCTTTCTTTCTTTCTTTCTTTCTCTTTCTTTCTCTCTCTCTCTCTTTTTCTTTCTTTCTATTTTTTTGTATTAAAGTGTTGGCTGCATGATTATTACTTTCCTACCATATTTTTCCCTCTGAAGAACCTCAGGTATAACACTGATAATTCCTTAGATAATAAACATATAATAACATACTTACCAAATCAAACCTACCACTTCGTATCACTTAGAACAAACAATGTTAAAACAAGAAAGTAAAATTGCAGGTAATCTTCTAGGAATAAATTTCAAAGAACTGCATCAAACCAAACAGAGTTGATTAATTGGTTGAAATACATCTGATGTAAATAATACATTTTCTCCCACAAATGTCTTCTAGTTGATCAAACAATGCTCAGCAGCATTAGAAACAGAAAAACCGTGTTGGTATGAGGTATGTCATGGAGACAGACACATCGGCTTCAGTAGTGTCAAATCCCGTTTATCTGGACATGAGCAAAGTAAAGCTAAGTCACAACTACTTAATAGGACCCTCAAATGAGATATATTTTAACCAAATTAAAATCTTTAAAGCATGGAGGAGTGGCTATAATGACAAAACCAGGGAAGAGGTAACTTCTTGGCCTGACTTTTCGTATTTACCTAATAATTTTTGCACCTCTCAATTGATTGTTGTTTTAGGGAGAGCTGTTTCATTGACTGCAATGTATGCAAGTCTATCCCACGTATTTGTTCAGCACGTCAGGACTCTCCCATTTTCTTTTCTATAACCTACCTGCCACAGCCTTCTAAATGACAAAGTCAGGTATCAGGAAAGTGGGAACCCTTTCTACCTAACACATGATTGAATTCTCTGTGACACTAGGAATGCATTTATTTATTTATCTTATAAAATATGATTATTGTTGACTGATGTTTCCAAAGGCAGCTGTTCCAAAGGCTGTTTTTCCTGGTGGGTAGCAGAGGAAGAGGAAGATATTGAGGTAATTAGCATGTTGAGGTAACACACATTTTTTATATTTTAGAAAATAAATATTTTTTATTTTAGAAAAACACACTTTTGATTTTCAGTGCTGTTGTGTGAACTCAGGGCTTTCCCTTTCATTTCACTGGAGAGAGTGTCTCTCAGTTCTCAGAGAATATTGAACTCAGTCTGTAGCTAAGCAGACTTTAAAGTTTTTTTTTTTTTTCAATGCAGTTTATTCAGGAACATTGAACAATCCTCGGACCCTGGGGAAAGCCAGCCCACAGCTTAAAGAGCCTCTGGGTAGCCAACCCAGGCGTGCCACGGGGGCAATGCAGATAGGTCCGCATACATGGAAGCAAGCCAGATCCTCAGCCTTAGCCAAATATGGAATTGTTCGTGACAGAGAGCACTCACCATCGGGAAGGTGGAAGGCGGAAACCAGCTCCATCTTTAAGGCATAGCATAGACTTTAAAGTTTTAATCCTCCTGCTTCAGCACCTAAATATTTGGAATTTCAGGATTTTATATCCAGGCCCAACTCATCATGTTCTTTCCATCAACCACAAGTTGATGTTTGAAAGTATTCTGGAATAATCACACCTTTTATACACAATTCTATCACACAGAAGTGTTTGTCTTTTTCTACTCCTTCACATTTCTCTACCCTTCCTTTTGGCAACACTTCCTTCTGAAAATATTTATAAAGCAAAGCCTATTCTGTTATCAGCAGAAAATTAAACCTAATTTGAAAATCAAAATTTTCATCTATGAAAAATTTTCAATTTAAATAAGAAACATAATCAAATCAACAGTTAGATAATTGTTCTCAAAGATTCAAGTATATGATCTGTGGTTGCGTCAGTAGGGAATATTTCAGAATCAGAAGGTAATTATAGAGAGGAGGCAAATCAAAGAAGTTTCCTTGTAGACTAGAATCTCTAGTGTCTAGGAAGAAGATATGGTGAGGCTGAGGGTCCAAAGGTAGTATGATTAAATACTGAACAGCCTTATGTGAGATGCCCAGAACATAAATAAATAAATAAAATAAAGCCAACCTTGACTCAAAATAAGAAATGATACAGTGCAATGTCCCTTATATCAATCTCTTCCTGTCCTTCTTTGACATTTTTGAAGAATTCTTTTGTTCTATATTTAATGTAAAGTTACAGATGGGGAAGTCCTTGACTAAAATATAAAATTTCAAGGCTTTGTGAAAGACTGATATCAAATTAACATATAATAAAGACTTGTTAATGAAGACTTTGAATGGGGAAGCTCTTAGAGGCAGACACAAACTAGTATGGGGTCATCTTTGAAGGATTGGGTGGGTCTGCAATAGATAGACACACAAGTGATAGTCAAAATTGCAGCAGCTCCTGGATCCTGAGTGCTTTCCTCAGAGTAGATGTGTGATCAATGAGAACAGTAGCTAGATGTGGGTGCATGCGGAAAATTACTGCTTGCTCGGCTTGAAGGCAAAGAGTCTCCATGGGCTGGAGATCACTCTTGAAATCCTCCTGCCCAAATAGCTTTCAGGGAACTGAGGAAATAAGGAGGTGGAGAAGAGATGCCATACCCCCACTGTTGATACTGATGTCCTTATCAGTCTTCCAACTGATCGATCATGTTACCCTAACTCAAGAGTTTCTTTCCAGAAGCACAATGATTTCACAGGACTCAGTTCCGTAAGGAATCTCTATGTAAGTTGTAACTGATTAATCCAACATGAAAGATACCATAGAATCATGCCAAATCACTTCATTCTAATTCACACAAACACAAACACACACACAAGGGTGTGCACAGTGCACACACACGCACATGCACACACACCATTGTGCACCAAGTCATCATATCAAATTCAATTCTACATTTTCACTACTCTGAGAACATTTAGTTGAGAAAAGGAATGAGCTTTTGGCTCTGAATAGTTCAATATGACTCTTACTTTCAGCTCTATAACCTCAGGTTTGTTAGTTAGCTGTGTTGAATCTGTTTCCTCATTGTGGAAATAAGATGAACTATATCAACTTTACATAGTTGTTGTATCAAAGACTATTTCATAAACTGTCCAGTAATGGACCCCTCACATGATAGCTACTTAATAAATGACAGCTATTGCTATAAATCCGTCTTCCAGGTTCCTACTTGGCAGTTCACAAGCATGACTGCCCTCCCTCTGGAGCTGTCCTATTTCTTCTATGCTCAATCAACATCAATTAATTTTTCTATATTTAATGTGGAATAGAATCTGGAGGCTTGATTCTGACTCTGCTACTAGTACATGTAATAACCTTGAGTATGTCACCTAACTTTCCTGAGCTTCATTCCAT